>NC_138768.1:715712401-716205482 GCF_965119305.1 Pelophylax lessonae
GTTGAGATTGTGAAGATTGAACAGATATGTAAGCCAACAATCTGACTCATCACTCATGAATCTTGGCGTGGCAATTATATCAGGCGTTCTTATGGGCATTTTTGCTGGCGTTTTCCCAGGCGTTTTGACATGCATTTTTTGGGCAGGCATTTTTATATGAAATAACCTAAAAAAGCCCCAAAAACAGACCACAACACCTACATGTGAACGTAGCCCGTTTGGGGGCGTTTGGGGGGGATTTGTACAGCTCAAGGATCAACTCCCAAAACAGCCAAAAAGTCCAATCCTATTCAGTTCAATGGCCCCTGTTCCCATGTGAGCATTTTGACGGCATGAGGAAAACACCCAACGCTCACTGAGAAATAGCACAATCATTAGGAGTCTGCCTTCCTGCTGTAGGTTTGTAAGTTCTGATCCAGAAGGAGCCCTCTGTATGGGCAACACTTGGAGGTCTCCAAATGTTCACATCATTAATTTTGTTCATGTTTGAAAAAGGCATGTGTATCAGCAAACTTTTAATCTAAAGACATGAACAAAATACAAAAGATGCCACATAAAGTCAATATGTAGCAATATTGTGAGCTAAAGCTATATTTGTTTGTTGGGCATACTTTGCTAATTAGCCAAGTATGGGGATATATATATATATATATATATACCTTCAGTTAAATGTGTAGTCAAATGCTAACACTTGGCCATACCCATATGGAAGAAAATGTTGTATTTGCAATATATTTAGAAAAACATTCTTTTGAAACACATCGAATATTGGCAAAATTGTGACATTTCCTTTATATTTGTGAAATGCTAATAATCTTTCTTTGAAATATGTTTTACATCTATTTTTGTTCTATCTGACGACCCGTTCCCCAATGTAATATTTTGTGGGATTTTTTAGATAGTGTGGAGGTTCTATATAAACACTGTAGATTTCACTGTTATTATTTCTGAGTTAGCAGGAAAGGTGTATGGAATGTGATGGTGTTTACTAAGGGATCCCTTGTTGGAAGTGTGCATGTTTTTCGAATCTGCCGTTTTTTTCCATTTTCTATGGGCGAGACAGCGGATTTTTAGTACGTATTCAAAAAAGAAATTGCCCAAAATCGCGCTAGCGGAATTTTTTGAGCCTATTTGGCGTTGCGCATGCGCACATTCGCGCGTTCACAGCTCGGGGCTTGAGGAGCTTTTTTTCCTTTCTACACTTTTGCAGATATCTCTCTTTCTAAGTCAGTTTTTGACATTTTTTAAAAGCCAGTCATCTCCAAATTGTTTTCCACACCTTCCACAGTGATTGGGGATTTTTGGGGGTACAGGGGAAAATTTGGCAAAACATTAGTCGAGCTTTTAGCTGGCGTGTTTTTAAGTCACGCTCTGACCTTGTAGCATCTTAATGAATCTCACACTAGGCGTTATTGTCCACCCGCCGTTCTCTGAATACCAATTCAGACGTACAAATTCGCCGGTTCGCAAAAAACCCGCCGTAACGCCAATTCGCCGTACTATGAATCAGGCCCTTAGTTACTGTAATCAGTTACTTTGTAACTAGTTACCCCCAACACTGACCATGAGCATATAGATGCACACCAGTGTATAAATATTACATGCTTTATATAAGAAGAAACTAATATTGTACTGTACATCCAATGTATAAACAGGTATTATCAGCAAAGGGCCCAATAAAGTTCTGGTGAAATTGTGCACATAATCCCAGGTATACATAGTTAATAATAAAGATACCTCTAGATGAATGTTGCAGTAAAGTCAAATTGCAGGGGTCCTAAAGATGATGCGGCATCTGTCAGAGACTTGAAGACAAGATCAGCAGTCACAGATCTTCCAACTGTTGTCCAACCAGCCTGGAATGAAACTCGTCACTGGCAAAAACGGTGGTGTAGCACTGGAACTCAGTCAGCCTATCTACTCTGCGCTTTAGTTCCATCCCAGGATTTAACAGCATGGCCAGGACATGCGGCTGAGATTTTTTCTCTCTCTCCACTTCTTCCTTCTGGGGTTATAAAGTCAACAATTCAGGGACAGGAAATGCACACATGAGATATTTACAGACATTAACAAATTCAGACAGTAGAGGGCAGCAGATCCCTACAGGTATATAGCTTTAATCATTATCTTCTAATTTCTTTAATATTGTACAATATGTCTTTGTAATTTAGTATTGGTTCTGTATTTTATATGTGTGTGTGTGTGTTTAGGGGGAAGGACAAGTTAGCTGGCCAAAGGGAGAAAAAAAGTATAAATCTGACTGTGATGGTGGTACCTGTAATATTACTTTAAGTCTTTGTTGTATTGCCCAATTTCATTTCTGTGTTCTCTCCAATAATATTTGGCAGCAGGGATCAAGTGACGGCATGAAAATGAACATGATTGATCGATGAAACAAGAGGAAACATTGTTCCCAGTAAGCACAGCCAACAGATCACGTCACGATTAGAATCAAAGCACACATTATTTGGGAAAACTGAACATACAATATTTAACTTTAACCACTTGAACCCTGGAAGGTTTTACCCCTTCATGACCAGGCTATTTTTTGCTATTTAGTACTGTGCTAATTTACTTGGTAATTAGGCTGTCATGCAATACTGTTTTTTCACACAGAGGTTTCTTTTGGTTGTATTTGATCACCACTGGGTAACCCACTTGGAGTTATCAAGGGTTGAAGTGTGTGCCTAGCAGGTGTAAAGGTTTGTAATATGTTTGTCCCTTCTCCAGGGGCTGAGCCAGAGGGTTAGCTGGGGTGGCAATTGCCACCCCAGACGAAGTCCTTGCCACCCCTGTTGCCACCCTGATCCTGGGCGGGTGCATGGCAGTGGAAGAATCACAGGGGATCACCGTACGGGAGCTGCGGAGGGAGGCGGATGGAGAGCTGGTAGGCAGAGGGAGGGAGGAGGAGCGGAGTAATCACAGGGGAGCGCTGATCCCCATCCCATACCAAGACAGGAAGACCGGACAATCATCCTGTATCTTACTTTGTGTCCTCCCACTTCTGGGTGATGTCATGAGGGAGGGACTAAGGAGAGAACCTCAAATACCCATTGGCTGGGGAGGAAGCGGAGTCGGTGCAGCCTAAATCTTGCAGGCTGCACCGCCTCCTGCTACTTACACAGCCAATGGGTGCATCAGAAGTGCTCTCTGTCAATCACATGCCTTAAATCTTCATCCGGATTCCCGCGGACTTCCTGTCTTGGTGTGGGATGGATCAGCTCTGGAAGGAGTTCCTGGGCAGCCTGCAGTGACTGAGGTGAGGGACGGTTTTGCCCAAGTAGTAGAAGCGCCTGTTCCTGTACAGTCTATGCTCCTTACCAAAAATGTTTCCCCCTTTAATAAGTCATTGTAATGTCACCCATATTCTTGCCCTTTTACCAGGGTGAAAGTACCCTAACACCTGTGCAGCATTAGTGTCAGCTTACTGTCAGTCACCCTGTTTAAAAGGACAGGAATATGGGTGGCATTACGATGATTTATTAAAGGGGGCAAAATTATTTATAATAATTCTCCTAAATCCTGCTTTTTTTTTTATTTAGCAGAGTGGCAGATTTTTTATGGGGCTAATAAGCCACAACAGCAAGCCAAGTGTTTGGCTTATGGTTGTGGCATGGCCCCATTGACCTGGATAGCCAAATTTCACATAGGTTTAACATAAACCATTGCGGCTGTGGCACATGTAGAGGGGTTCCAGTTGTGATCTAGACTTCGAGTTGCCTGTTTTTACCATCCCCTGACCGCTCAGAAAATAGTCTTAAATGGGCAAAATTATCTGAAAAAAACTGACCCTTTAGCTTCTTCAGCTCCCCTTTAATGACCAGACCATTTTCTGCGATACGGCACTGCATTGCTTTAACTGACAATTGTGAGGTTGTGCGACCCAAATACAACTGATGTATTTTTTTTTCCCACAAATAGAGATTTCTTTTGGTTTTATTTGATCACCTCCTTTTTTACTTTCTGCTATAAAACATTGAACACTTTGTATATTGACACCCCAAAATAATACCTTGCCACCCTTTTGCCACCCCTGTTTTAAAAGTCTAGCTCCGCCACTGCCCTTCTCCCTGCTTTGTAGAGAGATAAAACACACAGACCAATTACGCTGTACAGAGCCCTGTGTTTTTGTCAACACAGGGCTCTTGGCTGGCTCAGCCATTAATTGTTGGCTGAAACCTGTTGACAGAACATTAATCGGCGATGGGCAAGAGCACGCGTCGGGACCTGGAAGACGTACACTGCTGACGTACAGGTTTGTGATTGTGTCGGCAAATATTTAATTTATCCAAAAATGTATGTACAAATGTTTGTTTTACTCTGTGAAATATACTGTAGCATTGAAAGTGTTTTGTAATGTCGACATTGATCCTACCAGAATTTTTATGATGTCCTACATATTCTGCAATGTTCTCTCAGCCAATATTATCTGCCCTGCGCCCTCACTTTTGTGGACCACAAATCACCTCCTCCCTCCGTGTATTGGAGATGAGAAGAAGATAGAGAACAGGGGGAGGTGTTCTGTATTTCTAACACACTTCCTGTACTTGGGTGACAACATTGATCCTCCATAGATACAGTACATTGTCAACCAAGGACAGGAAATTGGTTACTGGCAGGATCACCAGGTGAAAATAAAGGGCCTGAAAGAAAAAGAATGCAGCCACCACATCTAAGGACTAGCAGGTTGTGATATACAGTATTAACCTTTTGCCAATCACCCGCCACAGTTTTAATGCGGCAAGGTGACTCGGCTGCACGAATCGACGTAACTGTACGTTAGTCTCGCACGGGGGTAGTGCGCATGCGTGCGACTGCTGTCCCCGCGGTGATCTGATTCACCGCGGGGACAGCAATCAGTCTAATCAGAACCAATCAGTCATCAGGTCTAGGCCAATGATTTATGACCTGAACCTGGTGATTGGTTCTGACCAGTGGCAGAACCTCCTGTGTTTAAATAATGCAATCTCCTTTCCTGGACCCCTTTTCTGTTCCAGCGTGAGAGGAGAGAGCATCAACTGTGAGTACACAAGCACTACACTGACACAAGTACACATAGGCACATATTTAACCCCCTAATCACCCCCCCCCCCAGTAAACCCTTTCACTCCCTTTCACAGTGTCACTATATACAGTATACAGATAATTTACTGATCACTGTATTAGTGTCACTGGTGACGCCAGTTAGTGTCTATCCCAGGCAGGTTTAGGGGACCTGCCATATATCCCCTAATAAAGATTTAACCCCCTGATCACCCCCAGTTAACCCCTTCACTGCTCTGTCAGTGTCACTATTATAGTGTACAGATCTTTTTTCTGATCACTGTATTAGTGTCACAGGTGACGTCAGTTAGTGTTAACATTAGTGTCAATCCAGGATAGCATCAGATTGGCCGCCACATATTTAATAACTATGTATTTAGGAACACAGTTCTCTGTGTTCATCCAGTAAGCCCATCCCCCACACAGTTAGAAAGCAGCCCCTAGGGGCACATTTAACCCTTTGATCGCCCCTGGTGTTAACCCCTTCCCTGCCAGTGTCATAGTACAGTAACAGTGCATATTGTTAGCACTGATTACTGTAGTAATGTCACTGGTCCCCCCAAAAGTGTCAAAAATGTCAGTTAGGTGTCCAATCTGTCTGCCACAATGTCGCAGTCCCGCTAAAAATTGCTTATCCCCACCAATACTAGTAAAAATAAATAAATAAAAATCACATAAATCTTTTCCCTAGTTTGTAGATGCGATAACTTTTGCGCAAACCAATCAATATACACTTATTGGGATTTTTTTCAACAAAATTATGTAGCAGAATACATATTGGCCTAAAATGATTAAAATATTTGATTTTTAATTTTATTTTATTGGGAATGTTTTATAGCGGAATTTTAAAAAAATTGTCGCTCTTTTTTTGTTTATAGCGGCATTTTAAAGAAAAACTTAAAGAGGATCCCATGGGCATGAGAATTTTTGGTATTGAAGCTATCACTGACAAACTGGACAGGGGGAGGAGATACCAAAAACGGTGTAAAAGAGAAAGTTTCTGGATCTTCATCCTTGGCTGTCTGACGCCCAAAGGATTGAACGAGGATTTAGAAGTACAAAATTCAGTAAATTAGCTTTGGGTTTCCAGGTATTCTTTCATGCCCAGGGCTAAAATAAAATATAATATCAGTGATAGAAGTTGACACCTTCAAATAGGTAGTTGGTCTTTCCCAGCAAGCATTAAGCACTGAATGTGCAATATATAATATTTTTATTATACTAATTATACACCTTGGCCGAGAGTCCAGTGTATCGTTAAAAAACCCTACCCCGTGAAAATTCCCTACCCTCATTACTTCAGGTGCACGTACGTCATGCATCAGCTGAGCCGCTTCCCAGTGCGCATGCTCAGGCAGTAAATGATCGGCTCACAGCGGAAGTGACGAGGGTAGGGAATTTTCACGGGGTAGGGTTTTTTAACGTTACAACGGCTTCCCATCAAGTAACCATACCCTCGTTCCCAGTGCTTAAAGCATTGGGTTAGCAAATGATGTCGGCATGAAAATACCCTACCCTCGTTCCCCGGCGGGTCGAGGAAAATTTAAAAGTGTCTCCTAATGGAGGAAAATGTTATATATATATATATATATATATATATATATATATATATATATATATATATATATATATATATATATATTTTTTTTTTTATCATTCCATTTCGATTAATATATATACGTTTTCTTCCATTAGGAGGCACTTTTACATTTTTCTGGACCCGCCGGGGAACGAGGGTAGGGTATTTTGACGGGAAGCCGCCGCTTTAAGAACTGGGAAGGAGGGTAGGGTTTTTTCACGGAAGCTGAGATCATTTACTGTTCGCGCATGCGCACTGGAAAGCGGCTCAGCTGATGACTGTCGTACCCTAACAGGGAGTGATGAGGGTAGGGAATTTTCACGGGTAGGGTTTTTTAACGGAACAACGGCTTCCTTGTTGAGCAGTAATGATGCGACTGGGCGTCACCGGAGGTGACGTTCGCGTGTCATCAGGCCAGCGCCTGGAACGCACATTGCGGACATATTCTAAGGATCTGGCCGGCGTGCATTACACAGACCACCTGTCAGACTCCTACTATCATTCGTATTATTAGGATTGTTGCTTGAGCTCTCGCACATGTAATTACAGTCTGGCTCCACATGCACCCCAGTCTATTGGACACCCTAGATGACGAGTGTATGGTAATTACTTGATGATAATTAGCATTCCATCTCACAGATTCACCTGCTTTCATTGAAACTTGTAGATCTGAAGCCAAAATACTTGCCTTATTTTAAATTGTGCTTCTTATTTTAGGAATGTATATGTGTATGCGCATTTTTTATAGATACAATGTCTCTCTCTTACATAATGCTGTGATGTAAGGCCTATTGCAGTAGATTCACATGTGTATGTTTGCTTGTGTATATATATATATATATATATATATATATACATTTTTGTTTACCTACTAATATGACTTGATCTCATCAGTCCGCCCATTGTGGGAGGGGCTTGTACTAGAGGTTACATGTTTTTTTGATTATATAAAGACCAGCTACCTGCATTCCAAATCCAAATCCAGCTCTGAAGGAGAGGGGACACCCCTCGAAACGCGCCAGCTTTATTTGGACATCTTCATTCCACAACTGTCACTAACTAGCAGACCATGCTGAGTGGAGCATCTGGTAGACTTTTTACATACATTTGTAAATGTAATAAATTGTTTGACATTTCATACTGTTTGTAAGTATGATATATGTTTATAGATTTTTAAAAAACAAATTGTCGCAAAGGAGATGCGCTAGACTGGAGCACCCCCTGTTTCTTTCTTTTTAGAGCTGAGTTAAGCAGACTGGTCTGGGCAGAGATGAGGTTGGAAGAGCACTATAGAGCCCTCTGATGGCATGTATCCCAAGCATGCCCTTGAAGAAGCGGTTGACAGCCCAATGGAAGGCTTTGTCTACATGGCCTGGGACTGTTGAACGGGAAGCTATCAGGGGACCCTAACTTTGGGAGAAATCTGGAGTGGCCGTTGGAGGAAATCTTGGATTATAGAGAAGAGATACTTAACATCTTGGAAGTGCTCTGGGCACTGGAAGATATAGAGTTTCTGGCCGCTCAGGAATTGGAGCTGGAGATTGACTACAGAGGGCTGCTAGACTCTGCTTAGCACCAGGGTTGGGCTCCCTTTTCCTGGGACTATCCAGAAGTACCAGCCAACAGTCCAGAAATCTTGGCTGAAGAGTCGGCAATGTGGTCGAGTAACAGTGGGCTTTGCTCACCTGCACCCACAGTTATGGAAGCAGATGCAGCAAGCGTTGACTGACCTTGACAAACCTGTTTCTGCACAGGACGAGCTTAGATGGAGAAATGCATCTGTCCAGCAGCTGGATAAATGTATGGGAGATGGAGCAGCCAGCTCATCTTCCCAGCTGCAGTTCAAGGGGTGGGGAGAAGAGGAAGCCATCCTCATAACCAGCCATGGATCACAGATGATATGTATGATAAGTCACCTGCCAAAGTGTTGACACTGGGATCAAGGGCCACTTGCCCATGCCCTGGACTTTCTGCTTATTTTTTTTTATGGGCACAGGGTGACTTACACGTAGGAGGGACCTGGGGAGTTGAGAAAGGGGTTTCCCAACCTCTCTAAGGTAACCTGGGTTCCACGGGCCCCCCAATCAAAGTGACTCCCGTCAGACTTTAAAGACACGGTCCAGGCTCAGGAAAGATCACGACAATGAAGTCGGGATACGCCCACATGCATGGATCGCCACCCTACTCAGCCTTTCACTGAGAGTCTGAGCCAGCCACTCCCGCCCCCTCCACAGCCGAGCCCTCCAGTGAGTGAGAAGGGGGCAGAGCGGACAGCGCTGACTGACAATCACCAGCTATCTTCCCAGGGAGCCCTGAGAACCGAGGGATCAGCCGTGTTTGATCGCTCGGTTCTCAGTATTAGAGCTGGCAGGGGACAGATGCAGCATGATGCAGGTAAGTATGATTACAAACAAAAAAAAAAAAAAACATACTTCTCTTTTAATGGAAGTTGCCTCTAAGTTAGATCCTCATTTACAGTATATTGATGTGATTTGGATCTGACATTACAGAAAGATTACCCAGGCATTCCCGAAAGTTGTTTCTAAAGTCGCATCAGAGTAGTACTCATGTTGCCAGCAAGGTGCCAGGAAGTTGCCTAGAAAAGTCGCACCAAGAGTCGTGCAACTTTCCGGTGGTGACAGTGTGAGCTGAGCCTACATCTGGCAACAATTACACATACTGTAGAGGGCAATTACAAATAAAGGTGAGAAAACAACTGCAAAGCTTTCCAAAAACTTTTAACTTAGGCGCGTCCAGCATGGTGGTCAGAAGATTTACCACTGCAGAAGAAGGTCAGGAATGACAGTCTACTGTGATTCATTTAGTAAGGATGTTTTGTGGGGGGCGTGTCCAAGATGGCCACTGGAATAGCAGCACTGTGGGAGAGTTCCATACCTACACGCCGGTTTTTCACCCGTTTCCTGCATTTTACTAATTCCTTCCTCCTGCCATTACCGGGACTCATGACTGGAATGACCAGAGATAGGCACTCCTCGCTGCCTCGCAAAACCGCCAACTCCTCTTCTGCTCCTAGCGGAGTGGGAGCTCCTCCCTCCAAGGCCTCTAACATGGTGACTAAAACAGAAGACTATGAGCTGGCACTGCTGGAACAGGCAAACTTTGCAGCCCTTATGCAGGCTATCACTACCTGCCAGACCACCCTTATGGGTAAGATCGACTCCCTGCAGCTCGATATTGGCCTGATTAGAAAGGACATGGACAAATTTTGTACCCGTCTTTCTGAGGCTGATCGCCGTGTGGGGGAGTCGGAGGATATTCTCCATGATCATACAGCCACCTCCATACCCTTAAAACAAAGATGAAGGCTCTGGAATTGCAGACTGAGGATGCAGGGAACAGGAACAGGAGAAATAGATTTCGTATTGTGGGTCTGCCGGAGGGAGTGGAAGGCCCTGACCCTGCAGGCTTCACAGAACTCCTGCTCTGTTCTCTTCTGCCACAGGCCCAGTTCTCACCCTTTTTAGTGGTCAAACGAGCGCACAGGATGCCGGCGAGTTGTGGTCCCTTGGGGGCCCAACCACACACCTTTATTTTCCGTCTCCTCAATTTTCGTGATCGTGACCTGGTTCTGAGAGAGACTAGAAAGCTGGACGCCCTATGCTATGAAGCTGTTAAGCTCATGATATTTCCTGACTACTCGGTGGACACTCAAAGGCTCAGATGCTCCTTTGATCATGTCAAGCTCAGTCTCAGGAACAGGAAGATCAAATATACATGCTCTTTCCAGCTCGACTGAGAGTCTAAGACGGAGAATCTGTCCTCTTCTTCAATTCCCCTGAAGATGCCTCACAATGGCTGGAAACTTTGCCCAAAGCCTGATGATCCTGCCTGGTTAAATAAAAGAAATGTAGTCCACTTTACTGTACCTATACTACACCAGATTGCCTAACAATGGAATTCTCATGGTAGCATGAGACTGCTATATTCTTCGGTGTTCCACTGCTCATGCCTCCAATTGGCAGTTGCCATCCCAGTTCTTGGGCCTAAAGTACACCAGTGTTTGGGGGGGTGGTGCGGAGTGGGTGGAGGGGGGGTGTTCCACTGCTCATGCCTCCAATTGGCAGTTGCCATCCCAGTTCTTGGGCCTAAAGTACACCAGTGTTTGGGGGGTGGTGCGGGAGGGGGGGAAGGGGGAGGTCTGTTTTTTTTCTATTTCTTTGTTTATTCTTTTTTTTTTTTTTTTATAAGGCACAATTCTGTATCTTGCTGCTACCAGGTGGAGGGAGTTGCCCTCTTCCACCTACCACTGTAGAATGTAATATGATTACGGTTTGTAGTGTATTTCATTCTATGCCCATGCCTCAGGTGGAGATCAGGAGACTACACATATTTCTTGATTACTGATTATGGCCCCCATATCTATAATTTCCTGGAATGTAAGGGGTTAGACTCTAAATTCAAACGTTCCCCCCCATATGTATCCTGCAGGAAACACATCTTATGGGTAGCAGAATATTGACCCTCAAAAAAACCCTGGATAGGTTCACACTATCATTCAACCTACTCCTCTTACTCAAGAGGAGTCAGTATCCTTACACACAGATCTCTTCAGTTCACTCTCCTAGATCTCCACTTAGACCCAGATGGAAAATGTTATCCTTCATGCTATTTGTAAAAAGCTTGAACTGGTGCTCGGCGGTATTTATAACCCCCCCTCAGCTAGTATGTCATTATTCTTCAAGCTTGCACCATTGCTAGCCAGATACCCTACTGCAAATGTTCTCCAGGTTGGAGACTTTAATTTGCCCCCAGATCCGAGTCTGGACAAGCTCTGTAACGCTGAGCGCTCCGGTCCCCGGTCCTGGACCGGAGCGCTCGCGGCGTTCGTCCCAGACCCACTCACCTGTGCCCGCTCCAGCTCTCTCCTCCGCTCCCCACTCACGTGGTTCCCGGCGCGCGCGTCCCTGCACCATAGGGCACGCGCACGCCGGCTGTTTGAAATTTAAAGGGCCAGTGCACCAGTAATTGGTGCCTGGTCCAAACCTCCCTTCCTGTTTCCTGTTTCCTGTTTCATATATAAGTGACCTGCCCCTTCCTGCCCTTGCCGGATCTTTGTTGCCTTAGTGCCCTAGTGAAAGCGTTATTTGTGTAATCCCTTGCCTGTTGCCGAACCCTTTGCTAACGATTACCGCCTCTGAACCTGTGCTGCCTGCCCTGACTTTTGCTACGCCTGACTACGCCTCTACCTGTCCCTTTTGTACTACGCCTATCTCAGCAGTCAGTGAGGTTGAGCCGCTACCGGAGGACACGACCTGGTAGTTACAGCCGCAGCAAGACCATCCCGCCTTGCGGCGGGCTCTGGTGAAAACCAGTAACTACTTAGAACCGATCCTCCGGTACAGTCCACGCCATTCCCTCACTGACATGGCGGATCCACTCCCTGCACCGCTCCTGCTACCAGTCCGGAACCTGACAAGCTCAACCCCAACTCTACTACAGATTCTCCTCTATCCCTATGAGCTGAAGTGTTTGGTTTGTGTGACATATGGCGGTGGAAACACCCAAGGGAGAGGCAATTTACTTGCCACTCTATCACATATGCCACCTTTTCTCGCATAGATGTAACGCTCCTGCGTTTTTGGAGTAGGCTGGATTTGCAGCTGCAGAATCTCCACTCAGTAGTCATGTAGAGATGTGTTGAATAACCAGATCCAACTCTCCAGACTCATCACTGTGGGCTTGTCAGCTTCAGCATACAGATATACACACTCAATAAGATGTTCCTGGAGTGATAGGATGTATATAACAGTATGAAGATGATGTGCTGAAGGGACAGGTGTGAACAGTGACAGAGATGCCAAGCACTTGATAGAAATGTTCAGGAGAGTATTAGATGGTATTAGGTAGAATGCAGATAGGTTAGTAATCGAGTATGGTAACAGGTGGTAAGGACAGCAGATGACAAATACAGGATGGACTAACCCAGTGCAAGGATAGATGGTAGTAGACTCAAGAGCTAGCAATCTATGTAACAGTGCAGATGATAGAATTAGTATGCATAGATAGTAACAGTCCTTATGTGCAGAGGTAGATAGTGTAAGTAAGGTTATGGAGGATTCCCCTGTGGGGTTCTTATCACTAGTAAAGTTAGTAGTAGCAGGGTCCAGTAGTAAGGGAGTGATCCAGTAGCGAGATACAGGGATCGGTAGCGAGGTTCCGGTCTGTTTCCAAGTAAAAGGGAATAGCTGGAGGTTCCGGTAGCAAGGTAAGCTTGTAAGCATGTGGACACACGGCAGGTTGAACGAACGATGTGAGAGAGAACGCCGGCGGTTGAAATAGCCACTCTGCGGCGCTCGGCGATGACGTCATCCGTCTTAAAGGTGTATGCGTACCACCTAACTAGAAAGGTGGGACGCATATTTGAAAGAAAAGTGGAAAATAAGGGTACCAGAGGTACCAGAATCTTACAATAGATCTGATATACTGTATGTTAGTTACCCCTTTGCTCTATCTCATTTAAGATGTATCATATTGCCGTGTGGCATTTCGGATCATGCCCCTATGCTTCTGACGCTTAGGACTGACTCAGCCTCTGGCCCTTGACTTTGGAGACTGTCTCGGTTCTGGGTCGCAGATTAGAGAGTAGTTCAAGAGGTGGCAGCGGAGTTGCGTAATTTTTGGTTGCACAATTAGGGCACAGCTGCCCCGGCTGTGACTTGGGATGCTTTTAAGGCATATGCCAGAGGCCAATAACAGTTAGTTATAGGCAGGGTCCAGAGGGAGTCTTCTCTTTCGCTGGAGGAGGCGGAGGCCAGGGCTCAGGCTTTGAAATACCAATATGTTACAACGGGGGATAGAGAGGCCTATGGTGACCTGCAAGTAATTTATAGAGAACTAAAGCTCTTACGCAATACCTCCTGCAGAAAACTCCTATCCCAGTCTCAGGGGATTTTCGAACAAGGGGAGAGAACAGGTAGACTCCTGTTCTGGCTGGCTAAGGAACGCTCCCCAACCTTCCACATAGCCAATATTAGAGATGATGGGGGCTCCCTATTTTCTGACCCAATGCAGATTAACACCCAGTTTGCTTTATATTATGAATGCCTTTATTCCTCTAGAGTAGACTATACTCCTGAAGACCTAGTGACTTTTTTAGACTCTGTAGACTTTCCGGTGTTGACAAAGTTTGGATGCTCATAGTACACTGAAGGAGGTGTAGGCTGGAATAGCCTTGCTCCAAACAGGAAAGTTTCCAGGGCCAGATGGTCTGCCTGCCGAATTTTTTAAGACGAATGCAAAAGTAATCGCACCCCACTTTCATGCGTTGGTCCACACTGTGTTAGAGCAGGATTCTCTTCCACTATCAATTTCAGAGGCAATTGTAGTAGTGGTGCCCAAGCCCAGTAAGGACCTTGAACTATGCGCTTCCCTTCAGGCCTATTTCTTTGCTTAATGTAGATGCAAAGATTTTTTCCAAGATTTTTGCCAAGATTTTAGCCAATCAGGGGGGCCCTTGAGCTTCTAGACCGGTTTGGAAGATTTTCCAGTATTAGAATTAAGTGGAGTAAATCACTACTTCTTTCCCTATCACAATAGCCCCTGCCTTCTCCAGCCCAGACAGGGGGGTCTGGGCTGGAGAAGGGGACCTGGGTCTCGAAGTTTAGATATCTGAGGATTGATATCCAGGTTGAACTTCCCTCCTACTAGACAGATAATGTGTACCCAGTTCTGCAGAAACTGACTCTTCGATGGAAATCCCTGCCACTCTCCCTAGTAGGATTAGTAGGCAGAATTAACCTCATAAAAATGACCTTTCTCCCCAAGTTCCTTTATGTTTTTTGCAATATTCCAGTCCCTGTTCCTGCTTCCTTTTTTACTAAGCTTGATCACGTCATAACTAATTTCATCTGCGCAGATTCTACCCCTAGAATAGCTAAGTCTACTCTGCAGCTACCCTTGTCCCTGGAGGGACTGGCACTGCCCTGTTTTCGTCAGTATTACTGGGCGGCGGTATTGGTGAAGGTGTGCTGGTGGTTCGAACAGACAGGTACCAATCCATCGGTTAACTTAGAAGCGGCCATCCTAGGCTCCTACTCAGCGTTAAGTAACTTTGTGTTTAGAGGCCCAAGGGCACACGCGAACATGATGACTCGGATGCGCGCAGTGGTCATAGCATGGGGACAGATGTCTACTGCTATCTATGAAAGAGGGAATATCTCTCCTCATACTCCAGTATGGGGCAATCCCCGCTTATCACATCCCTGTTCCATACCTGACCCTAAGAAGAAATTCCAGCAGATTATGCCGGAAGGACGACTGCTACGGGTCAATAGTCTTAAACTTACTTTTAGTCTCCCCTTGTGGATGTTCTTCTGCTATCTACAGCTACCCCATGCTGTGCAGACACAATTTCCCACTCCGCTGTGCAGACACAATTTCCCACTCCGGTCACAGTGACCTCGCACATGGTGGAGCGTTTCCTCATTTCCATCAATGCGGACAGGATTCTATCATCCTTATACCTTTTCAAGTCGTGATACCGGTAAAGGTACTCGTCTATTTAACATCTGGCAGAGAGATATACCTTCCCTTACCTCTGACGACTGGGATGAGGGAATTCAGCAATATATATCCACTGGTTATATCAGCTAGAGACAGATACATTCAACTCAAATGTTTTACATAGGATGTATTACACTCCGCTAAAGCTCTCGAGAATCTATCCTACTCGATCTGATCAGTGCCCCAAGTGTCAGACTGAGAGTGACACATTTATATCCGTAGCGCAGCGTGATTCTAGTTCCCATATCGAATCTCCCTCGCAGGCAGTTCACACTGCCCTCGGCAAACCGCTGCGAGTGTCAATACACAGGTAAAGACACCCTCAGATCAGTTTGCAGATCACAGTGTGGAATGTAAATTAAGACAGGAATCGATCGCATGCGATCGATTCCAGGGCCGGAAAAAAAAAAGTTCCTGCAGCATTTTCATGTGAATGCAATGTGAGTTCAGCCAAGTGTGAGCACCTCAGACAAGAACCAGTCCAGTTTCTTTGACTTTTAGGGTTTATTTGAGAACTTGGATGGGAGAAGGGAGAAGTGGGATACTCCAAAAACTGAACTATGCACAACTAGGCAGAGACACTGAAAAATGCTGCTTGACGCTGATTAGCGATTCACTGATGCTGGTTAATGCTTCACTGACGCTGGTTAACACTGACTGATGCTGGCCTCGGCTAGGCCAGTTACTAGAACTTCACCTCTGACTGTGGAAAAGTCCCTTTGAGCTCCCCAAAGTACTCCTTCTTGAGGTAGCTGACTTTAATGCAAACTGTATTGCTGAACACCTCAGGGCCCTTCCTGGCGCCCCCTTTACTCCCCAGACTTCAGGGCTTTACTACTTGGCACCCCCTTTACTGTGCACTCCTAGTTAGCTGGCTCCTGGATCCCCTTTGACCTCTCTGGAGTGGTTCCCTCTCCTAGGCAGACCCCTGGGCAGATCACTGAAGATTTCTGCCCAGCAGCTCCACTCGGTCAGCAACTCTGGATCCCTTGCCAGCTCAACCTCCAGTCCCTTGGCCAACTCTGGACCACCTTCTCACTTTTACAGGAGGAGAGACAGCCGTCATCTCCTCCTGGGACTGATGCTCCTGCCAAAAGACGCTCTGTCACATGCTCCCCACAGATTTATTTCCAATCGCAGGGTGCACTGCGGCAAACACCGCCCACTGGGACAGTCATAAACCCTGGTGTGCTATTGGCTGGGTTTCCTCCACTGTCCAACAAGATCCCTCATTGGATACAGTGGGGAGACTCCCCAGACTCAACAGGCCACACCTGGAGGCATGTGACAGAACAGCTAACAGATCCAGCCCCCCTGATAAGCAGACAGGGCCAATATATGATTTTTCCTAGCACCTACCTAGGAGGGTGCTACATCAACAAAAAGTGCCAGAAAAAGCCTGGTCGGCAAGTGATCAGCAGCTACAAAAACTGTAGGTGCTGACTTTTAATACACACACGCTCACCTGTCCCAGGATCCAGCGATGTGCTCTTTCGAACCCTTCCCACGGGCTTCTCTCCCCGGCGCCAACATTTCAGCTGTAGGCACCAGGTCCCCACTGCGCATGCACAGGTCCAGCAGTCTTCTGGAACCTATCGTGTGTCCCAGAGGACTGCAGGGAGGGAGGGGGAGAGGGGAACTTCTGCTCGGATTGCCTAGGCGATCCGACAGAAAATGAGAGCAGGTACCTGTCAAAACTAGGTACCCATTCCCTCCGAAAAAATGACATGCCAAATGTGGCAGGAAAGAAACTTGCCCTTTTGGGTGGAGCACCGCTTTGAATTGTGGCCGCATGTCCTCATCAGGGACCTAGGATTAAACAAATTGTTATTAGCTTTGGGCTAACCATACCATTCAAATTTTGAACAGTCCTAATTGAATCAACAAAAATTTTAACCTGTGGGTGGCCCTGTTGACACCCCTATGCTCGAGAAAAGTAGATCTTTCGATCTGGCTGTTGCAGTGCCACTCTTAGCTTGCATGCTTCGCCAGTTCCCTGTTAGGAAGCCTTCACCCCCTCCTTTCTCCTAGAGGCAGCCTCACATGACTCTTTTCATCAGTTTGCAGGAGGGTTCCAGCAGGGTTGACTTATATCTGCTCCCTCCCCTTGCTCTCCCTCCCACGTGATCATCTGCATCAGATTTTGAGGGCTGGCTCCAGCAAGTATGATTGATAGTGTCCTCTTCTTCCCTGCTAGCTCTCCCACATGACACAAAATACAGAGGCTTGCAGGGCGGCTCCAGAGTGTGATTGGCAGAAGCTCTTTTTTCTATTCACAAATGTGACCACAAAAGCATCGCCCGGCTCTGTGGGGCCATGGGAAAACAAAGTGCGGTCCCTGCAGTGATGGGTGCAGATTTTGTTCAGAGGCTTCCTGCTTGCTCTACTCACCAATATCAGCAATGCCCAGCAAGTACAATTAGGTCACATGACTGCAGTATATAGAGATTAAAATAAGGTATTTTCACCTGATCTATGTACTGTTAGTTATCTTTTTTGATTTCTTTATGATAAATATGGAGTAGTTACATTATATTTAATGACACCTTAAAAGGGCTAGTTCACCTTTAACAAAAAACTGCCCGTTCTGGTAAGGGGTGCCTGTAGATATAAAACAAACTGAGCAGCTTTGGCCCAAATTAAAGCGGAGTTCCGGGCACAAAATCCATATTTTTTTTTTGTGCCCCTCCGCTAGTTAGACATCACCTGAAAAGGAATTGGATAGTTAGGTTTTTTTTTTTTGTTTACTCACCTTGTAATTGAAGATCGTAAATACTCACCTCAGAGTACTTCCTCCCTCAGCGCCGCGGCTCACCCCGTCACTTCCTGTCTCGCGATGATTCCTGGGAGCTGAACGTCATCACTCCCAGGAATCAATGCGACGGCACCGGCCCCGCTCGTCACTTCCGGGCGACGCCGCATTCCCCTGCTAAACAGCTTCTGGGCATGCCCAGAAGCTGTGGTGGAATGCGGCGCTGCACCGGAAGTGACGAGAGGGGCCGGTGCGGCGCATTCTGGGACAAGAAGACGCGGAAGAAGACACAGAAGAGGACCGCGCCGGCTTCAGCTGCCCACAAGAGAGATGGAAACGCTGTGGAAGAAATTTTATAAGTAAGTATTTCTTCTTGCAGGTAAGTGCGAACCGGGACAGATCAGAGGCTAGCCATTGTGGAATGTGCTAGCCCTAACTGTCCCGGGGGTATGTTTATTGAAAAATGACTTCTGTGCCCGGAACCCCGCTTTAATATTGTCCTTGCTATAGGTGTAAGCCATTTATGTACCCCCCCCCCCCCCCAAAGCCTTGCCAAAAAACTCCCAGAAATGGCATTATTCCATCCTGTCTTGTTGCTATTGTAGGATGTTATTAACCACTTTTGGACCAGAATATATTCCCCCTTAATGACCAGGCCCTTTTTTGCAATTCTGCACTGCGTCACTTTAACGGACAGTTGCACGTGCGACGCTGTACCCAAATAAAATTGATGTCCTTTTTTCCCACAAATAGAGCTTTCTTTTGGTGGTATTTCATCACCTGTGTGATTTTTTTATTTTTTTGCACTATAAACAAAAAAAAAAAGCGACAATTCTGAAAAAAAAAAAATATTTTTTACTTTCTGCCATATAACATTCCCAAAAAAATGTAAAAATCAACATTTTTTAACATTTTAGGCCAATTTGTTTTTTGCTACATATTTTTGGTAAAAAAAATTGCAATAAGTATGTTTACAGTTCGAATTCGAATGGAATTTGGATGAATTTTGTTTCGTTATTCTGAGCATTCGGTAAACATTAAAAAAGAGGGGGACAAGAAGCGCTACCAGTGAGGTAAAGAAAAGTGTGGGATCAGACTGTAGAATAGTAATGGAACGCCTGAAATCAGCAGCTGATTGATTAGAGTCACAACTAATGCCCCATACACACGTGCAGATTATCTGAAGACTTTTGTCTGCAGACTTACCTTTTCTATGTAGTACAAGGGCCTGCCGGATTGCATACAAATTGAAAGTGTTTAGGTTTGACCTCATATTATATGGTTTTGGTAAGTCTGCAGACAAAAGTCTTCAGATAATCTGCACGTGTGTACGGGGCATAACTTCAAGATATATAGAGGAAAGAAATCAGCGCTAGATTTCAGAACTGGTGGACCACAAATAGATAAAACTGACTATTGAATCGCTATCCAATGAAAACTGATGGGTGTATGGGTGTATCAAAAAATTCCAAACATGATCAATGATGTTGAAAATTTAAAGTGAATGTTACAAATATGATGCAATCTTAATAAACAAATGTGGACTATAAAAGTGCTGTAGTGCTGGTATACGAATAATAAATTATAAAATAGTGATAAGTGCTGAATAAGAATATAAATAACTAGGATACCAATAATAATTGCTGATGATAATATAGTGAAAGGTGCCGTCTATGTGCATAAAGTGCTGGATAAAAGATAATAACTGTGAACAACAGTAGAAATGCACAATCTAAACGTATCTGAAGATTACTGACCGTGCATGTGAAAGTGCTAGTAGGTGCAAAATGCAATAGTGCAAAAATACAATTCAAAACAGTAGAAAAAATATTTATTAAATATCAAGAAATCAAATTAAATACTAAAAATAATATTAATATTAAAAATACTAATAATATTAAAAAATATATATATACTGTATATCAATAAACCACCTTCCACCACCATAAAAAAGACAACATATATAAATGGTAATACACGTAGTAAATGGCCTACACCTATAACAAGGGTTTAGTCTAAAGGCTCGTACACACTATAAGAAAATCGGGCGAACATTTTCATCCAAAGAATTTTCATATGATTTTCGCATAGTGTGTACAGAACTTTCTACAGACGATTTAGAATTTTCATACGAAAATTCTCGAAGGACAAACTCCAAAATTTTTCTAGTACGGGAAAAAACAAACTATTTTCGTTTAATGTGTACAATTTTTGTACAAGAAAAATCAGAATAGAAAGACTGCGCATGATCAGAAACAACAAACAACAAAAAAAGCCTTTTGTCGTACGAAAATTCTTTCATCGGTTCAGATTTGCTGTGAAACGAGGAAAATCGGACAATCGTTCGCCCGATTTTCTTATAGTGTGTACCCCACTTAAGCTGCACAGTTTGTTTTCAGCTACAGGCATCCTTATCTGCATAGGCAGTAAAGGTGAAGGAACGCTTTGAAATTATAAAAAAAAAAAAAAAAAAACATTGTTATAGAAAGTTATTTAAAAACAAATAAAATAAGAATCCTTGCTTGGTATCATTATTTATTTTTTTACAGACAATAATCTAAATTCACAAAACTTTAAGGCTCGGTTTCCACTAGTGCGACTTGCGGTGCGACTTGACACATGTCAAGTCGAACAGCAAGTCAAAACCCATTGTTTTCAATGGGGCCCGTTTCCACTGCCGCGGCTTCAGTTGCCGCGACCTCAAAAGTAAATCGTGTACTACTTTTGAGCGCGACTTCCCTCTATATATGAGGGAAAAGTCTAAACTGAAGCCGCGGTAGAAACTAGTGGAAACCGAGGCTAAAGGCCCGTACACACGTACTGATCGTCGGCCGAAAAGCGTCGGCCGACGACCGATCTGCCGATTGTAGGCTTGTTAGTATGATGCCTCCGACAGCCGTCAGCGCACATTCTGCCGACAAGAATCTGTCATGTAAGCATTAAAATTTTTGTATGCCGACACCAGAACGGCCGATTGTTCGCCAGTCAGTACAGAATTCGGCCGACAGACCGCAGATTTGCAAGACTGGGCATGCTCAGAAAAGAAAAAACACACGGAAAGTTAACCATTACATGACATCACTTCTGCAGTCGGCTGTAGTCGGCGGACAAAATTCATGTGCTGTCTTTGCACTTTTCAACAGACACCGACAGCCCGGGGACAAAAGACGGCCGATCGTTCGCCGACGATCGGTACGTGTGTACGGGGCTTAAGGCTACATTCACACCTGAGCGTAGTGTTTTCGCGCGTTTTTTACCGCGATTTTACCGTGATTTTTACCACGATTTTTACCGCGATTTACAGGCGTTTTTACAGGCGTTTTTTGTGCAGGCGTTTTTTGTGCAGGCGTTTTTAGATTGAATAGAAACCAATGGAAAACGCCTGTAATCTGCCCAAAAAGAAGCTCATGTACTTTTTTGAGCGTTGGGCGTTTTGCTTACAGCGTAAAAACGCTCAGATGTGAACAGGGGCCATTGAAATGAATAGGATTTGTCTTGTTGGGCGTTTTGAGAGCTGATCCTAGAGCAGAAAAACTCCCCAAAAACACCCCAAAACGCCTACATGTGAACGGAGCCTAACACCTGGATAGGAATGTTTATTTTTAGCCACATGGTTGCTATTTTTACATCTCACTGGATGTGGTTGAGAATAATTTTCACTTTTTGGGAAATTGGTACCCTAATCCTGATGTGTAAGTTTTGTGAATTTATTCTTATAGACTCCATCCGCCAAACTTTTCACAAGCTTAAAGTATGACTAAAGACAAAACTTATTTTTTTACATTTCGGATAAAGTGGAGAAGGATTAGAACACCTGTCAGTTTTTATTGCTGTTTGTGCCCCCCCCCCCTTTAAGGAGATTCACCCTCTCTATTTGTCCTGTTTACCATTATCATTAAAAGTGAAAGTAAAAGTAAAAGAAAATCCCACATTTTGGGTTGTCGCTAGAAAAGCAATAGAGGGGAAATCTTCCAATGGGGACACTAGTTCAGGTGACCTGGGGGGCCCCAAGGAATTCCCATAATTTGCAGGAATTTCCTCTCTCTTCCTGTTTTGGCTATGGGACAGGAAATTAAGCTAAATCGTCCCAATTGGGCACAGATGGTGAAAAAAATAATGACAGGGATTATAACCCTCCCTTATTCTATCCAAAATGAAAAAAAAAAAGTTTTGCCTATAATTCTAATTTAAGGCACTATATGTTTAGCCAAGTGACTGGGATTTTTTTTTTACCTCAACTAAAAATTACTGCCACTTTTTATAAGTTTCCTTATCTTGGAGTGTTAACTCTGTAAACTAAAATGGAACTTTACGTCAGAAAATTAAGTCCTGCTAGATCACATCAGGCTGGCCACTTTTTTGCATGAATAGCTATATAAAACATTAAAAATAAGTGTGTGTAGTGTGTAGAATCCAGTAATACACTATCTCACCCTGCTCTGCACATGCTCAGCTGCTCTCCATTTTTAGGCACTGCTGAATTTGTAGAGGCTGATCTGCTAACAGCCTTAAAGCGGAATTAAACCCTCCTATCCTTTACAGCAAAGAAAGCAGCTTCTGTTTGATCTGCAACTGCATGGTGCTGCACATGTGATCAGTTATGACACCAGCCATTTGATGGTTTGACAGTTTGGTTGAGGACACAAGCAAATATGACAGTTAACTATCCTGGCATTCCAGGAATGTAACTGTTTTTTAAACTGTTAAATTGATGGCTTTAATTCCGCTTTATGATTTACTGCTGTTCAGGGGCTCTGGGCTTCAGCAAAATGGCAGCCTCCAGCTAATGCTGGAGGCAAGTTACAGCACACACTCATTTTGATAGCATAATTACTAATGTGAAATGTATGTTCCTTGATGGGCACCCCAAAAGTGGGTTGGTTGGTTTGAGCAATAGGACACTTATGCGGCTACCAAACACATTATTGTGCCGTAAGGCCTTCCATCAGTTAAAAGTTCAGCCTAAAACTAATTCTAAGGCCCTGTTCACACCTGAGTGATGTTCTGCTGCTCAGGGGCTCAGGGCTATAGCAAAATGGCAGCCTCCAGCTAATGCTAAAGGCAAGTTACAGCACACACCTAATTTGGTAGCATAATTACTAATGTGGAATGTATGGAGCTACTGATGTTTGAGGAGGACTTAGATTTTGTGGGGATAACAGAGACTTGGTTTGACAGCTCTCATGACTGGATGGCGACCATTCTTTATCGCAGAGATAGAGAAGGTAAAAAAGGGGGAGGGGTATGTCTGTATATTAAGAACAGTATACAGGTAAATATGAGGGATGATATTAATAATGGAGCTATGGACGATGCAGAATCCCTATGGGTAGAGCTTCAAAGGGAAGGCACGGTGGGGAAGGTAATATTGGGCGTATGCTGTAGGCCCCCCAACCAGAGGGAGGAGGGGGAGGCGGACCTCCTTTTACATATAGGATTGGCAGCAAGGACGGGAAATGTCATTATAATGGGGGACTTTAATTATCCTGATATAGACTGGGCAGAAGGAACCGCGCATTCAGCCAAGGCTAGGCAGTTCCTAAATGTTTTGCAGGACAATTTCATGGGTCAGATGGTGAATGCACCGACAAGAAACAATGCGGTACTTGACCTACTGATTACCAACAATACAGACCTGCTCACGGATATAGAAATACGGGGCAACTTAGGAAACAGTGACCATAGGTCAATAAGTTTCAGTACTAATTACAGTAATAGGAAGCAGAGGGGTAATATAAGGATGCTGAATTTCAAAAGAGCCAATTTCCCAAATTCGCTGCTAGAAAATATCAATTGGGACAGAACCCTGGGAACAAAGAACACAGAGGAAAAATGGGAGTGCTTCAAGAGCATACTTAACAAGGGGATTGACCAGTGCATTCCAAAGGGAAATAAATTTAAAAGAGCAAAATTAAACCCTGGGTGGCTAAACTCCAACATAAAAATGCATATTAGTGCTAAAGAAAAGGCCTTCAAAAAATACAAGACTGAGGGGTCATTGGCAGCATTTAAGCATTACAAAGAGTGTAATAAGAGATGTAAAGATGAAATCAGGGTGGCTAAAATAGAACACGAGAGACATATAGCGGAGGAGAGTAAAAAGAACCCCAAGAAGTTCTTTAAGTATATAAACAGTAAGAAAGCGAGGCCAGAACACATTGGCCCCATAAAAGATGACAAAGGAAATATGGCCAGTGAGGACAGAGAAAAGGCGGAAGTGTTAAATAATTTCTTCTCTTCAGTCTTCACAAAAGAATCGGGGGGCTACACGAACCTAGCTTGTAAGGCCGAACTAAACAACACACCTCAGGAAATACCGCCATGGCTAACAGAAGATAGACTTAAAACTAAACTAGAGAAACTTAACATAAATAAATCACCGGGACCGGATGGCTTGCACCCGAGGGTTCTTAAGGAGCTCAGCCAGGTGATTGCCAGACCATTATTCTTGATCTTTAAGGATAGTTTACAGACAGGTATGGTGCCAGCTGATTGGAAAAAAGCCAACGTGGTACCAATATTAAAAAAGGGGCCGAGATGTATCCCGGGTAACTATAGGCCGGTCAGCCTAACATCTGTAGTCTGCAAGATTTTGGAGGGGATGTTAAGGGACCACATACAGGACTTTAGTAATGAAAACTGTATTATTAGTAGTAATCAGCATGGATTCATGAAAAATCGTTCTTGCCAAACCAATCTATTAACCTTCTACGATGAAGTGAGCTGCCACCTAGATAAAGGTAAGCCTGTGGATGTGGTGTATCTGGACTTTGCAAAGGCCTTTGACACCGTTCCCCACAAACGCTTACTGTACAAACTAAGGAAGGTAGGTATGTACCATAAGGTGAGTACCTGGATAGAGAACTGGCTCCAGGGGAGAGTCCAGAGGGTGATGATTAATGGGGAGTACTCGGATTGGGCAGGTGTGGAAAGTGGGGTCCCCCAGGGTTCTGTCCTGGGACCAATCCTGTTTAATTTATTCATAAATGATCTAGAGGAGGGGATATTGAGTACAATCTCAGTATTTGCGGATGATACTAAACTAAGCATGCCAATATCTTCTATGCAGGATGTGAAAACCTTACAAGCAGACCTGAACAAAATAATGGGGTGGGCAACTACATGGCAGATGAGGTTTAATGTTGAAAAATGTAAAGTAATGCACTTGGGGGCCAGAAACCAGAAAGCAAGCTACTCACTAGGGGGGGAACCTCTGGGTGAGTCTAGGATGGAAAAAGACTTGGGGGTACTGGTAGACAACAGGCTTGGCAGTGGCATGCAATGCCAAGCCGCTGCAAGCAAAGCCAACAGAATACTGGGCTGTATAAAAAAGGGGATTCACTCCAGAAATAAAGAGATTATTCTCCCACTCTACAAGACTCTGGTCCGGCCACATCTGGAGTATGCTGTCCAGTTCTGGGCACCGGTCCTCAGGAAGGATGTGCTGGAATTGGAAAGAGTCCAGAGAAGGGCAACAAAAATAATAAGGGGAATGGAGGACATCAGCTATGAGGAAAGACTACAAGCACTGAACTTATTCTCTCTGGAGAAGAGACGCTTGAGAGGGGATATGATATCAATGTACAAATTCTGTACTGGCGACCCTAGCATAAGTAACAAACTATTTAGAGAAAGGAGATACAATAAGACACGTGGCCACTCACTAAAACTAGAGGAAAGGCGGTTTAACCTTAAAATGCATAAGGGGTTCTTCACTGTAAGAGCAGTAAGGATGTGGAATTCTCTTCCACAAGCAGTGGTATCTGCAGGGAGCATTGATAGTTTCAAAAAACTATTAGATGGGCACCTTAGAGACCACAACATACAGGGGTATACAATGTACGGTTAAAAGCAAACACGCACACACATTATAGGTTGAACTGGGTGGACTGATGTCTTTTTTCAACCTCACTAACTATGTAACTATGTTCCTTGCTAAAGAACATTATTTTTAATCAAGTTGTTATCAAGTTCCACTTTAACCTTACTTCATAGCCTTTCAGGGCAGCTGAATAAAGGGCACCCTACAAGTAGGTTGGTTGGTTCGAGAAATAGGACACTAAAGCTGGATACACACTATCCAACTTTTGTGGTTAGATTTCCTTCAGATTTACCTTTTCTATGTAGTGCAAGGGCCTGCCAGATTGCAAACAAATGAAAAGTGTTTAGGTTTGACCTCATATTATATGGTTTTGGTAAGTCTAAAGGAAAAAGTCTTCAGAAAATCTTATAGTGTGTATGGCCCCTTACGCAACTACTAAACACAATATTGTGCTGTAAGGCCTTCCATCAGTTAGATGTTTAGTCTAAAACGAACTCTTATGGGCCATACACACTATAAGATTTTCTGAAGACTTTTTCCTTTAGACTTACCAAAACCATATAATATGAGGTCAGACCTAAACACTTTCAATTTGTATGCAATCTGGCAGGCCCTTGCACTACATAGAAAAGGTAAATCTGAAGGAAATCTAACCACAAAAGTTGGATAGTGTGTATCCAGCTTTAGAGCCACAAGCTTCAAGCAGAAAATAGCTCAGGTGTGAATGGGGCCTTAAACACTCAACAAGTCAAATCCTATTCATTTCAAAGGCCCCTGTGCACATCTGAGCATTCTGTCGCCTGAAGCAAAATGCCTGAAGCTCAAAAAGTACTCAAGCTTCTTTTTGACAAACTAAGAGCCTTTTAGGCAGTGGCGGCCGGTGTATTGAGGGTGCAGGGGCGCCGCCCCCCCCCCCATCCATTCGTCCGGCTCCCTAATCTGCATGCAGGGGCGCCGGAGGCATGGAGCTTAATGTTTGTTTTTTTTTTTAAATCACCTGATTAGAGCCAGAGGCTCTAAGAGGGTGATGCAAAGGGTGGAGCCGGGGCACAGAGCAGTGCGCCCCGAGTCCACCCATTGTGTGGCAATAGCGAATGAAAATTCGCTATTGTCACACCGATCCTCCTCCTGGCCAATCAGGAAGCGCGTCCGATACGAGCTTCCTGATTGGCCGCAAGGCAAACCCCATGCCATTGGCCTAGGAGGAGGCGGGAGCGGGAGGACTGGAGGAGACTGAGGAGAAGGCGCGCCTGGGGACTGAGGAGAAGCCGCCCGCCGCCACCGCTGCTCCAGGTAAGTAAGGGGGCATGCACGCTGATCTCTGCATTGGGGAAATGTATGCTGGTCACTGCATTGAACGGGGGCACGCACGCTGATATCTGCATTGGGGGCATGTATGCTGGTCACTGCATTAAAAGGGGCATGTACGCTGGTCACTACATTGAAAGGGGGCATGTACGCTGGTCACTACATTGAAAGGGGGCATGTATGCTGGTCACTGCATTGATCCGGTCTGGTTTTCAGTGGCGGATGCTTTGTGGAAGAGACAGCCGACAATGGAAGCCCCATTGTAAGTCAATGGGTGATGCCACTTCCCAGTTGTTGTCGGCTTTCTCTTCCACTTAGCATCCGCTGCTGGAGACTGGACCGGATCGGCTGCAGAGAGGTATGTATAGCGGTTTTTGCTTTATAGGGATAGATAGATTCGTCTTAGAATGTGACTACCAGTAGATTCAGTGCACCGCCTGACGGAGTCCGTTCTGCTCAGGATCCCCGCTGAGCAGGCGGGTGACAGCTCTGTCTCCGCTCTGTGTGCAGAGACAGAGCTGTCAGATCCCCGCTGTCCTCTATGGGGAGATCAGATGAGAATGGCCCGCCTGTCCGTTCTCACATGATCCCATCCGATCCGATCCTCCAGACGGATGGAAAATAGGGTTTCCATCTGTCCGGATTTCATGGACAGGATCGAATCGGATAGCAGCGGGTTTCAGCTGAGATGTCTCCGCTGATACCCCCTGCCCCAAAGGAATGCATGGAGCATTCGATCAGGTCCACCTGAAAAACTGACAGGCGGATTGGATCGCCCATGGGAAAGGGGCCTAAAGCCTCGTACACACGCAATGAATTTTCGCCGACCGGTCGTCCGTCTTTTGTCCAGAGTGGTGTCTGTTGGTTGGAATGTGCTCTAGACTGCACAGGAATTTTCCCGCACGACAGAATTCTACTTCAGAAGTGATGTCATGTGTTGGATTGCTTTCTTTGTGTTCTTTCATCTCTGAACATGCCTAGTCTTGCTCATAAGATTTTTCCCCATCGAAATCTATACTAATGAGACGAAAATCGGACGTGTTTTGACGGTCGACGAAAATTATATAGCCTGCACACCAGGATTTTTTCGGCCGAAAAGTCGGAGTCGGTTGTCGGAAGCACCATACTAACAAGCCGAAAATCGGCAGATCGGTCGTCAGACGAAATTTCCCGGCCGAATTTCTACCCGTGTGTACGGGGCTTAAAGCTGGATACACACTATACAACTTTTGTTGGTAGATTTCCTTTAGATTTAAGCCCCGTACACACGTACCGATTGTCGGCCGTAAATATTCGCCCGCCGAACGATCGGCCGATTGTCAGCTTGTTAGTATGATGCTTCCGACAACCGACAGCGCATTTTCGGCCGAACAGAATCGGGTGTGCAGGCATTAAATTTTTTGTTGGCCAACACCAGAACGGCCGATTGTTCACCAGTCAGTACAGATTTCGGCCGACAGACAGCAGATTTGCAAGACTGGGCATGCTCAGAAAGAAAAAAGACAAGGAAAGTTAACCATCACATGACATCACTTCAGCAGTCGGCTGTTGTTGGCCGACAAAATTCGTGTGCAGTCTTTTGCAGTTTTCAACAGACACGACAGCCCTGGACAAAAGACGGCCGATCGTTCGGCCGACGATCGGTACATGTGTACGAGGCTTTACCTTCAACTCTGTAGAGCAAGGGCCGGCCTGATTGCATACAAATTGAAAGTGTTTAGGTTTGACCTCATATTATATGGTTTTGGTAAATCTAAAGCCTCGTACACACGAAACGAATTTCCGCCGACCGGTCGTCCGTCTTTTGTCCAGAGTGGTGTCTGTTGGTTGGAATGTGCTCTAGATTGCACACAAATTTTCCTGCACGACAGAATTCTACTTCAGAAGTGATGTCATGTGTTAGATTGCTTTCTTTGTGTTCTTTCATCTCTGAACATGCCTATTCTTGCTCATAAAATTTTTCCCCGTCGAAATCTGTACTAACGAGACGAAAATCGGACGTGTGCTGACGGTCGACAAAAATTATATAGCCTGCACACCAGGATTTTTTCGGCCGAAAAGTCGGAGTCGGTTGTCGGAAGCACCATACTAACAAGCCGAAAATCGGCAGATCGCTCGTCGGACGAAATTTCCCGGCCGAATTTCTACCCGTGTGTACGGGGCTTAAAGGAAAAAATCTAAGGACAATTGTATAGTGTGTATGGCCCATTAGGCTAATCTAAATTTGAGGCTGGGTTCACATACAGGTGCATCTCATAAAAATAGAATATCACTTATTTCAGTAATTCAATTCAAAAAGTGAACCTTCCACAGATTGTGAAAAGTTTGCATTTAATTTGAAAATAAAGGGTCCCAGAGTCTGGAGGAAGAGTGGAGAGGGACAGAATCCAAGTTGCATGAGGTCCAGTGTGAAGTTTCCATAGTCAGTGATGATTTGGGAAGCCATGTCATCTGCTGGTATTGGTCCACTGTGTTTTATCAAGTCCAAAGTCAGCGCAGCCATCTACAAGGAAATTCTAGAGCATTTCATACTTCCCTCTGCTGACCAGCTTTATG
Source organism: Pelophylax lessonae (assembly GCF_965119305.1). Taxonomy (NCBI): domain Eukaryota; kingdom Metazoa; phylum Chordata; class Amphibia; order Anura; family Ranidae; genus Pelophylax; species Pelophylax lessonae. The sequence goes on from NC_138768.1 coordinate 715,741,985, forward strand.
GAGCTTATGTCAAATCACATGTGAAATTGGCCCAATGTGAACATGGGCAAAACCACTTCAGCCCCAGAAGGTTTACCCCCTTCAGGACCAGGCCATTTTTTGCGATACGGCACTGGGTTACTTTAACTGACAATTGCGACACTGTACCCAAATAAAATTGATGTCCTTTTTTTCACAGGTTTTTATTTTTTGCGCTATAAACAAAAAAAGAACGACAATTTAAAAAAAAAAAAAAACATATTTTACACTTTATGCTATAAAACAAATTCAATAAAAAGATGTAAAGAATCAAATTTCTTCATCAATCTAGGCCAATATGTATTTTGCTAATCCCAAAAAGCGTATATTGATTCGTTTTCGCAAAACGTATCGCATCTACAAACTATGGCATATATTTATTGATTTTTCTTTTACTAGCAATGACGGCGATCGGCGATTTTTAGCAGGACTACAACATTGCAGCGGATAAATCTGACACGGGCTGACACTTTTTACGGATCGGAGGCACTAATACAGTGATCAGTGCTATAAAAAAAATTCACTGTGACGGTACTAGGGAAGGGGTTAACATCAGGGGCAATCAAAGGGTTAAATCTGCTCCTAGGGAGTGCTTGCTAACTGTGTGGGGGATGCTTTGACTTGGGGAAGACAGACATCCGTGTTCCTGCTTAGCATCTCCATCTTCCCCTCTCACAGCCATTCTGCCTCTCCTGAGAATGATCGGTATGTCCGGTGGACATCGCATCCCCCAGACCCGCTAATTGGCTCCTGCTGTGTCCATTCACAGCGGAAGCGGGTCGCCGACGGGACACGCGTGTGCGCCCCAGTGCACAAAATCACGTACAGGTATGTGATTTTGTGCAGGAGGGCCACCCTGCTGCAGAAAATCTCTGTGGGCGGTCCATTATAGGTTAGTGATCATGGTATCACTGTGCTTGATTGGCCAGCAAACTCGCCTGACCTAAACCCCGTAGAGCAGTGGTCCTCGGGGCCCACTAACAGGCCGGGCTTGCCAGATAACTAAATTACATCACAGATGATCTAATTTGCTGCTCAGTGATTGCAGTATTCTAGTCTGCACCTCTCCAAGGTAATACTTAAAATATGGCCTGTTAGAGGGCCCCCGAGGGCCGGAGTTGAGGACCACTGCCGTAGAGAATCTGTGGGGTATTGTCAAGAGGAAGATGAGAGACAATGCAGACGAGCTAAAGGCCGATATCAAAGAAACCTGGACTTCCATAACACCTTAGCAGTGCCACAGGCTGATCGCCTTCATACCACGCCGCATTGATGCAGTAATTCATGCAAAAGGAACCCGACCAAGTATTGAGTGCATACTATACTCTACATGGACATACTTTTCAGTAAGCCAACATTTCTGAATTAAACAATCCTTTTTTTTATTGGTTTTATGAGCCGGTTCAGAGCCCTCTGTGTGTTTGGGTCCGGTTCAGGTGTGAATTCAGGTAAACGTTTGGGCCTGATTCACACCTGAAACGGTGAACAGGGACACACCGGACCCCCTGCTGAGCCCAGGGTTGCCACCTCATCTCTCTAAACCCATACACATAATAATTACACAGGTTCTGGGGCTAATTTAATGCAGATAAGGTATTGAGTTTATTTACCCCCTTATCAGCCATGGAGCCTGTGTAATTAATATGTGTTCGGGTTTAAACGGATGAGGTGGCAACCATATGTGAGCCGTGACTGCACCCGGCCTAAAGGCAAATTGCCTTGTGTATGCCTTGGGAGTGTGCCCAGCACAGCCAACACGTGATGTGAAGGGGCCCTGACATACTCCGCTTAAAGCTGACAATCTATAACAGCAGCCTGTAATGTGTATAGAAACCCCTCACATATTCAGAGGTCAGTGTATGTATTCACACAGCTTTCACCCAGAATTTCATAGGTTTTAATGAAATAGTAATGAAATGTAACGTAGTGTGACAACATAGAACCCACAGTCGCCCCTCAGAGAGGCCTGAGGCCGCTGTGTTCCCTCATACTGGCATAGGGTCGCCCAGCAAACTTTGAGGCCCAGCTCACAGCGAGCAGACCAGCACTGAGCTCTCATACAAGCGGAAGAGTTAAAGCTGGGGGGGCGTAACCTAGCGTCAGCCAGACCCCGCCCAGAGGCACCGCCACGCCTCCTTTCGATCCCCTCGCCCAATGAACGCGAGCTGAGGGAAATGCGGGAAAATCCGAACACAATAAAACCGAGAAAAAAAAGGGGCGTCCTGCCTTATAAGGCGATGTGCGCGCATGCGCAAAACGTGAGCTCGGGCCGCCGGGTTCCAAATTGGAATGCGGCCCCGGAGATAGAGCTCGGGGGAGGCGGTGAGGAACAGCAACGGGACCGGAGCGCACAACTACTCCGCCCTTCCTCCGAGCTGAGGAGTCAGCCCCCCGGATCCCGGAACTTTGCTGGATGCTCTGATCACGGGACCATGTTGGGGCAACAACAGCAGCCGCCAGCACCGGCGCCACCGAGCAGCTTCTACTATTCCCCAGGAGGGAGCGGTGGGGGCCTGGAGGAGAGCCAGCTGATGAGCTATGTGGAGGAATACATGGAGTGTATGGAGTCCCTGCCCCTGGACATCCAGAGGACCATCTCCGTCCTGCGGGAGATCGACACCAAGTACAGAGGTAGGTGAGCCGAGCCCCCACACGTGGCCGGGGGTCCCCTGTGTCACCACCGCATCCCATTAAACCAGGACACATTAATTATACAGGTTTGTGACTGATATTAGAGTTTATTACCACCTTAATCAGCCACAGAACCTGTGTAATTAATGGGACCTGGTATAAAGGGATGCGGTGGCAATAATATGTGTGACCCCCCCCCCCCTACAAGGGGCTACAGGGGAACGTTCAAAATTCCTGCATAGCACTGCTGGAACCCCCGACACTCGCCGTCCTGTCTAGGTGTCACTCCTGAGCCTCATTCAGCCATTTTGGAAGCTGGCACTGTGGTGGCACTACAGGTCTCAGCACGGCGTGCGGTGGGGGTATCAGTGTGGGCTGTGTGCACCATTACTGGAAGGCTCCAGAGAGGTTTATAGACTGTATGTGTGTGACTGGGAGAGCACCATGGCCGTGTGTTACATTGTACCAGCTCATGTATACCATCTCCAGCACGTCCTGTATAATATACCGTGTGACGGCTGGATACTGACAGGGGCGTCACTTCCGGGGCGGGGCTCTGCCCGGGAATATCCGCCTCCCTTACCGTGTCCCGCCTCCAGTGGGCGGGGCCTGCATACCACATGGATAACGTCATGTCATCCACACCCGGGCCTGACATGTCCCGCCCACTATGTACAAGGCAGCCTATGGATACACTCGGAGCACGCCTACTCTTTCCTTCGGGTCATGTCACTTATAGATCCTTGTGTCAGCTGGCTGCCCGTTTGTGTATGCAGATTGTTGTTGCTGTTTATGCAGCCAGCCTCCATCGCCTCTTGCCCAACGCAGAAATAATGCAGATTTTTTCTTTTACGTGTCTGAACACGGGCGCATTGTTGTCTATGGGATTATTATACAGGATTTATATAGTGCCGCTAGTTTTTGCAGCATGTTACAATACAAAGGGAGACAATACAGGAGGGCTCTGCTCCTGGGAGCTTACAATCCAATAGGGAGGGGCTGGTGAAACAAAAGGTACTGTGAGGGGTGAACTGATGGGAGAGGGAGCAAGAAGATTCACACTGCTGTATAAACATTCTCTATTCAGATGTCTTCACAGCCCTAAAGGTTATGATTGCCTTTAACCACTTTCTCTTTTTTTTTTTTTTTTTGGCGCTATAAACCAAAAAAGCGACACTTTCTGCTATAGAACATTCCCAGAAGCAAAAATGTAAACTATTTTTTTTTCATCATTTTACTCCCAATTTGTATTCTACATATTTTTGGTAAAAACCAAAAATTGCAAAAAGCGTATTTTGATTGGTTTGCGCAAAAGTTATAGTGCCTACAAACTAGGGGAAGGATTTATATATATATATATATATATATATATATATATATATATATATATATATATATATATATATATATATATATATATATATACACACACACACTAGTAATGGCGACTATCTGCGATTGTTAGCGGGGCTGCAACATTGCGATAGATTGGACCCCTAACTGACATTTTTGAGACTGGGGGGGGGGGGCAGTGACACTACTACAGTAATCAGTGCTAAAAATATGCACTGTTACTGTGCTAATGACATTGGCAGGGGTTAACCTATGGGTGATCAAAGGGCTCATTGTGAGCTTAGGGGAGTGTTTTCTAACTGTGGGGGGAGGGGACTTGTGAAATGACCATAGAGACTTGTAATCTTATATAGGATTGCAGGTGCTCTGTGATAATTTCAGAGAGACCAGTCGGCTGTGTTTACAACAGCAGACCGTCCGCAGCGGGGAGTGATTGGGGGTGCCCGGCAGCAATCGGTACCGGTGCGGCGATTTGCACAGCCTGCTGCAGTATATCTGCGGCGGGCGGTCGGCAAGTGGTTATTAATGGACATTTTTTTGCAGAGCCTTGCACCCGTGATCAGTGGATTGTAGGTGTGATGTCAGACTTCAGCACTCCCTCTCCAACTTTCTGTCTGTACCTTCAGCTTTCAACAGAGGTACAGACAGAAAGCTGAAGGGAGTGTGGGTAGACTGCAGACACTGATCAGCACATTCGTAGTCCATTGAAACTACAAGTTGCTCAACGGTGGTGGGAGACGGGACTTGTAGTTTAATCACAGTCTATGACTGACACAGCAGTGCAGCTGCAGCAATTTTAACCATTTACCCACCGCTCCACACAAATATTCTGCACCAGGGCAGCCGCTGTGCGCTAGATCCCGTATCTGAGACAAGACCAGTGTTTCCGGGTAGGGGATGCACACAGCCCCATTTGATTTGTTACAGCACAAGCTGATAAGGAGGTCCTGGCCAATGATTGAGTGCCGTCTCCTGCTAATTTGGCATTTGGGGAGGAGCTCAAGACACTGAAAGGCGCTCTTGCTGTGTTTTTTTTTTTTTTCCCCCTTCTCTTCAAAGCACACATTGCACCCTTTGATTGCCCTTAGATGTTAACACCTTTCACAGCCAGTGTCATTAGTACAATGACCCTGTATAGTATTAGCACCAATCACTGTATTGGTATCACTCAGTTCCCACCCTGTTAGTCAGATTTCCCACCATACTATCACAGTCCCACTAAAATAGTTGCTGATCACCCCATTACTAGTTTTAAAAAATTCACTATCTATACCAGACTGTATAACGTTCACGCAAACCAAATCATAAACCCTTATTGGCTTTTTGTTTTTTTACTAAAGACATGTAGCAGAATAAACTTTAGCCTATATTCATGAAGAAATGTAATTACATTTTTTTTTATTGAATGTTTTATAGCAAAAAATATTTTTTTTAGTTTTAAATCGCAAAGCGTAAAAAACCCAGTGGTGATCAAATACCACCAAAAGAAAGCTCTATTTGTGTGAAAAATAAAAGATAAATTTCATTTGGGTACAGTGTTGCATGACCGCGCAATTGCCAGGTAAAGTAACGCCGTGCCCCAAAAGCAAAAAATGCTTTGGTTATGAAGGGAGGTAAAAACTTCTGAAGCTCAAGTGGTTAAATATGACAGGGGCTGTGGGGGAGAGGAACCCCTACCAGTTCTCATAGGGGGGTTGGGGTGTTTTAGCAAAAGGTAAACCAAAGCCAGCCGTAGAGGGTTCCAATATCGTTTTGCTCAGCAGGGCCTGCTTGAGATTTGATCCATCTATAGGCAGGATAAATGGACCCAAGTTGACCCATTAATTGACTTCGGTGCCACCAGCATGCCTGATAATTACATGCGTTTATTGGCAGTGGCTATAGCCATTAGCAATAACTACTGTGTTCTGCTGGCAGCAACAGCTCCTGTGCCCCTCCCCCTGTCTGACCACAGAGCATGTAAAAAATCTTCCCCAAAGCAACCCCAAAAAAAGACACAGGTTCAAATACAATGGGGTTTACTTTATTTGACTTGGGTGGCCTCAAGTGAACCTCCACTATTTCCAAAGGGCCACACATAATAATTAGTGAATGTAAAGTAGCAGAACTCCATCAGAGATTGGCTAGTGTTATTAGAGAATGGAGACAGACTAAAGACATGTTACATAAAACTGTGTTTTATAATAACTATTACAAGTCAAACACTTGCACATCTGTGCTCTGTTGTCATTTGTATAATGAAGGGGGTAATGGGATTTCTATTGTCCGGCTGATTGAATTCCGGTGTCAGGTTTCCTTTACAAGTTCTGATAGCAGGACTGCGTCATTGACATATACAGAATCATTGCTTCCACGTTTGCTGTAATCTGATCACGGTGCATGTAGGATTGTAGAAGAAAGCAAGCTAAAGAGAAATTTGATTATCAGTAAATCTGGCCATATGAGGGCGCAATGACCTTCTACCTGAATGCAGTGCTTGAGCCGCAGGTGTAAGGCCCTAAAACAGTGACTTGAGGTAGGGGAGAATGTCATCAACCCATTGTATGCTTGTTTGCCAGAGCCATCCTCACATTTAGAGTTTAGATTCCACTTAATCTGCAGTTTGTCTGAATGCACTTGGAATTAAAGGCATAGTCCACCTTTTGAAAATAAAATAATAAATGCACCCTCATTAAAAGAAGTTATGTATTTTTTGTATTCAGGCCTGCGAAGCATGGTAGGTGCAAGGAGTGGGTTCCTGCTGACCCTTCAATTCCCTGTCCCACCCAGCCCTTGGTCTGTATGAAGGTGGTGACCTACCATGGCAGGGCTGGAGGAAGTAAAGACTGGACTACAAGTGAGGTGACTTCACTGCACTTGTGATCCATTGAGATCTACAAGTCCCTCTACCATGGTGACAGATGGGACTTGTAGTCTTCCCATCCACAGGTCCCTGTAAATGGATGGCACAACTGTATGGGTCATGCATAGCCCTTCCGATTTTAGACAGATGCTGCAGGAAGAAAAACTCTGATGGGTAAGTGGGGGGGTGGTTTAAGGTTATGGATTGGGGAACGTGACCATGTTTCATTTTGTCACAATAGAAGTGTTCCTAACAATTTAATCCTATGTAATTTGCCTAATGCTTTATAGATCTGCCACCCTATAGATAATATTTCTTTTTCATCTGCAGAGGCACTGAAGGAGATTGATGAGGTCTCAGAGAAGCATTCAAATGAAAGTGATCCACACCAAAAGAAGCGTTTGCTACAGCAACTCCAGAGAGCTCTTATCGTGACCCAGGAACTGGGCGATGACAAAATTCAGCTTGTCACACAGGTGCTGGAATTGGTGGAAAATAGGACTAAGCAGATTGATGCCCTTGGCAAAGACTTCTTTGAGCCAGATGAAGGTGAAAAACCTTCAGAAAAGTCCAAATCTGAATCTAATACAGCCGAACGTTCTACTCGGAGACCTCGCAGACAGCGCAATAGCGAGAGTCGGGACTTGTGTCACATGGCCAATGGAACAGATGATGGTGATGAACCACCCAAAGAAAAGAAGGCAAAGTCTTCCAAGAAGAAGAAACGAACCAAAGCCAAGCAGGAAAGGGAGGTGTCCCCGATTCCATTTGTAGTTGACCCCAACGAGCCAACATACTGCCTGTGCAATCAAGTGTCCTATGGAGAGATGATAGGCTGTGACAATGAGGAATGTGCCATAGAGTGGTTCCATTTCTCCTGTGTCGGACTTACCTATAAACCTAAGGGCAAATGGTACTGTCCTGACTGCAGAGGGGACAATGAGAAAACCATGAACAAAAACACAGAAAAAACAAAAAGGGACCGGAGGTCAAGATAATATTCTTGCTTATAAATATATATATATATTTTGTTTTGTTTTTTTAAAGTGGGTTTCTTGTATAGTTTTCTGGACTTTTTTTTTTCTTTTTTGTATGTGGGAACAATGTTTTAGGTATAAGTGATACTAATTTTAATAGCATTGCAATATTAAAATTTGTTATGGCTGTAGTTACATTTTGTCTTCGTAAGATTCTTTTTAGGGTAAGAAAACAAAGAATTGTAGTTAGCCTGTAAGTAACCACTAAATCTTCAATGTAAAATGTTTGCACAATTTGGTCTGTGCAGCACCAGATTGGAGAACAGTGAACATTAGAAGGCAAAACTTAAACTCTACAATACTTGTTCTTAGGCTTCAGTGACCTGGGAGCGGTCCTGGGTTTTATCCGCAGCCCTAACTGGTTGCTGATGTGAACTGCCATATCACAAGTCCCCCCCCCCCCGTAGTGACATATAAGTGGACATGACGAGTGGTCATCGAGTAGTTATAATGTACATCTTTAAGTACTAGGATTGGTTTTTTTTTTTTTTTTTTTTTTTTTTTTTTTTTTTTTATGCAGTGCAATGTCCCAGAAAACTCGCTAACATGAAGAAATTGGGAATTGCACTATACATATGCACTGCAGATGTACAATATGCTTTAGTAAAAATGTACAGTGTTCAATATCAAATCTGTTCAAGTATGATTTCCCTAATGGTAATTATATTGTATGACCTAATATGCATCCCAGAAACTGGTTTAGGAGTTACATCTCAGATCTAAGTGGTAAAGGGGTTGATTTGCTAAAACTGGAGAGTGCAAAATCTAGTGCAACTGTGCATGGTAGCCAATCGGCTTTCTAACTTCAGCCAGTTCAATTAAATTGGTAGTAACCTGCTGCAGAATAAAACAAAAAAAACTAGGACAATGGCATAATGTGCTAGTATGCATTGCATACTAGCACATTATGATATGCCTTAGACTGAAGCCATTCCAGCGGCGCCCCCTCACTGCTAAGAGGGCTGATACCTTCCCTCTGCCTTTCTTCTGGGTTAAGACATTACTCCTGTGCAGGAGCCCTCGGTTCCAGCAAGAAGCTGTGAAAGTCTGGCATGGTATGCCCGACCATTAGAGCATATACGCCTGTGACGTCAGCGGCTGCATGCAGGGAGAATATCTCCTAAACGGTGCACGTTTTAGAAGATATTAATTTTACATACAGTTAAGCCTTATTATAGCCCCTCCTGTAGGTAGAAATAACAAAGTAGACTTTACTACAACTTTAAGCTTTGATAAAAAAATGCTGGATAAACTCTCAGCTGCTGCCACTGAATAGGCACACTAATATAAATGAAAGATGAATGTTCTAAAACTTTAGTGATGCATTTAAAAACTAGAGCTAAAGTGGAGATATTGTCCATGGCAACCAATCATACTAGAGAACCTAACTGGCTGCTGTGGGCATTGCCACCCATTTCCTTTCCTGCTGTATGTTAGGCCCTTCCACATGGGGCAGGTGCCGCTAGCTCAGCAAGGAATCTATTCACTGACCAGGCCCATGGCTGGTTCCTGTCGGCTCTGCTTATGCAGGGTGGACACAGCCCGCTTTCCTCTATGGACAGTCGGCTGTAAACGGACCACCTGTCCATTTACACCAAACTACCATCGATCTGCTAGACAGATGGGGAACAGATCCCCAGGCATCTGTTAGCGGATAGGACTGGCGGTCAGCAGGTTTAAATGGACACGTCAGTTTACATCCGCTGCTCCATAGAGAACAATAGATAGTCTTATGGGGTTCACCTGAAAAACTTGACAGGCAGACCCAATTGGTCTGCTTGTGTGATAGGGGGCCTTACAATGAAGAAAACATTAGCTACTGCATGAGCTAGTTTACAATAAAAAGGAAAATTTATTTCAAATGAAAGGCCTTACAGGGTTCATATGTTGAATCAGCTCTTTTGTACCACAATTGCCTTTTTTTTTTTTTTTTTTTTTAATAGCAGTTGTGCCTATTTCTTGAAAGGCTAACCTAGAATGCTGAGCTTTAAAGAATAACTCTTGGGCCCCTTTCACACGGGTGCACCGCCCGACGGAGTTCGTTCTGCTCAGCGGGGGATCGATCCACCGATCCCCACTGAGCAGTCGGGATGATGGCTCCGTCTCCGCTCTGTGTGCAGAGACGGAGCTGTCAGATCCCCGCTATCCGCTATGGTGAGATCGGATGAGAACGGACCTCCTGTCCTCTCTCATCCGATCCCATCCTCCAGACGTATGGAAAATAGGGTTTCCATCCGTATGGATTTCACTGACTGGATCTGATAGCAGCGGGTGTCAGCGGAGATGTCTCCACTGACACCCATTGCCCCATAGGGATGCACGGAGCATCCACTCAGGTCGGCCTGAAAAACTGACAGGCGGATCGGGTTGCCCTTGTGAAAGGGGCTAAAATGTAATTTACATTTTAAAAAGGGTATTAAAGAAGTGCATTTCCAGACAAAGTACACTTATTCTTTAGCACCTGTGCCTATCCCATGCTTCCCCCTCCACATATTAAGAGAAGTATGGGTTTGGTTTTTAACCACTTCCCGCCCGCCCCATTACAAATTGACGGCGGGAATGTGTTTGTGTTATCCTGACCGGACGTCATATGACGGCGGCAGGATAACACAGCTCTGGGCGCCCCCCGGGGGCGCGCAGAGCGGCGATCGGTGATGCGAGGTGTCAGCCTGACACCCTGCATCTCCGATCTCGGTAAAGAGCCTCTGACGTAGGCTCTTTACCATGTGACCAGCCGTGTCCAATCACAGCTGGTCACATAGTAAATAGGAACAGCCGTTGATCGGCTTTCCTTAGTTCGTGCCTGACAAGCACGAGCAAAGGAGCGCCGATCGGCGGCTCCCCTGACAGGGGGGGGGGGTCAGCACTGGTAATCAGAGTATTGATTACCAGTGCAGACCCTCGGGGGGGGGGGGGGGATGCCACTAGATCCACCAGGGATGCCCACTATGACCCCAGGGATGCCCCCCATTGTCCTCCCTATCAGTGCTGCCCACAAGTGCCCATCATTGCTATCGTTTAGGGTCGCCCACCAGTGCCCACTATTGCCCGTCAGTGCCACCCATCAGTGCCACCTATCAGTGTCCATCAATGCCGCCTATCAGTGCCCACCAATGCCACCTATCTGTGCCACCTATCAGTGCCACCCCATCAGTGCCTGTCAGTGCAGTCTCATCAGTGCAGGAAAAAACTTATTTATTTACAAAATTGTATAACCTAAACAAAAAAACTTTTTTTTTTTTTTTCAAACTTTTCGGTCTGTTTTTTTTTATTTGTTTAGCAAAAAGTAAAAATCGCACAGGTGATCAAATACCACCAAAAGAAAGCTCTATTTGTGGGGGGAAAATGACATAAATTTGGTGTAGGTACAGTGTTGCATGACCGCGCAATTGTCATTCAAATTGCAACAGCGCTAAAAGGGGAAAATTGGCCTGGGCAGGAAGGGAGGGAAGTGCCCTGTATTAAAGTGGTTAATCATACTTGCCTAGGTGGATGCAGCATTGGACCCCCCGCCAGCTCTAATACTGAGAACCGAGCGATGAAACACTGCCGTTCGCTCGGTTCTCACAGCTCCCCGAGTAGAGAGATGGTGACTCAGTCCCCCCCACTATCATGAGTGCTGGGCTTTGGAGGGGGAGGGAGCGGCCGACTCAGGCCCTCAGTGGCTCGGTAAAAAGCTGAGCCAGTGGACCGGCTTTGTTTCAGCCAGCTGTCTGCTGAAAACAGGTCACAGGAGTACAGCAGAATGTGCTTTGACTGTACTTCTTTAATGCTTACCGATATCTGCGGCCTTTGGGGATTGTTTACATCCCTGGCTGCAAGTCTTCCTCTTCTGGCTGCACTTTTTCAGGTCTTCTTCCTAATTGGAACAACGGCCCCATAGATGTCTATAGGAATGTAATGTACAGGTGCAGCCAGCAGAGGGAGCCTTGTAGCGGACAGTGTTCCCTGAATAGCTGCCAGTGGGTTTGGGCTCAGTCTGCAATACACAGGAGAGATGAGGAGGTAGTGCTGAAAAATGGAGAGGGAGCGGGGCTCAGTGCTAGCTATACTTTTTACCCCAAATTGGGAACAAGTTGTATGTGCATAGGGTTCTCTGGGGGAATATTTAAAATGGCCTAGCCCAGCACATAGAAGATGGTGTTGGCGAGGGATGTCACCTTGTTGAAGGAAAGGGAACTATTGTGGACTTTAGTACCACTTAAGTGTAAAGCATTGTTAGTATTATAAATGCTTCCTACACAATTTGAGTATAATCAAGGCTTTAGTAAGATTTTAGAAATTGGGGCTTTGACCATTACCACTAGGGCTGTGCCGATACCGAGTATTTGTGCAAATGCTCCGATACCTGAAACCAATACCTTTTGCAGTGCGATTTGAGACCATACAAAATGAATGAGCTCAAATCACACTGCAAATAATCTGCTGCAGTTTGAACAGGAATGCAGTGTTCTTGTCTGAATTGCAGATGGTTTCCCGCACTGCTTTTGTGTGAATCCAGGTTTGGATCTCAGCCTGCGTTCACACAAAAGCAGTGCGGGAAACCGCATACTTGGATCTCAGCCTGCGTTCACACGAGCAGTGCGAGAAACCGCATACTTGGATCTCAGCCTGCGTTCACACGAGCAGTGCGGGAAACCGCATACTTGGATCTCAGCCTGCGTTCACACGAGCAGTGCGGGAAACCGCATACTTGGATCTCAGCCTGCGTTCACACGAGCAGTGCGGGAAACCGCATACTTGGATCTCAGCCTGCGTTCACACGAGCAGTGCGGGAAACCGCATACTTGGATCTCAGCCTGGGTTCACACAAAAACAGTGCAGGAAGCTACATGTGATTTGAAAAGGAATCACATCTCATTCCTGTTCAAATCGCATGTGATTCTTTGGAGTGCAAATTGAGCAGATTTATTTTGTATGGGCTAAAACCGCACAGCAAAGGTATCGGTATTTGTACTCGCCAGTAAGAAAAAGAAAAATCGGTGCATCCCTAAAGTACCACCATGGGTGCTCTGGAGTTACACAGCAGGTAATATGACACATTGTGGCTTTCACAAACATGGAGGATATTTGCACATTTATTAAACGTGACAATTCCCTCCACAAGCATACAAGTTATAATATATAAAAAAATAGCTGGGTACTGCAGCCATATCATTACCTTGTTTCTCCTGCATGACATATACCGGTGTATGACAGGATTCCATCGTACTTTAACTGGCTGCATGTTACTGATGTGTGTGTGACCCGTACTAACGTTATCCATGTTTACGAAGGCTGCATTTCACCATGTTTAAGACTAGGGGTGAAACAACTAATCAACATAACTGTTTTCATAATCGATTAGGTCCGCCTGCATACAGAATGCATTATTTGTTTACATATCAGAAAATACAGTGCAGCACACATACAGCTCAGTACACCATCCATACGTGTCAGTATACACAGTGCAGCACACATACAGCTCTGTACACCCTCCATACATGTCGTGATACACAGTGCAGCACACATACAGCTCAGTACACCATCCATACATGTCAGTATACACAGTGCAGCACACATACAGCTCTGTACACCCTCCATACATGTCAGTATACACAGTGCAGCACGCATACAGCTCTGTACACCACCCATACATGTCAGTATACACAGTGCAGCACACATACAGCTCAGTACACTCTCCATACATGTCAGTATACACAGTGCAGCACACATACAGCTCTGTACACCCTCCATACATGTCAGTATACACAGTGCAGCACACATACAGCTCTGTACACCCTCCATACATGTCGTGATACACAGTGCAGCACACATACAGCTCAGTACACCATCCATACATGTCAGTATACACAGTGCAGCACACATACAGCTCTGTACACCCTCCATACATGTCAGTATACACAGTGCAGCACGCATACAGCTCTGTACACCACCCATACATGTCAGTATACACAGTGCAGCACACATACAGCTCAGTACACTCTCCATACATGTCAGTATACACAGTGCAGCACACATACAGCTCAGTACACTCTCCATACATGTCAGTATACACAGTGCAGCACACATACAGCTCAGTACATTGTCTATACATGTCAGTAAGTGCCTAAGAGCTTGTGAATGTGTGAGAAGCAATGCCCCATGGGACATGTCCTGGGCAGGAGAAGAAAGTGAGTGATTCTAAAGGCAGGCAATTGTTTTACTTTGCTATAGGGGCACTCTGAAGGCAGAAGGTGTGTAAAATTGCAATGGGGGAACCCCAGAAGAGGATAGGGGCTGCTCTGTGTAAAACCATTGCTCAGAGCAGGTAGGTATGACAAAGCTGACTGGCTCTGCGCAGGGAAGATCAGCCTGTAAGCCCAGAGAACCTGGAGCTTGATGGAGTTGGTGGTAATATAAAGCATTACAAATAAATTTAAAGTACAAGTTTTCCAGCATTGTGCATTATATTTAAAATTATATCCATGCAAAAAAGTATCAGTTTTTAGTACTACTTTAATGTAAAATATGTATATTGCCCTCCACCTTTCATGTAGCTTCGTCGGATTCTCAGTTAAAATACCTGTACATTCTACTTCTGGGGTGTGTGTGTGTGTATATATATATATATATATATAATTTCACAGTATAAATTAACCTTTTCTAGTAGTTTTTGTCTGATGTTTTTGTACTATAAGGGGTTAATTTTAGATTCCTTAACCTCATCATGACAAGTGATTAAAAAAAAAATGTCTTCTGCTGGCCATACACATTGATTTTTCGGATGAGACTATTCATACAAAAATTCCTTGTACGTTTGATGAATGGACGTCTTTCGAAAATTTTCACTTGCTTTTAACATTCAGTTTAAAAATGAATGTACAGGTCCCACTCAAAAAATTAGCATATTGTGATAAAGTTCATTATTTTCTGTAATGTACTGATAAACATTAGACTTTCATATATTTTAGATTCATTACACACAACTGAAGTAGTGCAAGCCTTTTATTGTTTTAATATTGATGATTTTGGCATACAGCTCATGAAAACCCAAAATTCCTATCTCCAAAAATTAGCATATTTCATCCGACCAATAAAAGAAAAGTGGTTTTAATACAAAAAAAGTCAACCTTCAAATAATTATGTTCAGTTATGCACTCAATACTTGGTCGGGAATCCTTTTGCAGAAATGACTGCTTCAATGCGGCGTGGCATGGAGGCAATCAGCCTGTGGCACTGCTGAGGTGTTATGGAGGCCCAGGATGCTTCGATAGCGGCCTTGATCTCATCCAGAGTGTTGGGTCTTGCGTCTCTCAACTTTCTCTTCACAACATCCCACAGATTCTCTATGGGGTTCAGGTTAGGAGAGTTGGCAGGCCAATTGAGCACAGTAATACATGGTCAGTAAACCATTTACCAGTGGTTTTGGCACTGTGAGCAGGTGCCAGGTCGTGCTGAAAAATGAAATCTTCATCTCCATAAACCTTTTCAGCAGATGGAAGCATGAAGTGCTCCAAAATCTCCTGATAGCTAGCTGCATTGACCCTGCCCTTGATAAAACACAGTGGACCAGCAGCTGACATGGCACCCCAGACCATCACTGACTGTGGGTACTTGACACTGGACTTCAGGCATTTTGGCATTTCCCTCTCCCCAGTCTTCCTCCAGACTCAGTCCACTGCTTCCGCAGGTCCCCCAAGGTCTGTAATCGGCCCTTCTCCACAATCTTCCTCAGGGTCCGGTCACCTCTTCTCGTTGTGCAGCGTTTTCTGCCACACTTTTTCCTGAGGTGCCTTGATACAGCACTCTGGGAACAAGCCTATTCGTTCAGAAATGTCTTTCTGTGTCTTACCCTCTTGCTTGAGGGTGTCAATGATGGCCTTCTGGACAGCAGTCAGGTCGGCAGTCTTACCCATGATTGCGGTTTTGAGTAATGAACCAGGCTGGGAGTTTTTAAAAGCCTCAGGAATCTTTTGCAGGTGTTTAGAGTTAATTAGTTGATTCAGATGATTAGGTTAATAGCTTGTTTAGAGAACCTTTTCATGATATGCTAATTTTTGAGATAGGAATTTTGGGTTTTCATGAGCTGTATGCCAAAATCATCAATATTAAAACAATAAAAGGCTTGCACTACTTCAGTTGTGTGTAATAATTCTAAAATATATGAAAGTCTAATGTTTATCAGTACATTAGAGAAAATAATGAACTTTATCACAATATGCTAATTTTTTGAGAGGGACCTGTATTTTCTGAACAAAAAACATACACTGTCTAAAGATTTGTTTGATTGAGTTTTTCTTATTCTGCGCCTTTTCTCATCACTGCAGTCAACGCCAAATGTCGATTTGACTCTACTGACAATTAGAAAATAGTGAACATTTAAAACAACTATTTTCTAAGAAAATATTTGTCTGAAAATCTGCAAAATTGAGTTTTTAGCTATTTTGCATATAGTTATTTAAGAATAAACTTTTTTTTTTTTTTTTTTTTTTACTTTAAGTGCTTGTTAAGCCACTATGTTCTCTTTCAACCATCCCCTCTGTTATATTACAACCTGTTTTAGTTCCTGTGCTTTATTAAAAAAAAAAAGTGATTTCTACCGGTTTTCACAGCTCCTATGTGACAATCCCGTCTCTCTTCTCTCCCCGTCTGACATCTCCAGCGGGTGGGGCCAAGAACTTCCTCTGACGTCAGGAGAAGAGAGCAAGGAGTCACATGAGCGCCGATATGAGCTGTGAAAACGGGTAGAAATTTGCTTTTTCTCTCTTGTTCACTGACAGACACAACTTCAAGTCTTCAGACCATTGGGCTTATGCTCTTGCTCTCTAGGAGTAGGACTAAGGCCCCTTTCACACATGCATCAATGTATTTCTATGTAAAAACGGATGACAACGGATGATTATCAGTTAACCTCTGTTTTCATCCGCTTCCGTCAATGTCCGTTATTTTAAACGGATGAATGCCCTATTTTTCATCCGTCAAAAAAACGGATCGGACGAAAAACGGATGACAACGGATGAAAAACGGATAACTGACGAAAAACGGATGAAAAACAGATGGAAAACTGATACATTTTGACGTGACTGAACTGAACGGACTGTATGTGTGAAAAGGGGCCTTAACCTTTTTAGTTACCCCCCCTGGGGCAGTCCCAGAGGGTATACCATCACTTCTACTGTAGAACTCCAGTTTTTTCTGCCTAGTCAGGAGTAAGGACCTGGCTCTCTGCTGGGATCTGCGGGCCTGGCATTTCTTATTATTTAAATGGAATTCTTTTACTTTTTCTTTATTTTTGTTCCTGTGTGAACTACAATCAACAGCCGGAGTGGGTGATGTACTGGATATTCTAGATCCTTACGGTCTTCCCAATCTGGCCTGCGAGCGCGACCCAACTACCAGCTCCACGCTAAGTTGGCTGCAACATAGCCACACTGGACGTGGGGCTGACCGGCGAGTGAAACACCTTGCGAGGTCGCATAGCAGTAGTCACGACCAGAGTCGCAGCGTACCTCAGGCCGCAGCACCCCCATTCCAAGATGGTGCGGTGCACTGCTGGGAGTTGAGCCCACCTGGTGACCGTGGTATGGTGAGTCCCCCCTCCTTTCTGATGGAATTGTTGGGGTGGTCGCGAGCCCCCCCTGGGGATGGTAGGCCCCCATGTCCTTCCTCCCCCTTGTGCTTCCCCCTCCTCCGTGCAGGGTTCCCCCTTAAATTTGGATGCCCTCATCTGTCCCCTGTTTCCCACCGGCCCTTGTTTGGGGGCATGGGTGCAATTGGGTAGGGGGGCTACATGGTGCTGGGCTGGAGGAGCTGTGGGTTATGCCGCTGTCGGTCCCTGTTAGGGGGGTGTCTGTACCTGGGTGCTGCAGGGGGGGTCCCCTCATGGGGTCTGTAAATTTTTTTCTCTGGGATCCAGGGTCCCGTGCAGCGCCACGTGGTACCGCCATGTTTCTGCAGTTCAGCGGCCATGTTTTTGGTTTCCCCATTGGTCTTGCATTGGCGGCCATTTTTCTGTAGTCAGAGACAGTGTTGAAGCTGTGGGGGCATCTAGTGTCAGGTCAGCGCTTCCTCTCCAGCAGTGTGACAGATCGATTTGGCGCTTCCAGCTCGGTTGGTGAGTCTCTGGGGGTACACTTTCCTTCCTTGGTTTATATAGTGCTGCTTCTTGTAGTGTCACAGCGGTGCACAGGGGGGAGGGGCCTACCATTTTTTTGAACAAAAAAAAACATTTTTTAGGAGCAGCACGTTTCTGCTTAACCCTCTATGGTCATGGAGCCTGGGGAGCTTGTTTCACCACCCAATCCACTCCTGGAAGCTGCGGGAACCTCTGGGTCTCAGTCTGCCCTGGCAGCCCTGCAGTGACTAGTAGCTAAAGTAGATATAGCCCTGCAAAAGAAACTTTGCGAGAAGCGCCCCCCCACCTTCACCTGTATCCTCTGCTTCCTCAAATTCTGAGGTGGATTTGGCTGCTGCAAACGAGTCAGCCCACTGGGTCTGCTTCCACGCACGCTGAGTGCTCTAATAGTGAGGATGAGTCGTTGTCCTCTGCAGCTGCGCATGAAAAAGCATTGGTGGAGACCCTGATTGTATCAGTGCGGGAAACGTTAGTTGGAGGACTCAGCTGCTGCTGAGTCGGCGACGCCAGTGCAGTTTGTCACCAGTAAATCTTCCAAGGTGTCAGTGGGGTTCCCCAAAAGGCATGGTTGGAATAACAAAGCGTTTTGAGAGAAGATATCCCTTTGAGTAATCTCTTCTGAAGAAACTGATGGTTCCACCATCAGTGGAGTTCCAGGTTTCCAGGCTGAATAAGACCACACTTTTGCCGGTGGAAGATTCCCCGTCTTTTAAGGATCCTGTGGACAAGAGCGAAGGCTCCGGTCCGGTACCTTTTCACTGTGGCTGGTTCAATTTTAAGACCGGTATTTGCTATCACCTTGGTATCCCAGACCTTAACAGAATGGGCTAAGATTTTGCGCCAGGATCTGGAGGGAGTTCAACATCCTTCTTAGCTGGCAGACCTGGCGGATCACTTGATCCAAGGGTTACAGTATATTTGTGATGCAGCACCCCTGGCTGGCAGGGTTTCTGTGACAGCTGTGATCCTTTGCCGCATGATCTGTTTGAAGTACTGGTCAGCTGACCAGGCTTCTAAAAAGGTACTGACTGATCTTCCCTTTGTAGGTGACCATTTGTTCGGTGCCTCTCTGGAAGAAATCAATAAGGGCCTTGCTAGAGGCAAGAGTACTTTGCTTCCACAGGCTGCTAAGGGCAAGGAACCTTGCCGTAAGAGGGGTCACTTCTTTTTGGCTCACAAGCGGCCCTTTCGTCCGTCTGGATTGCAGGAAAAGGGCTCGAGATCCACCCATAACTTTGTGGGAGGCTCCAAGAGACCCTGGAATGGTAAATCCAAATGCGGGTGCAGATAATCCTTCCCCAGCCTGAAGGGGCACCCTCACCCGCATCTGGGGTGGGGGGACGTCTTAGTTTCTTTCCGGATCCGTGGACCTTGCTCATTCAGGAAAAATGGGTCCACAAACTGATTTGGTTCAGTTACAAGATCGAGTTTCGAGGTTCTTTCCTTCAAACTTATGCCTGTCTCCAGCGCGGCTACAGGGCCTATACTGAGCAGTGCAGGACCTGTTAGCACAAGGAGTTATTGTGCCGGTTCCAGAGTCAAAACGTTTACAATGTTTTTTTCAAATATGTTTACAGTTCCCAGGAAGGAAGGCAAGGTTTGCCCAATCTTGGATCTCAAGGCTCTGAACCACTTTGTGCGGGTTCAGAAATTTCGGATGGAGTCCATCCACACAGTAGTCACTTTCTTTATCAAGGAGATCTGATGGCTTCTATCGATCTCAAGAAAGCTTACCTTCATATTCCAATATGTTGGGCATCAGCGTTTTCTTCCTTTTGCCATGGACGAGGAGCACTTTAAATTTGGCGTTACCCTCCACTCGTTTCAGCTCCTCGAGTGTTCACAAAATTTTTGGCCCCAGTGTTGGCCTTGTTACGGCAGAAGGGGATCGTGGTACTAGGTTACCTAGACGATCTGCTTCTGTGAGCAGAGTCTTCCTCGGCTTTAGAAGCTGACTTGGACGTTACGGTGCAAACTTTGCAGGAGTTCGGGTGGACACTGAATTTTCAGAAATCTGCACTGTCTGTCCACAAAGCCAGGCTACTTGGGTCTGACGCTGGACTCTGCCCGGTTGTTTCTTCCTCAGACAAAACTACTTAAGCTACAGGAGGCTGTTAGGCTCCTGTTGTCTAACCGTCAATCGTCACTCAGGACTTGCACGCAAGTGCTGGGTCTGATGGTCTCCACCTTCAAGGCAGTTCTGTTTGTGCAGTTCCACACCAGACCTTTGCAAAGGGAGATTCTGATCAAATGGAACAAGAATCCGCTATCATTGGACAATCTGATTCTGTTGAATCGGGGTTCGAGGGAGTCTCTCCTGTGGTGGCTCCGCTCCCTGCCCCTACGTCTGGGGAAATCTTTTCTTCCCCTATATTGGACTGTAATCACCACGGCTGTCAGTCTGTCTGGATGGGGAGGTGTCTTGGGAGTGTGTTCGGCTCAAAGTGTCTGGACTCAGGAGGAGTCCAGGTTGCTGATCAACATCCTGGAAATTTGGGCGATCAGACTTTGTCTCAATGGACGGATCGTCTGCAGGGATGCCCTTTGCGGATACAATCTGACAATGCTACGGCTGTGCCGTATGTCAATCATCAAGGGGGCGCAAAGAGTGCCCTGGCGGCCTGGAAAGTGGCTGGCATCTTGAGGTGGGCAGAATATGTTCCGGCCCTCTCTACTGTGCACATTCCGGGGGTAGAGAATTGGCAAGTGGACTATCTCAGTCGGCAGACGTTGGATCCGGGAGAATGGTCTCTTCACCCGGTGGTCTCTTCACCCAGAGGTATTTCATCAACTGTGTCTTCGGTGGGGGACCCCCAATGTGGACCTGCCAGCTTCCCGTCTCAACAGGAAGGTGCAGAGGTTCGTGTCAAGGTCTCGGGATCCTCTAGTGGCCCCATGGGGTCAGTATCGTCTGATTTACACCTTTCTTCCAATTCAACTTCTGTCGAGACTGGTACGCAGATTCAAGGTAGAAGGAATTCCAGTCATTCTGATGGCACCAGACTGGCCTCGCTGGTCCTGGTACACAGGCCTGGTAAGGCTGGTAGCAGACGTCCCTTGGAAACTTCCTCTCAGGCAAGATCTTCTGTCTCAGGGACCAATCTTCCATCCTGCTTTACGGTCGCTGGCTTTAACGGCGTGGCTATTGAAAGCCAGGTGCTGAAAGAAAGAGAGCTGTCGGAGTCAGTGATTCCTACGCTGTTGAAGGCAAGGAAATCCTACTTCCAGGAAGGTTTATCATAGAGTTTGGAAGGCGTACATTTGGTGTGAGTTGGCGGGGGGTTTCTCCTCCCTCCTTTTCTGTGTCTCGCCTGTTGGAGTTTCTACAATTGGGTGTAGATCCACGTTTGGCTCTGGGCACCATCAAGGGCCAGATTTCCGCCTTGGCTATTTTTTTTTCCAAAGGCCGTTGGCGGCAAAGTCCCTGGTTCACACTTTTGTGCAGGGAGTTCACCATCTGGCTCCTCCGGTGAGATCCCTGGTACCTCCGTGGGATTTCAATTTGGTTCTGTCGGTGCTTCAAAGGCCTCCCTTTGAAAAGAAAAGAATTCGAGAAATTCCTCTGCTCACTCTGTCGCAGAAGGTGGCTTTCTTAGTAGCTATTACTTCCGCACGTCGCGTGTCGGAGTTGACTGCGTTGTTCTGTTGGTTACCTTACTTGGTGATTCATAGGGAACAAAGTGGTGTTACGACCCTGTCAGGCATTCCTTCCTAAGGTTGTCTTGGGGTTTCATTTGATTGAGGAAATTGTGCTACCGTCCTTATGTCCTAAGACTAAACATCCTAAGGAAATTGCCTTCCATTCCTTAGATGTGGTAAGAGTGATTCTGGTTTACCTGGCGGTGACTGAACCAATTAGGAGATCCGATTCTTTGTTTGTTCTTATGGATGGGCCTCGTAAGGGGCCAGCCACATCTGCTGCGACCATTTCCAAGTGGATCAGGCAGATGGTGGTGCAGGCCTACTCCATTAAGGGTCAGGTTCCTCCTTTCCCTGTTAAAGCGCATTCTACAAGGGTGCTTAATGCCTCCTGAGCCTTCAGTCATCAGGCAGCAGTGGTTCAGGTGTGCAAGGCGGCTACATGGTCGTCTGTACACACATTCACAAAGTTTTATAAGGCTGGATGTACTTGCATCTTCGGATGCGGCGTTCGGCCGCAAAGTTTTGCAGGCTGTGGTTGCGGAGGCTTACGCTTCTTGAGGGTGACATTTTTTTTCTGGTGGTGAGCTCCAGTTGTTCCTAGTTGAGCTCCTGTTACCTGGTTGGCTATGTTTAGCCCTTTGGGGAATTCTGCGTTTGCTGTGTTTTCCTACCCCTCATGTTGCACTCCTTGCAACATCCCAATGGTCTGAAGACATGAAGCTGTGCCCGTCAGTGAACGCAAGAGAACTGGAATTTTGCCTTACTGTAAAATCCTTTTCTCTGAGGTTGAGTTGTGTTCTTCTGACACTGGTTGTTACAAACTGAATATAATGGTGGATTTTTCTGCGCTAATCAAAAAAATATTAGTATACAAAAGCTGTTTATAAAATAAAGCTGCTGCACAAAGGAATCATAGAAACACCCAAATAGATAAAAATCAAAAAATGTGCTGCACTACAATACAGTGAATGTGAAATCACCAAAAGTAAAAAATATTATAATCAAACTTGTGTTTGCAGAGGAAAAAAATGAAAATAATCAGTAATTCATAATGTTTTTAAATATGAAAAATCATCTGTGCATATGTAAAATTTGAACAATAATCACGTGTAACACAAACCATTCAGTGCAAAATACAAGAGGAAATTAAAAAGACAAGAGGATATTTTAAATCCCAATTAGATCCCAATAAAGTCCATGTAATAGAGCACAGAGGTAGTTTCAAGAAGATCAACCACAAAATCCCAGAAAGTGCATCCACACGACTCCTTGTGAAGATAGGGAAGACACCGGTGTGCAGATCACCCAAATAAACCAAATGGCTGCTTACTAGAGGGAGTTGGTCTCTCAAACGAATGAGTGGACCAAAATAGGCTTGTGTGTAATACCAAGAGTGGCCACAGGATGTCTCCTTATAGACTCAATAGCGATATCCACATAACAGGGAAAAGAGTATAAAGCAGGGACATAGCGTAACTCTATTAAAATCGTTTATTTATGTTAAAAGGCGGATAAAAACACTCACATTTTAGTTGTAATGTCAAGGCATATAGCGGTTGAAAGACATTGACACCGTGGGAGATGTTCGTTCGCTCCTAGCGTGGTATCTTTCAACCGCTATATGCCTTGAGATTACAACTAAAATGTGAGTGTTTTTATCCGCCTTTTAACATAAATAAACGATTTTAATACAGAGTTACGCTATGTCCCTGCTTTATACTCTTTTCCCTGTTATGTGGATATCGCTATTGAGTCTATAAGGAGACATCCTGTGGCCACTCTTGGTATTACACACAAGCCTATTTTGGTTCACTCATTAGTTTGAGAGACCAACTCCCTCTGGTAAGCAGCCATTTGGGTTTTTTTGGGTGATCTGCACACCGGTGTCTTCCCTATCTTCACAAGGAGTCGTGTGGATGCACTTTCTGGGATTTTGTGGTTGATCTTCTTGAAACTACCTCTGTGCTCTATTACATGGACTTTATTGGGATCTAATTGGGATTTAAAATATCCTCTTGTCTTTTTAAATTCCTCTTGTATTTTGCACTGAATGGTTTGTGTTACACGTGATTATTGTTCAAATTTTACATATGCACAGATGATTTTTCATATTTAAAAATATTATGGATCACTGATTATTTTCAGTTTTTTCCTCTGCAAACACAAGTTTGATTATAATATTTTTTACTTTTGGTGATTTCACATTCACTGTATTGTAGCGCAGCACATTTTTTGATTTTTGTTACAAACTGAAGTCCTATAGCAGGAAGTGATGGTATACCCTCTGGGACTGCCTCAGGGGTGTAGCCTAGAGAGAGCAGCATAAAGCCCAATGGACATGGAGCTGTGTCCGTCAGTGAAACTCAGAGCAAGGGATTTTAGGGTAAGATAAAAATCCTGTTTTTTTAATAAAGCACAGGAATTCGGATACAGGTTGTAATCTAACAGAGGGGATGGTGTAAAGATCACATAGTTTTATAGCAGTGGGGAGGGGAGCAAAACTGCGCTATTGAGAGCTGACAGGCAGGGGGGGAGGAGAACAGAGGAGAGTCGAGAGCAGGGCTGCAGATGATGGAGGCATGCACACTGACCACGGTGTCGGCGCTCAGCAGCCATGATACACCATGGTTAGTGTACAGGGGGGAGGGTAGAAACTGGCAGGATCATCCAGGTTTTTTAGGGGATAAAGGGGGCCAAATTACACAGCACAAGCACTGTGCTCTATAACATGCTTTAAGGTAACCGGATCTGTGTTTTTTTTTTTTTTTTTCTTAGGGTAACAAACGCTTTAACTTTACATATTACCTAAATTATACACCAAACTCTTTTTTTAGGTTTTATCCGATTAATCAAAACAATAATCGGTTAACTGATAATAAAAATAATCGTTAGTTGCAGCCCTATTTAAGACCTTTCTCATAGCCCATATGTAAAGCAATTATCAAAGGTTAATAAGAGCGTTCCCTTAATAGACACATTACTCTGCAAACTATTTTATTGTAATTGATACTGAGGTAACAAATATCTGTCACTAATATACATGCAACTGTCATGTGACCATTGATACAGCTTCAAATTGTGTGCCTGCCAAATGAAAGTGGCGTTTTTGTTTTATTTTATGACACAATCCATGACTGCTAATGCCTAGTACACATGGGCTAAATGTGGGGAGACATTAGCCTGTTCGATAAATACTGTACTAACATTGGATTGTTAGTACAGTGGCTCCAACCTGAGCTATCTGTTTTTTTTCGTTCAACCCACTTAGTGTGTACCAGGTTTAAGGCATCTGAATATGTGGAAGAACCCTTTAGTACTGCAGCTAGGAAGCAGGAGGTGTTCAGTAACCGAGAGCTGGGAGGGGGGAAGTACAATGAAGCATTTTCAATGTGTATAAAAATGAATGAGTGCAAGACCCCCTCCCTGTCCTGCCAATAAACCACAAGTGCTCTTTTCCTTTTATGTTCTATACAGTAAGAATTAGGAACAATTTGCAAAAGTGCTCAGGGCGATTTTTATATTTTCTGATTATACTCAACCGATGAACTCCTCTAATTAAGGACTGTTTTAATACACATTGTAGACCTGCAGAAATATGGTTTACTTGGGAAAAGTTTCAGTAGAGTGTAGTCAGACTACTGAGAGATCATATCAGTCTTTCTGCAAGTATACAGTGGGTTTGATTTACTAAAGGCAAATAGACTGTGCACTTTTTCTTGCGCAGTTGCTGCAGAGCTTATTAAATGGGGGGGGGGGGTGGGGGGGCTCTGCTGACTTCCATTATCCAATCGTGCAAGTGAAATGCAGTTTTTTTTTTTGTATTTTCCTTGCATGGGATTGAGTATGTAGCCAAGCTGAGACTACTATATAAGTAGTTACCGTTATAATGCAGTTTGAGTGCTCCTTTAACCACTTGCTGACCGCCGCACGACTATTCACTGCGGCAGTCAGCCCCTACTGGGCAAAGCGACGTAGGACTATGTCGCTCGCCCACGAGCCTCTAGGGGGGCGAGCTCCCGCCGCCGCTCGTTCACTAACATCCCCGCGTGAGTGACCAGCGGCTCCGATGTCCGCCGGTCACTCGCGATCTCCCGCTGGAGAGCGAGAAAGGCAGGCGGCTAATGTAAACAAAGCCGCCTGTCATTCTCCCTGGTGTAACTGCAGAGACTGTACGATCCTGCTATGTAGGATCATATGTCTCTGTGGTTATATCACAAGCCACGCCCCCCCCCCATAGTTAGAATCACGCCCCTAGGGATACATTTAACCCACTGTTTACCAATAAAGTTAACCCCTTCCCTGCCAGTGTAATTTTTACAGTAACAGTGCATATTTATAGCACTGATTACTGTAGTAATGTCACTGGTACCCCGAAAAGTGTCAAAGTCAGTCAAGGGTCCGATCTGTCAGCCGCAATGTCGCAGTCCCGCAAAAAAATAAATCGCAGATTGCCGCCATTACTAGTTAAAAAAAAATGATATAAATCTTTCCCGTAGTTAGTAAACGCAATAAGTTTTGCGCAAACCAATCAAAATACGCTTATTGCGATTTTTTTCGCCAAAAATATGTTGCAGAAAACAAATTGGCCTAAAATGTTAAAAAATTTAGATTTTTAAAATTTTTTGGGGGGAATTTCATGTGAAATGTGAAAAATATTATTTTTTCAAAATTGTCGCTCTTTTTTGTTTATAGCGCAAAAAGTAAAAATTGCACAGGTGATCAAATACCACCAAAAGAAAGCTCTATTTGTGGGGGAAAAAAAGACGTCAATTTCATTTGGGTACAGCATCGCCGCAGTGCCGAATCGCAAAATAGGCCCTGGTCTTTGAGCAGCCAAATCCTCCGGGGCTTAAGTGGTTAAGGTTTTGCAAGAGAGGATCGGCTTGCTCTTGAAACGGAAGAAGAGGATTGTGGGAGATGTAGTCAAGGACAGAGAGCAGGTTATTGTGTGGATTGTAGAAGAACCTATACTCCCCTGGAGACACGTGAGAGTGAAGGATCATGGGAGGGTGGATATACCTATCGACCGGGCAGTGTGCATGCTCTCTCTGGCTTCCGGGACTCGTGGAGGACGGATCGGTCTGAATGGTGCGTGAGGACAGTCAGTGATGGAGGCCTGAGTGTGCGGCCTAGAGAGAGCGGAGCCCATCCTCAGCGGTGCGGAGGCTGGAAGGCACAAGGAGGTGATGTATCCAGTTGAGCTGAGTGGAGTACGGGTAAAGCCAAACTGACTGACCAGAACAGCGAGAGCCGGACATTCCCAGTGACGCAGCATCTTGAGGAGATATTCCACCTGGGGGACCGGATAGTCTCATGTGGACGCTGTCGCTGTGAAAGAGTGCCTGGTGACATCAATTAACCGCAAGTATCAACCTGCATCCCTAAAATACTGACAGCAGATAGGATTGCTCACACACCACTGTATTGGATTACAAATATCACACTGAAGAGTGATAAAGAGCTCCAACTGCCGGCAAAGATTCTGCAAGGCCTTCCTAGTGTAGGGACTGCACTATTCATAATCCTTAAAAGGGACTCATTGTCATAATGATAGATGTTTACCAGCTGAGCTTGAGGTACTGCCAGTTCTGATTTTAGGAGAGTTTAAGCAAGATTTACAGTTCATACATTTAGCAGTAACCCTTACAATTAATGCTGATAGTTCTTTAAGTCACTGTCACTCATTCTATACAGTACTTGTTGATTATGCATTTGTGCTTGCAGTGTGGGTCTCTTGAGCCCCTTCATATATTTGGGGGTTTAGGGGAGTAACACTGCCATATCTGTCATTACAGAATCCTGTTGTGTTTATGAAGTTGTTTGATTTAGTTTTATCTCAGTAAACAATCAAACTTTATTCTTGCTGTGTCAGTCAGTATATCTTTGAAAATCATCTCTGAAATGTCTGAACCTATAGTGCCTAGCGGGTTGGGTACTTCTCAGGGTCAGATGAGTGCAGAGGAACTTCCACTAACCAGCAACCCTCAAGGGGGGTCGTGCTACAAGTAATTACGGTAAACGAAGCTTCATTTACTAAGCTCTGGAGCAACTGCACTTACAAAGTGCATAGTAGATCTGCCTTTAGTAAAAAATAACCCCAATGAGTAAAAGGATAAGAAGAGGGCCTAATACTATGCAAAGAACAGTGATGTCTGATAATCCAGAATAACCTAGGACAGGGATATCCTTATTTAGAAAAAAAAATCTGGTTTGTTGCTATGGGTTACTGCACATTATTGCCCCTTGCATTACATTAAAGTATAAGTTCACCTTTACAAAAAAATATAAATACACTTTTTTTGCAGATAAAAAAAAAATGTGCCTGTATTATTTTTATGTTAGGAGCCTGTAAAGCACATGTGTTAAACACAAGGCCCGCAGGGCAAAATCCGGCCCTCCAGGACAATTCATGTGGCCCTCGCACCTCTCCTGCAGCTACGGAACCCCTTTATTCTCTGCCCTCACCTTGTCTTAGTAGTTGACAGCAGAGAGGAGGACAGAACTCCTTCGCCAGATTTTGCACTCCTCCATGCAGCCTTTGCTCTCTTTCAGCAGTTGGCAGTAGAGAGGAACTTTATTGGAGACTTCTCTGACAGAACACCATGGCAGAACCATATTCTGTCTGAGCATTCTCCTATAAAGTTTCTTGTGGATGATGCTAGCATTGTGGGATCCTCCTTTTCAGACTTGCATCATCTACTATTGGAATGTGAGTGGGCTCTGTGCCGGTCTGCACCTATCCTTTATAGCTTAAGTCTTCAGTTATTACCAAAACCAGTAATAATCCAGTGCAGAGGTAATTATTTATTATGATAGAGTAGATGCATTTATATAGTCTTACAGATACAACTGGCTCTTTTAGGGTAACCAGAATGCTGATGTGGCCCGCAATGAAATTGAGTTTGACACCCCTGCTGTAAAGCATTGCACCTATGATCAGCAGATTGTGGGTGTAATGCCAGCTCCTGCAGACTGTCCGTACCTTTGATACGGGCAGGCAGATACACACTGGACAGGAAGAGTCAATGAACTTCCAGAGTGCTCAACAGCGCCCTGGTAGTTCATTGAGAACTACAAGCTGATAGTGATAAAGGCTGTCGGTACTTGTAGTTCATTGATTCACAAGGATCTGTGAATGAATGACGCAACTGTGTGGGCAGAACCCTGCATGGCCATGCTCTCTTTGAATTGTGGCAGCAAGTGCGGAAAGAAGATCCCTGGCTTGCTACCACAAGGAGAGGGGTGGCATAGAGGTGTCAGATGCTGAACGTCTTACATGTTACACCAAAAATATGGGTGTAACATGTTCAGAAAAGTGAACTTGCCCTTTAAATAAAGGTACTGTGCTCATAAACATGGTATCCAGATAAAACAGATCACCTTACAATGCTGTTTTAGAGCCTTGCACCCTCAAAGTCTTCGCATGGTAGTAAAAACTCTTAATATTGCACAATAGATAAGCTCCTATAAAGATTATTTTTTGCAATAGAAAATAGATCTGTATTCATTTAAAGTTTCTAAATCTTTTGAGGTTGGTCTTTGTCATCAGGCTCATCCTCGCTGCTTGTAGAGTCCTCGCCAAACAGACCTACGCCTTTGGTGACATTATTGTCTTTATCCTTTGATGCGACTTTCAGGGTGATAAGGGACGGAGTATCACTCATCCCAACAAGTATAGTCTTTCTATCAGCAGCTAAGGACAGGCAGCAGATTTTACTGTCAGGGGTGAATACAGAGACTACAGTGCCATTTACCAGGTTCCACAAACTGACATCGCCTATAGAAAAAGACAAAATAGATAAAATGGGTTACAGACATTTGATCCCTGCATTTTCTAAATTACTAATATATCAAATGTTTAGTGAATTACATTTTCTATATTTTTAATGGAAACCTATATTAAGATAGAGGGCGGTACCATTGCTGACCTCTGTCTGTAATCACTAGTTGTCTAGCTGTCTCTGGCTTTAAAACACTGACCTAGAATGCAGCATGCAGATTAAAGTGACTTTAAACCACCCAATGTACATACCTCTGGGACAGTAATAAATGACTGAACCCGCTGGGTCAGCATGGCAGCCAGGAGCTAGTATTTTTAGAAGTGGCAATAATAAGTTTTCAGTCAAGGTTTCTCTTAAGAATACTAACTAGTATCCACACGACCCACTTAAAAGTGAAACTTTAAAAATCAAAGTATGTGAACAAGAACCTATATGTCTCTTCTGCATTAAAGTTTACTTACCTGCTTGTCTGCAATTTCCATGTGCTGCGCATGTGAAGCTGAATGTAAAGCTATGGCATCTACCAAGATGAATGACATCTCAGCCCAGCAGATCAAAACAGCCGAAGATCAAAAGCCAGAACAGGCCAGGGGCGATGTCAGCAGCCAATGATGGAGCTCATGTTATTTAACCTAATCTAGCAATTACCTAATTGGGTTAAATTGGATGGTTGTGTAAATCTTATGTGGAAAAAAAATTATAAATAGACCCATATACAGTGGGTAAAATGGGATTTTTGACTTACCGTAAAATCCATTTCTCTGATGTTCATTGGCGCACACAGCTCCTGTCATTCTTGACTATTGGGTTATGCTGCCCTCTACAGGAGTAGGACACTAGGCAGAAAAAACTTTTGGCTACACCCATGGGCAGTCCCAGGGGGTATACTCCCTCTCTCTGCTATAGGTACTCAGTTTTGTTACAAGCAGTGTCAGGAGAATTATAATTTCACAGAGGGGTGGGTGCTGTGCCTGTCAATGAACATCAGAGAAATGGATTTTACGGAAGGCAAAAATCTCATTTTCTCTTTTGTTCATTGACGGGCACAGCTCCTGTCATTCTTGACCATTGGGAAGTCCAAGCAGTGTTTCTCCCCCCCCCCCCATTCTTCCACCTCACTCTCTTACCTCCTCTCCCTCTCTTTCTCCCCCCCCCCCCATTCTTCCCCCTCACTCTTTTACCCCCCTGTCCCTCTATTTCTCCTCCTCATTCTTCCCCCTCACTCTCTTACCTCCTCTCTTCCCCCCCCCCCATTCTTCCCCCTCTCTCTCTCACCTCCTCTCCCTCTCTCTCTCCTCCTCATTCTTCCCCCTTACTCTCTTACCTCCTCTCCCTCTCTTTCTCCTCATTATTCTTCACTCTCACTCTCTTACCTCCTCTTAATCTCTTTCTTCATCCCCCCATTCGTCCCCCTCACTCTCTTGCCTCCTCTCCTTCTCTTCCCCCCCCCCATTCTTCCCCTCACTCTCTTACCTCCTCTCCTTCTCTTTCTCCCCTTCTCATTCTACCCCCTCACTCTCTTACCTCCTCTCCTCTCTTTCTCCTCCTTATTCTTCCCCCTCACTCTCTTACCTCCTCTCCCTCTCTTTCTCCTCCTTATTCTTCACCCTCACTCTCTACCTCCTCTCCCTCTCTTTCTCCTCATTCTTACCCCTCACTCTCTTACCTCCTCTCCCTCTCTTTCTCCTCGTTCTTCCCCCTCACTCTCTTACCTGCTCTCCCTCTCTCCTCCTCATTCTTCCCCCTCACTCTCTTACCTCCTCTTTCTCTTTCTCCTCCTTATTCTTTTCTCTCACTCTCTTACCTGCTCTCTCTCTCTTTCTCCTCCTCATTCTTCCCCTTCACTCTCTTTCTCCTCCTCATTCTTCCCCTTCACTCTCGTACCTCTCCCCCCCCCCATTCTTCCCCTCACTCTCTTATCCGCTCTCCCTCTCTTTCTCCCCCTTATTCTTCCCCCTCTCTCTCTTAACTTCTCTACCGCTCTTTCTCCTCCTCATTCTTCCCCCCTCACTCTCTTACCTCCTCTCCCTCTCTTTTTCCTCCTCATTCTTCCCCCTCACTCTCTTACCTCCTCTCCCCTCTCCCCCCCCTCACTCTCTTACCTCCCCCCCATTCTTCCCCCTCACTCTCTTACCTCCTCTCCCTCTCTTTCTCCTCCTCATTCTTCTCCCTCACTCTCTTACCTCCTCCCCTTCTCATTCTTCCCCCTCACTCTCTTACCTCTTCTCCCTCTATTTCTCCCCCTTATTCTTCCTCCTCGCTCTCTTACCTCCTCCCCTTCTCATTCTACCCCCTCACTCTCTTACCTACTCTCCTTTTTCTCCTCCTCATTCTTCCCCCCCTCTCTTACCTCCTATCCCTCTCTTTCTCCTCATTCTTCCCCCTCACTCTCTTACCTCCTCCTCCCTCTCTTTCTCCCCCCTCTCATTCTTCCCCTTACTCTCTTACCTCCTCTCCCTCTCTCCTCATTCTTCCCCTTCACTCTCTTACCTCCCTTATTCCCCGTACTCTCTTACCTCCTCTCCCTCTCTTTCTCCTCATCCTTCCCCTTCACTCTCTTACCTCCTCTCCCTCTCTTTCTCCTCCCCAATCTTCCCCCTCACTCTCTTACCTCCTCTCCCTCTCTTTCCTCCTCCTTATTCTTCCCCCTCACTCTCTTACCTAATCTTATCTTTCTCCTCATTCTCTACCACCTCACTCTCTTACCTCCTCTCCCTCTCTTTCTCCTCATTCTTCCCCTTCACTCTCTTACCTCCTCTCCCTCTCTTCCCCCCTCTCATTCTTCCCCCTCACTGTCTTACCTCCTCTCCCTCTCCTTCTTCCCCCTAATTCTTTCCTCTCCCTCTCTTTCTCCTCCCCAATCTTCCCCCCTCACTCTCTTACCTCCTCTCCCTCTCTTTCTCCTTCTTATTCTTCCCCCTCACTTTCTTACCTAATCTTATTCTCTTTTTCCTCTGCATTCTTCCCCCCACTCTCTTACCTTTTCTCCCTCTCTTTCTCCTCCCTATTTTTCCCCCCTTACTATCTTACCTCCTCTCCCACTCTTTCTCCTCCTCATTCTTCCCCTTCACTCTCTTACATCCTCTCCCTCTCTTCTTCCCCTCACTCTCTTATCTCCTCTCCCTCTCTTTCTCCCCCTTATTCTTCCCACTCACTCTCTTACCTCCTCATTCTTCCCACTCACTCTCTTACCTCCGTTCCCTCTCTTCCTCCTCCGCATTCTTCCCCTCACTCTCTTACCTCCTCTCTCTCTTTCTCCTCCTCTTTCTTTTCTCTCACTCTTACCTCCTCTCCCTCTCTTTCTCCTCCTCATTCTTCCCCTTCACTCTTTCTCCTGCTCATTCTTCCCCTTCACTCTCTTACCTCCTCTCCCTCTCCTTCTCCTCCCTATTCTTCCCCCTCACTCTCTTACCTCCTCCCCCCCATTCTTCCCTCACTCTCTTATCTCCT
The DNA here is from genome assembly GCF_965119305.1 of Pelophylax lessonae. Classification (NCBI taxonomy): domain Eukaryota; kingdom Metazoa; phylum Chordata; class Amphibia; order Anura; family Ranidae; genus Pelophylax; species Pelophylax lessonae. Next base: position 715,774,856 of record NC_138768.1, read on the forward strand.
CTCCCTCTCTTTCTCCCCCTTATTCTTCCCCCTCTCTCTCTCTTAACTTCTCTACCGCTCTTTCTCCTCCTCATTCTTCCCCCTCTCTCTCTCTCTTAACTTCTCTACCGCTCTTTCTCCTCCTCATTCTTCCCCCCTCACTCTTACCTCCTCTCCCTCTCTTTCTCCTCCTCATTCTTCCCCCCTCACTCTCTTACCTCCTCTCCCTCTTTTTTTCCTCCTCATTCTTCCCCCTCACACTCTTACTTCCTCTCCCCCCCCCCCCATTCTTCCCCCTCGCTCTCTTACCCCTCCTCTCCCTCTCTTTCTCCTCCTCATTCTTCTCCCTCACTCTTTTACCTCCTCTCCCTCTATTTCTCCCCCTTATTCTTCCTCTCTTACCTTCTCTCCTTCTCCTCCGCATTCTTCCCCCTCACTCTCTTACCACCTCTCTCTCTTTCTCCTCCTCATTCTTCCCCTTCACTCTTTTTCCTCCTCATTCTTCCCCTTCACTCTCTTACCTCCTCTCCCTCTCTTTCTCCACATTCTCCCCCCTCACTCTCTTACCTCCTCTCCCTCTCCACATTCTCCCCCCTCACTCTCTTACCTCCTCTCCCTCTCCCCCTCTCTCTTTCTTTACCCCTCCCTCCCTTTCTCTCCCTCTCCCCCTTCTCTTTCTCCCCCTTTTTCTCTACTCCACACTCCATTTCCCCATTTCTCTACTCTGCCTCTTCCCTTTCTCTCTCTCCCTCCCCCTCTCTTCCTCCCTTTCACTGTCCTGTCTTCCCTCTTTACCCCCCCCTTCTGCCCCCTTAATTTTATCTCCCCCTTCTCCAATCTCATTCGCTTTTTTCTTCTCTCTCCCACCATGGAACCCCCACAGCCTCTTTTTTTTTCTTCCCCCCTCTCAGCCTCCTTTGCCCCCCCACCCCTTTTTTTCTCCCTTCATGCCCATCCTCTTTATCTTTCTCCTCCTTTTGGTCTCTCTCCTCTTTTGCTCTCTCTCTTCCCCTCCCCCTTATCTTTTCTCCTTCTTTCTCTCTCTATCCCCTCATCCTTTCCTTCTCTCCCCCCTCCCATTCTTTCTCTCCCCTCCTCCTTGTCTTTTCTCCCCTCCTCTCACTTTTTCTCCTCTCTCACTCCACTTTCTCTATCTTTGCCTCCCTCTCCCTCCACCAACTCTTTTTTTCCCCTCTTTCTCTCTCTCTCTCTCTATTTCCCATATCTCTCCTCTCAATATACACAGGCCAGTCTTTACCCCGATGACACCATACTGTACATTGTACATTATATACAGACCAGTCTCTATCATGATGACACCACACTGTACATTATATACAGACCAATCTGTACCCTGATGACACCACACTGTACATTATATACAGACCAGTCTGTACCCTGATGACACCACACTGTACATTATATACAGACCAGTCTGTACTCTGATGACACCATACTGTACATTATATACAGACCAGTGTATATAATGTACAGTACAGTGTCAGGGTACAGACTGGGAGTTGTATGCAACCACAAATGCATTCCAGAGACCAGAAAGGGAAGTCTGCGTATCACTAAATGTTACAATCAACGCAAACTCCAGAGCAAAATAATAGCATCAGTGTTAATTAAACTTCTGAATTAAAAAAACAGATCACATTCCCTAAAAGAAGAATGGAAACAATGTGAATAAATCAATATACAAATTTCTATCACAGTCTGATCCAGATAACCTATACTGCATTTAACTATTATTTAAAAAACAGTTTACGTCCTATTCCACATAAGTCCAAATGGGCCACAAGACTTAAGCTCATATATCCAGCTGGTTTCCATCCTGGAAATCCCCCCCCCGGGATAAAGCTACCCCGCCAATGAGGGTGTGAATTTATCTATGGCAAGAAAGATGGAGCCCTCAGGATTTTTATTGTGAAATTGGGTATAGTGCCTGGCATAGTCCCGGAATCCTCTCCTAACGTTGGCTATGTGTTTTTTTACTCTGACCTGTATCATCTGGAACATAAGAGACTTTTATAATTTTTCACTGTCTCCAACATTTTGCTTTTTTCTCTTTTTTTGTGAGTGTTCCTTTTCCTCTTTTTTGAACGCTGCTAGCCTCCTTAACAGAGTTTTGTGCAATTTTTATGTACTTATTATGATATTAGTATTTGATATAGACTGGATATGGCGGGATAGTTTATTTTTCATCCACTAGATGTTGCTATGAATTTTCTCAAGCTTAAAGTGATTGTAAAGTCTCGTTTTTTTTAAATTAAAATTAAAAAACATGTTATACTTACCTACTCGAATTAAGTGGATTTGCACAGAGCAGCCAAAATCCTCCTCTTCGCGGGGTCCCTCTTTGGCTCTCCTGGCCCCTCCCTCCTGTTGGGTGCCCCCACAGCAAGCAGCTTGCTATGGGTGCATCCGAGCCGAGTCACAGCTCCGTGTGTCCATTCAGACACAGAGCTGCGGCCGGGCCCCCTTTCTTTTCTCATTGGCTGACTGACTTTGACAGCAGCAGGAGCCAATGGTGCCATGCTGCTGTCAAAGCCAATGAGGAGGAGAGTCCTGGACGGCCGAGACCTTCCTACAACATCGCTGGAGCTAGAGGGACCTCAAGTAAGCATTAGGGGGGCTGCTGCAAATGGAAGGCTTTTTATCTTAATGGATAGAATGCATTAGGATAAAAAAACCTTCTGACTTTACAACTCCTTTAATCCAATGCGAGACTCTGATAGAGATTTATATATTGATTTATTCACATTGTTTCTATCCTTCGTTGTTTTTATCCTTCGTTGAGGGGATGTGATTTGTTTTTTTGTAATTCAAAAGATTAATTAACACTGATGATATTATTTTGCTTTGAAGTCTGTGGTGACTCTAACATTTAGTGATACGCAGACTTTCCCTTCCGGTCTTTGTAACGCATTTGTGGTTGCATACAACTCCCGGTACCGCCATTTCCAGTTTCTCTTCTATATAATGCGTGTTTGCAAGTGCTCAGCACACCTCTGATGATGTCACTTTAAGACAAAACACGTAAGGCGGGACCCTACGCATGACACAAGCACGACGGAGGCCACGGTCATTTTGATTGTTTATGCAAAGCGCTTGCTGTCTGTATTACACATGCATTTTAATCAATAAATACCATTCGTTTTAGAATGTATTGCACTATGGTATTTTTCATACTTCTATGAGGTTAACCACAATGGCATTGGATGAGGATGTAAGCCTTGTTATTGGATACTGGAGATCTGCACGGTCGTCTATAGAGCATTGGCTCCCTAAACCCTGTTGGAGGTTTTCCATGAGATTGGGCTATATCTCCTTAGGATTGAAGTTACCATCTGATGTCTACTTACCGAGCCTGACCACTCTCTAATTTGAGGGTCCACTCCTTCCGGTAATGAGGATATCAGTGGTATTGTGTGGTTCTCTCTGCCACACTGATGCTGGTGCTGGGATTACCTCTCCTTTGGCTGGTTCCTCTCAGAGACTTTTTTTGATTATATTATATGTTTCTATTTTTAATCAAGTGCTGCATGTTTTTTTATTAAACACACACACTTCAGAGGAAATCCTTATTTCTCTTACGTCCTCCGACAGTCGCCGCCTCCTCTAAGTCATCACTATTGGGTATTGACTTCCGCTCCGCAGGAGTAGCTAGGCATAAGACTTAGTCAAAAAGAACAAAAGGCATTTGCATATACACACCCATGGGGGCTGTCCCACTAGGTCAATACCCCCCTGCAGTGACCACTCCCAACTCAGTTTCTTTCTGCCTAGCGTCAGGAGTAGTTAGGCTTCCCTGTGCTGGGGCTACCGTCTCAGCCTATCTAGCCTATCTAATCTTTTTTATTTGATTTTCTTTTGAAAATGTCAGTTTTTTCTTACTTTACTAGCTGTTTATTTTGTCAGCTTTAGTTTTAGTCGACTCTTCGGAAGAAGATGGATTCATGCGGTGCTGGGATTCGGACTGACTGCCCTGGTTCTCCAGGGCAGAGGGTCAGATGGACCTCCAGCCCGCCATCGAGCGTTCAGCCATGGTTCGTCCTGGCATTATGAACGACCCATCCCTGTTCGCAGCAGGGATGCAGCCGTGAGGTGGCTACCTCACTGGACACATCTGCGATACTGCAGTGTAATGTCCCTGGCTAACGGCATTCCCTGTCAGATGAGGACAGCAGCTTTCCGTTCTGAGAGGCTCCCCACGCCATCTGGTACAGGTAAGTACTTCTGTGTGGGGCCTCTGTCTGGGGTGGCAGTCCTGTGTTGCTGTGTGTTCCCCATGTCTGTGCCTGTGTGACTCCCTGATGTTGTCCCTGCGGGGATCGCTTGTACATGCGCTGCGGTGCTGTGTGTTTTTGGGGGTCCCCTTCCCTGTGTCACTTAGGTGCTTGTGGGGGTGCAGACTGTGTGTGTGGCGGCCTCAGCGGGGTGAAACCGCGCGGTCCGCCATTTTAGGTATGGGCAAGCATGTTTGGCTTCACTATGGGCAATACTACATGCTGTTTTGGCGCCATCCGACGCCATTTTGCGGTGGCAGAACGATCGTACCGACCGCATGTTCGGTGGCCATTTTGCCGGAGCCTTCCATTCAGTCCTATGGGGCAGCTATTTTCCCTGAGTCATGCAGCTTATAGTTCAGCCTACTCTGACAGCACTTCCTTTTCCTCTGAAGCAGCGACATCGGTGGTAACACTCTGCGGGGCTCTGCAGACTATCTCTCTCATTACCTTCTGTATTGTCATTTCTGGCTCAGTTTTTTTCTTCTCCTGTTTGGGGGTCTTTGTCACTGTATCTGTAGTGGTGGGCTGCGCACTCCGCAGCGGTTTTAAAGGGGCAGTACAAAATTTGTTGCACTGTTGTTTCATCTTGGGCAATGGATTCTCAGGACAGCAAATTCCCCCAAGCTCTGGTGGGGGACCCCAGTTCTCCTGTGGCCCCTCTAAGACCTGATTTGGCCGCTGTAGTGGCGACCTTGGTGTCCAATATGGAAATGCTGAAGGCTGAACGTGCTGCTAAGAAGAGGCCCAGATTGTCTCCTTCTTCTGATTCAGATGGTGATATGGCTGCTGCAGCGAGCGTGCCCTTTTCAGGGTCTCGCTCATCCTGGCGGAGGTGGAGGGGGTTGATACTTCCTCCCCGGGGTCGCCCGAAGAGCGTGCGACCATGGATGAATTGATTATTTCTGTTAAGGAAACACTGCATTTGGAGGATGAGCCCAATCCTCCGGGCATTGTGTCCTCATTTGGGACACACAGGACCCACAAGTCGGCGCAGGTTTTTCCCTGTCCCGCTGAGTTTCATTACACTGTTAATGAAATGTGGCGCACTTTAAAACGTCCATTCCTGGTACCTAGTCAGTTCAAATTACCTTATCCCTTTGCACCGGCTACGGAATTGCGATGGTGTGTGCCTCCACAGGTGGATCACACTGTAGCCGTGTTAAACAAGGCTACCTTGGTTCCTTCTGAGGTTTCCCCCGGTTTTTCGGGATCCCACGGACCGGCGGTTGGAGTCTCTAGCCCCCCATTCCTATACGGTGGCGGGCTCGTTGCTCAGACCCATTTTCGCGTCCGTTTTGGTGGCTCAGGCGGTGGCTGATTGGACTAAGGTGCTTAGGAGCAACCTCGTATCTGATGCTGTTCCACCTGCCTGGCTGGATATGGTGGATCACATTCACCAAGGAATCATGTATTTGTGTGATGTGGCCTTGAATGAGGCCCCTTTAGTAGCACGCCTGTCTAGTGTCTCGGTGCTTAACCAGCGACTGATCTGGCTGAAGAGCTGGTCGGCTGACCAGTCCTCGCGGAAAACAGTTGCTGATTTTTCCTATGCTGGTTCTCGCCTTTTTGGCGAGGCGTTTGATACCCTGGTGAAAGGGGTCAGAGGGGGCAAGAGCACTTTGCTGCCTCAGAACCCGAAGAACAAGTCCTTTCGTGGCAAGCGGGGTTCTGCGCCTCGATCCACTCAGGGGTCCTTTTGTGCCTTTCGGAACCAATCCAAGGGCAAACCCTTCAAGGGCCAGGGTAGCCAGAAGAAGCCCTGGGCGGGCAAGCAGAAGTCAGGCAATGCCGGCTCGGCGGGTTAATCCGCCTCTGCCTGAAGGGGCGCCCTCACCCGTTTCAGGGGTGGGGGGACGTTTGCGCGGTTTCCTCCAACCTTGGCTGCTCCAGATTTCGGACAGGTGGGTTCAGGAAATCATTCGATCAGGGTACAAGATCGAATTCCTTTCCCGGCCGGCGGACAGATTTTTTTCCTCAAATCTTCATTTGCCTCCTGGGCGTCTGCAGGACCTGCATCAAGTGGTGCGGGACCTTCTCGCTCAGGGGGTGATTGTCCCGGTGCCTCATCGGGACAGGTTTCGGGGATTTTATTCAAATCTGTTCATTGTGCCCAGGAAGGAGGGCAAAGTACGTCCTATTCTGGACCTGAAAGCGCTGAACCGCTCCGTGCGCGTTCGGAAGTTCCGTATAGAGTCTCTCCGCTCGGTGTTGGCCTCCCTGAGCCCAGGGGAATTCCTGGCCTCGATAGATCTGAAGGATGCGTACCTGCACATCCCCATTTTCGAGGGTCATCAGCGGTACCTTCGGTTTGCTATCGCGGAGGACCACTATCAGTTTGTGACGTTACCTTTCGGTCTCGCTTCGGCTCCAAGGGTCTTTACCAAAGTGCTGGCGCTGGTTCTGGGCCTGTTAAGGGCACAGGGCATTGCGGTCTTGGGGTACCTGGACGATCTCCTTCTGAGATCGAGTGTCAGCCAGGACCTACTGCGCGATCTGTCCACCACGGTGCAGACGCTACAGGAGTTCGGATGGACCATCAACGTTCAGAAATCGACGTTGTCTCCATTGGTTCGTCTTCCCTATCTGGGAATGATTCTGGACTCTGCTCAGGCAAAGGTGTTCTTGCCGGAGGACAAGCTTCGGACTTTACAGGACGAGATCAGGTCCCTCAGGGACAATCCGTCCTCGTCACTCAGGACCTGTATGCGGGGCCTGGGGTTGATGGTTTCGGCCTTCGAGGCGATTCCCTTTGCTCAGTTTCACACGCGGGCTCTCCAGACGGAGATTCTGGCCAGGTGGGACCGACTGCCTCAGTCCCTGGATCTGAGCGTCTCATTGAGTCGTCAGACCAGATTGGCTCTTCTGTGGTGGCTCCAGTCCCCGACGGTGTCGGAAAGGAAAGTCCTTCCGTCCGTTGTTGTGGACGGTGATTACCACGGATGCCAGCCTGTAGGGCTGGGGTGGAGTCCTGGGCAACCTGTCTGCCCAGGGCACTTGGTCGGAGGAGGAATCCTCCCTCCCGATAAATGTGCTGGAATTGCGAGCGATAAAACTCTGTCTCTTCCAGTGGTCGGACCGACTTCGGGGCCGTCCTGTTCGGGTACAGACGGACAATGCTACCGCGGTGGCTTACATCAGCCACCAAGGGGGCACCAGGAGTGCCGGGGCGGCCCGGGAGGTGACCGACATTCTGTCTTGGGCCGAGACTCATGTCCCGGCAATCTCAGCAGTTCACATTCCGGGTGTGGAGAATTAGCAGGCCGACTATCTGAGCCGCCAGACCCTGGACCAGGGGGAATGGTCCCTGCACCCGGAGGTCTTCCAAATGCTGTGTGCGAAGTGGGGATCCCCGGACGTGGATCTGTTCGCATCTCGGCTAAACCAAAAGGTGGAAAGGTTCGTGGCAAGAACGTGCGATCCTCTGGCGGACGCCTCGGATGCGTTGGTGGCCCCTTGGCATCAGTATCGTCTGATGTATGCCTTTCCTCCGATTCAGTTGCTATCCAGGTTCCTCCGCAGGTTAGCCTCGCACCTGGTGATTCTGGTGGCGCAGGACTGGCCACGCCGGTCCTGGTACGCCGACGTTGTTCACCTGGCAGTGGCGCCTCCGTGGCGGCTGCCTCTGCGGGAAGATCTCCTGTCTCAGGGTGCGATCTTCCATCCTGCTTTACAGTCGCTGGCTTTGACGGCCTGGTTGTTGAGACCCAGGTCCTGAGGGACAGGGGTCTCTCCCCTGAGGTCATCCCTACCCTTGTCAAGGCTAGGAAAACCTCTTCTGGTAAGATCTATTACCGTACCTGGAAGGCTTATTTCGCCTGGTGTGAGTGCAGGGGGTTCTCCCTTCGCTCGTACTCGGTGTCGAGAGTGTTGGCCTTCCTCCAGTCTGGGGTGGACCAGCGCCTGGCGCTGGCCACGATAAAGGGCCAGGTGTCTGCACTGGCTATTCTTTTCCAACGCCCTGTGGCATCTCATTCTCTGGTTCGCACCTTCATTCAAGGTGTGCAACATTTGGCTCCTCCCAGGAAGGAGCCCTTACCTCCATGGGACTTGAACTTGGTTCTGTTCGTGTTACAGCGTGCTCCCTTTGAGCACATCCGGGAGATTTAGTTGCCTCTGCTTTCTAAGAAGGTTTCCTTTTTGGTGGCGATCACTTCGGCTCGCAGGGTGTCAGAACTGGCAGCGTTATCTTGCCGTTCTCCGTACTTGGTGATTCACAAGGATAAGGTGGTTTTGCGTCCGCATCCCTCCTTTCTTCCTAAGGTGGTCTCTGAGTTCCACATTAATGAGGACATTGTCTTGCCTTTGCTTTGTACGTAGCCTAAGCATCCTAAGGAGGTTGCTCTGCATTCCTTGGATGTTGTCAGGGCGATCAGGGCTTACCTGTCATCTACAGAATCCTTTCGGAAGACGGATTTCCTCTTTGTCCTTCCTGGGGGACCTCGGAAGGGCATGGCTGCGTCTGCAGCAACTATTGCCAAATGGATCAGACAGACCATTGAACAGGCTTTTGCTTTGAAGGAACGGGTTCCACCCTTGCCTGTTAGGGCGCACTATACCAGATCTTTGAGTGCGTCCTGGGCCTATTGGCATCAGGCCTCGGTGGCCCAGGTGTGCAAGGCTGCGACTTGGTCGTCGGTGCACACTTTTTCCAAATTCTACAAGGTAGATGTTCTGGCACTGTGCGTGTAAGGTTCCTTTCTCTGATGTGGGTACTATGTTGCCTTTTCTACGGTTGCGTCTCCCACCCCTCATGTATACACTGCTTTGGGACATCCCAATAGTGATGACTTAGAGGAGGCGGCGACTGTCGGAGGACGTAAGAGAAAACTGAATTTTTGTAAAATCTTACCTGTAAAATTCCTTTCTCTGAGTCCTCCGACAGTCCACGCCCCCGCCCCTCTTTTGGGGTTGTTGTCTTAATTCCTACTGCTATGCTACCAAACTGAGTTGGGAGTGGTCACTGCAGGGGGGTATTGACCTTGTGGGACAGCTCCATGGGTGTGTATATGCAAATGCCTTTTGTTCTTTTTGACTAAGTCTTATGCCTAGCTACTCCTGCGGAGAAGAAGTCAATACCCAATAGTGATGACTTAGAGGAGGCGGCAACTGTCGGAGGACTCAGAGAAAGGAATTTTACAGGTAAGATTTTACAAAAATTCCGTTTTGTTAACATTTTTTTAGTGATTTTCAGAGCAATTTCATTTCAGCCAAACTGAACAATATTTTGAGAGTTTTTTGGGAAGCAAAAATGGCCTTTGATGACCATGGTCTTCATAAAGCCAAAGAAGAATCCTTCTCGTTAGACCTTTCTGGATCACAAAAAAAGACATTAGAGTCAGTCCAGTATGTGCACCTCCACAAGATAGAATCAAGTAATTAGTTTGGTAGCAGTCAGAGCTAAAACTGGGTTCACATATGTGTGGCCAAGGGTTTGTGCCTGGGTTCTGGTGCGTGTCTGTTCACCGGTGTGATTCAGGTCTGAATTTTTGCCTGAATTCACACCTAAACGGAACCCAAACACGCACAGAACCCTTTTTTCGATCCGTTCAGCAGTCGCCCCAGACCTGTGTGAACCCTGCATCCAATTTGCACATATTTGAACGCAGCCTTACCACTTTTTCAGCCAAAGGATGATTCTGTGCAGCCAGTCCTGTAATTTGTAACTGCTCTGCCAACTTCTTTTCTAATATAGTGTTGATTCACCTTTCTATGTCACCAATTCACCTGCAGTCTGCACAATGGACAATAAATATGCGCCATCACCTGTGCTTAATTAGCAGTGAGCTGATTTAGAAAGCAGGAAATAGAAAAGTTGCTGTCAGAAGCCACAGTATGTGATGTTTCTAGCACTATGCTGGAAATGCTGAAAATACCTACCAGATAGTAAAACTGCCTTGGACCCTCCTTCTATGATTTGTATTCTGCTGTCAACTGTGAGGTTAAGGTTTTCATATCCAGGAATGATCTTATGTTTATGCGTGAAAGGATCCCAGACCTTTATTCTAAAAATTGGAAAAAAACACATTTGTTCAGTCTGATATAATTCAAGAATGTGTGATAAACTGACAAATATATGTGTAAAGTTTCATTATTTTTTTTCTTTTTAATATGTTTTGATTGAGAGTTTTCAGATTTAGCAATAAATAAAATATAAATAATAATAATAAAAATAAATAAATAAAAAGCAGAAAAATAAAAATACAAGGGATATACGAAAATGCATAAATCAAAGTTAAAGTGAGACTAAACTCTGGTTTAATAACCATATATTCTGTTCAAGTATGTATTACTAACACAAAAAACACCTTCTATGCACCAAATTCCTTTTTTTTTTCTGCTACAATCTGACTTTCTGTTAGAGGGTGGCTATGTTCATTCTCCATGGTCCCACTGTATGTAGGAATGTAGCCACCCTCACTTTCTCACTCCCGGGATAAACTATGGACCATGGCAATGTTTCTCAACCTTTTTGAGTCAAAGCATCCTGCAGAATTGTGTACAATCCCGGGGGATACCAGTCTGAGTTTTTTTGTGCGTTCCTGCGTATCACGTTTTTTAATGGACTGCCCTATGCATGTAAAATACGTAAAAAGATACCGTTATAGTTTTTAAAACTACACCACACCAAAATGCATAGTACTGCGGCACTATGCATTGTAGCAGGCACAAACATAAATGCGTTTGCAAGATGTGTGGAGGTGCCAATAATAGCAACCATCTGTCTGCAAAAGGCAGCACATTTTACTGTGGTGCAGGAAAAAGCGCAATTTCACACATGTTACCGCACTGCATCTCATGTGAACAAGCACAGTTCAGTAGTCTGTAGGTTGCTTGTAAATCTTCTCCCCTAAATCCCCCCTCCTAGCACAAATCTGCCCCCAAATCCCCCCCTCCTTGCACAAATCCCCATTCCCCTCCTGGCACAACCCCCCCTCAAATCCCCCCTCCTAGCACAACACCCCCAGATACCCCCTTCTGGCACAAAATCCTGTTGTGCTCTCTCCCTTTGTGTATACAGGAGCTAACACAGGTTCACTTTCATATCTGAATGTACAGGGTTGGGACAGTCTTGTGTCCTTTTGTCACGGCAGAGAAAGTTCAGATCACCTGCCCAGCTAAACAGGACTGTGGGGCAGAACTGTGTAAATCGCAGGACACAGCCACTACTGTATATATGCTTAGCTGTTTGCCTGGAGTTCAGCTTGTAGGTGCTGATTCAGGCAATTGCATGCCCTAAACTCAGGGCCGGTGCTTCCACTAGGCAAACTAGGCAGCCGCCTAGGGCGCATTGCCACTTAGGGGCGCAGCCATGAGTCGGCACTCTCTCTCCATCATGAATGATCCTTGTGAGCTAAGGGGAGGGGCGGCGGTGGTGGAGGAAGAAGGGGCAGTGGAAGATGCCAGGTGTCTTGGGCAGTGCTGAACTATCAGGCCCTGGCTTTCCACCACTGTTAGGGGGCCCAAAGAGGCAGGAAGTGAGTCCACCAGCGTGCTGCCTGAATGATGATCCTCTTCGGCTGGAGCTGAGCGGCCTTAACCCCAGGCAGGAATTGACTCTCTGCACTGAGCTGATGGGCAGCCATTCATTTCCCTGGGTCGGTATTAAACAGGGAGCTGAGGAGAGCTGAACCTGAGCCGGAGCTCGGCACCGGAGGGCTGAACCTTTACTGGAGCAGAAGCGACAAGGCACCGGAATGGTCTGAGGAGGTTGGCGATGAAATAAGTGTGGAGCTCTCTGACTGCTGCTTTTCCCTCCACCAGGAGACAGTTGGAGCTGTGGTGAGCATTGTGGTCCAGGAGAGGAGTGTCCTGGGAGAAGGAATCAGCAGGGTCACAGTAAAGGAGGGCAGAGTGCGGGCCACTCTCTTCATACCGCCCAGTGAGTGTGCTCAGAACAGGGGATCGGGGTCCCTGGGTGTTACATGGAGCATTGTAATACAAAAACAAAGAAAGGGCGCACCAGCCTAGCGCATTATCCTCAGCGAGTTTATTAGATAAAAGTTAAAATCAGCTACTCACAAACATTCGTGAAGTACAAACACATCAATCCCATAAAAGCCGCCTCATAGCAGAGGTCCAACGTCTTTACTGGAAGCAGAGGGCTGACGCGTTTCGAGGCCGTGCCTCTTCCTCAGAGCCTGGAGACCATGGTCTAGTCCGTTGTTTAAATATAGTATGGAGGACCAGGCCTCCACATGACCCTTGGGGATGTGGGAGGAGATATCGCCCAAATGGGCGTGGCTACACAACTACTTGCCCAAAAACATTGCGGATCTCAATTGTAATTTGCTGGCCCTATGCGACCATTTAATCCACTGGTGAGCTGATCAGTCCACAACCACTTCCCAATTCATCATAAACATTTCATTACATGCCAAATAGTACATTTAGGATAGTATAGTAAGGCAGACCTGTACATGACTCGGTCCATGCTGTATAGGGCATTAAGTCGTCCTCTTGCGGTGATGAAGGAACAATCCAGCACAAAATAGTGATCAGAGCATTGCTAATGTCATTGTATATATATATGTATATATGTCAATACACATAGTTCCTGCAGACGGACAATATGTCAAACTAATTTGACAGATTATGGACTGTCAAGAGTAGTCCAATGAACGTGCAGGAAGAGTATTCAGCACATTACCTGGTGGTCTAGTGGTCCGCTGTTGATTTAGTGCCTCTGAATACTGATTGTGTTACATTATAGCGGCGGAACAGCGGTGGAACGCACGCCGCTCATCCCGGAACCGCTATGCGTTCCACCGCATGACATCACTTCCGCCCGTCCAGATGGTGACAACTTCCGCCCGTCACACCTTCCGGGCGGTGAAGCATGACTTCCGGGTCCGAAGGGGCGGAGAGGAGTCATCCAATCCAACAACCACCCCATCAGACCGTTCCCACGGACACCGCAAGAAGAGGACAAATGCACACTCCGCCCCTACATGATGAAACCCGCACCATACGGGCCGGGATGGAGTAGATCGCAGACCCAAAACAATAAACAATAGAAAATCCACTAAGAAGGAAATCGTGTGGAGTGCTCACCAAAGTGGAAAAAATGGAAGTCACAAATGATACTAATGATGATATTATTGCTATACAAAGCATCAAATATGATAGACTACAAAAGTATAATTAAAATTATAATTAAAATTATTAGGCACTAATAGACTGATAATGCAACTTGCTGAGCCAGCCTAGATCACATATAAATACGTATAGAAACATGCTTAATATACAATAGCAGTATATACAATGGTGAAAAGTATACGCATATATGTATATATATAAAAATAAATAATATGCTAAAACAATTCATTATTATAAAATCTATATTAAAAACTATATATACACATATATATATATATACACATGTATACGCATAAAATGTGACTCATTGATTATGGCGTGTAAAACCTTGGACGCGAATTTACGCGTACTATACCTCCTCTAAAAACAGACCTTGGAGAATTAAGAAACATGACTCAATGAGCAAATGGAAAACCCTGGGTGAGGGTACTTATACTGTAAACCGTGCACTGGTAATTAGTTAGGATGGGAGGGAAAGGGATGAAATGTCTATCCAACGCACATCAGTGCGTATATATACGTGCATATTATTGCACACACATACATACGCACGTGTGTGGGGGACCCCGTGCACATGCGCACACCTGGGCATATGTACAACGGCATATGCATGTGAGCTCCAAAAGGGGAAATAAAAATACTGCAATTCTAGAGCGGAGCCAAAGGGAGAAGGGCAGAAATGGCTACATGAGGGCCAGGAGAACAGGGACGCATGCAGGAGAGAGGAAATAAAGGCGCGCTGTATGGAGTTACAGCACGCCCTGGATCTCCAGATCTTCATTCAATCCCCCAGGGGACATAGACCCTAGGGTAAAGATCCAGTATGACTCTCTTCTACATAACTTCTGGAACCTTGCTCCCTCATCAGGGTCCTTAGCTATTAGCTCGATGCCAAAGACTCGTAGGCCCGTCGGATCCCCTTCATGATGCTGCTCAAAGTGGCGGGGTATAGAATAACTATTGCGGTCTTTTGTTCCTACCTTCGTTTTCCTGTTTAGAATGCTGCACTTGTGTTCTCCAAACCTTACTCTAAGGGGCCGTATAGTCCGGCCCACATAGAGTAGGTTACACGGGCAGACCATACCATAGACCACATAGTTAGTGCCGCAGTTGATAAACTGTTTAATTTTCCTGCTGCGGCCATCTGACCCAAAGACCTCACTCTTTCTATGCCACATGTATGAACAGGTTCCACAATTCCTCACTCCACACTTAAAATTCCCCTTTTGGTCAAACACGGTAAACCACGGGTTACTTAAAGTGATACCACCACGCTCCTTAGTCTTCCTAACCTTGCTAGGGGCAATCTGACTCCTAAGGTCCCTAGGTTTTCTAAAGACCACCTCAGGAGCCGAGGGGAGGAGGGATCCCAAAACTGGATCCTGTTTCAGAATGTTCCAGTTACGCTTCAAAGTACGCTGTATGCTGAAAGCTTTATTATTATACATAGTACTGAACCTGGTGATCCTTGTTCCAGATGACTTAGCAGGCAGCTTCTTGGCCCTAACACCTAGACCTACGTTCCTGGCTTGGATACCTCCATCGTTGACGCCCTCTCCCTCATAGTACTGCAAGTACCTGTTATAGGCCTCATTGATGAGACTAGTCTGGTATCCCTTTTCTAGGAATCTGCTTTGCAATACCTGGCCCTGCTCTTTATAGTCTGCAACCAAAGTGCAAGTCCTTTGTAATCTGCAGAATTGGCCAAAAGGGACGTTTCTAATCCACCTCGGATGGTGATTGCTCTCCGCGTGGAGGTAGGAATTCCCTCCACTCGGTTTAAAGTGTGTCTTTGAAATTATGCCCCCATCCTGAGTGGCTCGCAGTTCAAGGTCCAAGAACACCAAATGGTTGTCACTTATAACATGGGTAAAGGATATCTCAAAGGGATTGCTACTACAATGTGAAATGAACCCATCCAGCTCTTCACTAGTACCGTCCCAGATGATCAATATATCGTCAATATATCTGGAATACAAGGCCAGATGGGCTCTGTAAGGATTGTTACTCCAGATATATTGGTCTTCCCAATACCCCATGAATAAATTGGCATAGCTCGGAGCGAACCGGGCACCCATGGCTGTGCCTCTGGTCTGCCTGTAATATTCATCGAGGTAAACGAAGTAATTATGATTCAACGTGTATTCAATACAGTCAACCACAAACTTCGCTTGGAGGGAGTGAAGATTGCTATTTTTTAGATAGTGATCAACTGCTGCGAGGCCAAATTCATGCCTAATGGACGTGTACAAGGATGATACATCCAACGATACCCATTTATAATGTTGCAACCATTGTATAGGTGCCAGGATGTCGAGCATGTGCCCTGAATCCCTAACATATGACGGTAATGCCATAACCAGATCCTGCAGGAAGGAGTCAATGTAGCTACCCAAGTTACTTGTCAAGCTGTCAATGCCAGCTATGATGGGTCTGCCGGGGGGATTTAGCTCGTTCTTATGTATCTTGGGGATGTGGTAAAAGTGCGGGGTTCTGGGATGCTGGATATACAGGAAGTGATACTCACTTTTAGTGATGATGCTTTTGGACAATGCATCGTCAAGGAGGACCTTAAGCATACTTTTATAGTCATTCAGAGGATCTTTCCTCAACCTTTCATATGTGGTTTCATCGCCCAATAACCTGTAGGCTTCTGCCAAGTAGGCAGCCCTATCCTGTATCACCAGGCTGCCCCCCTTATCAGCCTGTCTGATTATGACATCATCCCTGCCCTTCAGTTCTTTAATCACATCCCCCACCGTGGGACTCTCATGAGGCAGGATATTATGTCTAAAATTGGGCCTACTGTAGTCCCTTCTGGCACACAATTGTCTAAGTTCCCCAAGAACTACCTCGTAGAAGACGGGAATATAATTGCCCTTAGCCCAATGAGGAAAGAACGTTGACCGGGGCCTGAAATCAGTGTGAATGATGTCCTCACCACCCTCAGATACGGGAAGGTCCATCCTAAATTCCTCACAACCCCCTTCCTGAAATAGATCCTCTAGGATGGTAAGGGCTTCATCATCTGTCGTGATAGGAGGATTTATGCAATTTGTAGGAGACTGGATTGGTGCTCTGACAATTTCATTGCTGCGGGGTTCCACCGTGTCCTTTTTCATGGCGTAATATCTCTGGACTGTAAGTCCACGGATATACCTGTTCAGGTCTACGAAGAGGTTGAAGAGATTAGGCTGGCTGTCTGGCGCAAAGTTCAACCCTTTCCGCAGCAAGTCCAGTTCAGTCTCAGAAAAGACCGAAGTAGACAAGTTATAGATTTTTATGGTTGACTTACCAGCCGTCACCTTCTTCCTCCCCTGGGCCTTCTTTCCTCCCCTCGTACCTCTTTTTCTCTTTCTCTCTGTTCCATCTTTCTTGCTGACTGTCTTACAGGGAGTGAATTTAGATGTTTTGCTGCCGTGGGCGTGAATCCCCCCACGGCTCCTCTCCCTAAAAAACGGGAATCTGACTGCTGATCCCCAGCTGGTAAATGGCCAGACTGGCGTGCGGGCCCAGGTCTATCACTTGTGTCCACCCTATTGACCTCCATACTAGCGAGGGAGGGTTCTATGATCATGTGATTGGGGACACCTCTATCTTCGCAAGGGGCTGACCCTAATATATTCTCCGTATTATTCCTTGGGGGGGCCTGGTTACTGGACCTGACATTACCAACCTCTCTTATATCATTAGGGTTACCATATCCCCTACTAAAGATATTATTATTATGCTGTTGGTAGTGGCGTTTATACTTTTTCTTTTTCCTCTGAGATCTATTGGGCCTAGGGTGATTAACATTATCACCTTCTCTAAGTTCATTATCTAAGGCTCTACTAGTAAAAGAATCCCTTTTCCAGTTCAACTCTCTCCCCTCCTGGTAATCGAGTCTGTCCCTCTCGAATTTCCCTGATTTACGACTAATCAATTCAGTTTCGAAATTGACTATTTGGTCATTAACCTTGCCATCCCAACTACTAAAGGACGGCAGATCCACAAAGGAGGCCAGTTCTTCTTGTATGTTTTTCAAGTCCACACGGATGCTATCTAGATTCCTTTTCCTTTGTGTCACGATAGATTCAAGGAGGATTTTATTACACTCCCTTAGCTTATTGAGCCAGTTGGTTTGTAGGTCCTCGTCTAACCAAAAGCAGGTCTTAGTGAGTCTAAGGCCTCTAGGAATCCTATTAACCTCAAGATACTTTTCAAGTAATAGAATATCCCACCACTGCGTCATTTCCTTCTCCAAGGAATGTTTGAGTTTATAGAATAGAGACACCATAGTGTCTTCTCTATCCACAACCGCTGGAGCTTCTTTATTCACCGTGCTAGATGCATGCTGCTTTTCGTAGGAATCAATGCTATTGCTGAAACCTCTAGCTAAGGATTGCCTCCTGAGTTCCCTTTCTTCCATTGAAAGGACCATCTTGCAAAGATGAGGAATAGGCCCTCTGGTGACTCATTGGATCGGCTGTTTTTAAAAAAGGGACTTTGCAAGATGGTCCTTTCAATGGAAGAAAGGGAACTCAGGAGGCAATCCTTAGCTAGAGGTTTCAGCAATAGCATTGATTCCTACGAAAAGCAGCATGCATCTAGCACGGTGAATAAAGAAGCTCCAGCGGTTGTGGATAGAGAAGACACTATGGTGTCTCTATTCTATAAACTCAAACATTCCTTGGAGAAGGAAATGACGCAGTGGTGGGATATTCTATTACTTGAAAAGTATCTTGAGGTTAATAGGATTCCTAGAGGCCTTAGACTCACTAAGACCTGCTTTTGGTTAGACGAGGACCTACAAACCAACTGGCTCAATAAGCTAAGGGAGTGTAATAAAATCCTCCTTGAATCTATCGTGACACAAAGGAAAAGGAATCTAGATAGCATCCGTGTGGACTTGAAAAACATACAAGAAGAACTGGCCTCCTTTGTGGATCTGCCGTCCTTTAGTAGTTGGGATGGCAAGGTTAATGACCAAATAGTCAATTTCGAAACTGAATTGATTAGTCGTAAATCAGGGAAATTCGAGAGGGACAGACTCGATTACCAGGAGGGGAGAGAGTTGAACTGGAAAAGGGATTCTTTTACTAGTAGAGCCTTAGATAATGAACTTAGAGAAGGTGATAATGTTAATCACCCTAGGCCCAATAGATCTCAGAGGAAAAAGAAAAAGTATAAACGCCACTACCAACAGCATAATAATAATATCTTTAGTAGGGGATATGGTAACCCTAATGATATAAGAGAGGTTGGTAATGTCAGGTCCAGTAACCAGGCCCCCCCAAGGAATAATACGGAGAATATATTAGGGTCAGCCCCTTGCAAAGATAGAGGTGTCCCCAATCACATGATCATAGAACCCTCCCTCGCTAGTATGGAGGTCAATAGGGTGGACACAAGTGATAGACCTGGGCCCGCACGCCAGTCTGGCCATTTACCAGCTGGGGATCAGCAGTCAGATTCCCGTTTTTTAGGGAGAGGAGCCGTGGGGGGATTCACGCCCACGGCAGCAAAACATCTAAATTCACTCCCTGTAAGACAGTCAGCAAGAAAGATGGAACAGAGAGAAAGAGAAAAAGAGGTACGAGGGGAGGAAAGAAGGCCCAGGGGAGGAAGAAGGTGACGGCTGGTAAGTCAACCATAAAAATCTATAACTTGTCTACTTCGGTCTTTTCTGAGACTGAACTGGACTTGCTGCGGAAAGGGTTGAACTTTGCGCCAGACAGCCAGCCTAATCTCTTCAACCTCTTCGTAGACCTGAACAGGTATATCCGTGGACTTACAGTCCAGAGATATTACGCCATGAAAAAGGACACGGTGGAACCCCGCAGCAATGAAATTGTCAGAGCACCAATCCAGTCTCCTACAAATTGCATAAATCCTCCTATCACGACAGATGATGAAGCCCTTACCATCCTAGAGGATCTATTTCAGGAAGGGGGTTGTGAGGAATTTAGGATGGACCTTCCCGTATCTGAGGGTGGTGAGGACATCATTCACACTGATTTCAGGCCCCGGTCAACGTTCTTTCCTCATTGGGCTAAGGGCAATTATATTCCCGTCTTCTACGAGGTAGTTCTTGGGGAACTTAGACAATTGTGTGCCAGAAGGGACTACAGTAGGCCCAATTTTAGACATAATATCCTGCCTCATGAGAGTCCCACGGTGGGGGATGTGATTAAAGAACTGAAGGGCAGGGATGATGTCATAATCAGACAGGCTGATAAGGGGGGCAGCCTGGTGATACAGGATAGGGCTGCCTACTTGGCAGAAGCCTACAGGTTATTGGGCGATGAAACCACATATGAAAGGTTGAGGAAAGATCCTCTGAATGACTATAAAAGTATGCTTAAGGTCCTCCTTGATGATGCATTGTCCAAAAGCATCATCACTAAAAGTGAGTATCACTTCCTGTATATCCAGCATCCCAGAACCCCGCACTTTTACCACATCCCCAAGATACATAAGAACGAGCTAAATCCCCCCGGCAGACCCATCATAGCTGGCATTGACAGCTTGACAAGTAACTTGGGTAGCTACATTGACTCCTTCCTGCAGGATCTGGTTATGGCATTACCGTCATATGTTAGGGATTCAGGGCACATGCTCGACATCCTGGCACCTATACAATGGTTGCAACATTATAAATGGGTATCGTTGGATGTATCATCCTTGTACACGTCCATTAGGCATGAATTTGGCCTCGCAGCAGTTGATCACTATCTAAAAAATAGCAATCTTCACTCCCTCCAAGCGAAGTTTGTGGTTGACTGTATTGAATACACGTTGAATCATAATTACTTCGTTTACCTCGATGAATATTACAGGCAGACCAGAGGCACAGCCATGGGTGCCCGGTTCGCTCCGAGCTATGCCAATTTATTCATGGGGTATTGGGAAGACCAATATATCTGGAGTAACAATCCTTACAGAGCCCATCTGGCCTTGTATTCCAGATATATTGACGATATATTGATCATCTGGGACGGTACTAGTGAAGAGCTGGATGGGTTCATTTCACATTGTAGTAGCAATCCCTTTGAGATATCCTTTACCCATGTTATAAGTGACAACCATTTGGTGTTCTTGGACCTTGAACTGCGAGCCACTCAGGATGGGGGCATAATTTCAAAGACACACTTTAAACCGAGTGGAGGGAATTCCTACCTCCACGCGGAGAGCAATCACCATCCGAGGTGGATTAGAAACGTCCCTTTTGGCCAATTCTGCAGATTACAAAGGACTTGCACTTTGGTTGCAGACTATAAAGAGCAGGGCCAGGTATTGCAAAGCAGATTCCTAGAAAAGGGATACCAGACTAGTCTCATCAATGAGGCCTATAACAGGTACTTGCAGTACTATGAGGGAGAGGGCGTCAACGATGGAGGTATCCAAGCCAGGAACGTAGGTCTTGGTGTTAGGGCCAAGAAGCTGCCTGCTAAGTCATCTGGAACAAGGATCACCAGGTTCAGTACTATGTATAATAATAAAGCTTTCAGCATACAGCGTACTTTGAAGCGTAACTGGAACATTCTGAAACAGGATCCAGTTTTGGGATCCCTCCTCCCCTCGGCTCCTGAGGTGGTCTTTAGAAAACCTAGGGACCTTAGGAGTCAGATTGCCCCTAGCAAGGTTAGGAAGACTAAGGAGCGTGGTGGTATCACTTTAAGTAACCCGTGGTTTACCGTGTTTGACCAAAAGGGGAATTTTAAGTGTGGAGTGAGGAATTGTGGAACCTGTTCATACATGTGGCATAGAAAGAGTGAGGTCTTTGGGTCAGATGGCCGCAGCAGGAAAATTAAACAGTTTATCAACTGCGGCACTAACTATGTGGTCTATGGTATGGTCTGCCCGTGTAACCTACTCTATGTGGGCCGGACTATACGGCCCCTTAGAGTAAGGTTTGGAGAACACAAGTGCAGCATTCTAAACAGGAAAACGAAGGTAGGAACAAAAGACCGCAATAGTTATTCTATACCCCGCCACTTTGAGCAGCATCATGAAGGGGATCCGACGGGCCTACGAGTCTTTGGCATCGAGCTAATAGCTAAGGACCCTGATGAGGGAGCAAGGTTCCAGAAGTTATGTAGAAGAGAGTCATACTGGATCTTTACCCTAGGGTCTATGTCCCCTGGGGGATTGAATGAAGATCTGGAGATCCAGGGCGTGCTGTAACTCCATACAGCGCGCCTTTATTTCCTCTCTCCTGCATGCGTCCCTGTTCTCCTGGCCCTCATGTAGCCATTTCTGCCCTTCTCCCTTTGGCTCCGCTCTAGAATTGCAGTATTTTTATTTCCCCTTTTGGAGCTCACATGCATATGCCGTTGTACATATGCCCAGGTGTGCGCATGTGCACGGGGTCCCCCACACACGTGCGTATGTATGTGTGTGCAATAATATGCACGTATATATACGCACTGATGTGCGTTGGATAGACATTTCATCCCTTTCCCTCCCATCCTAACTAATTACCAGTGCACGGTTTACAGTATAAGTACCCTCACCCAGGGTTTTCCATTTGCTCATTGAGTCATGTTTCTTAATTCTCCAAGGTCTGTTTTTAGAGGAGGTATAGTACGCGTAAATTCGCGTCCAAGGTTTTACACGCCATAATCAATGAGTCACATTTTATGCGTATACATGTGTATATATATATATATGTGTATATATAGTTTTTAATATAGATTTTATAATAATGAATTGTTTTAGCATATTATTTATTTTTATATATATACATATATGCGTATACTTTTCACCATTGTATATACTGCTATTGTATATTAAGCATGTTTCTATACGTATTTATATGTGATCTAGGCTGGCTCAGCAAGTTGCATTATCAGTCTATTAGTGCCTAATAATTTTAATTATAATTTTAATTATACTTTTGTAGTCTATCATATTTGATGCTTTGTATAGCAATAATATCATCATTAGTATCATTTGTGACTTCCATTTTTTCCACTTTGGTGAGCACTCCACACGATTTCCTTCTTAGTGGATTTTCTATTGTTTATTGTTTTGGGTCTGCGATCTACTCCATCCCGGCCCGTATGGTGCGGGTTTCATCATGTAGGGGCGGAGTGTGCATTTGTCCTCTTCTTGCGGTGTCCGTGGGAACGGTCTGATGGGGTGGTTGTTGGATTGGATGACTCCTCTCCGCCCCTTCGGACCCGGAAGTCATGCTTCACCGCCCGGAAGGTGTGACGGGCGGAAGTTGTCACCATCTGGACGGGCGGAAGTGATGTCATGCGGTGGAACGCATAGCGGTTCCGGGATGAGCGGCGTGCGTTCCACCGCTGTTCCGCCGCTATAATGTAACACAATCAGTATTCAGAGGCACTAAATCAACAGCGGACCACTAGACCACCAGGTAATGTGCTGAATACTCTTCCTGCACGTTCATTGGACTACTCTTGACAGTCCATAATCTGTCAAATTAGTTTGACATATTGTCCGTCTGCAGGAACTATGTGTATTGACATATATACATATATATATACAATGACATTAGCAATGCTCTGATCACTATTTTGTGCTGGATTGTTCCTTCATCACCGCAAGAGGACGACTTAATGCCCTATACAGCATGGACCGAGTCATGTACAGGTCTGCCTTACTATACTATCCTAAATGTACTATTTGGCATGTAATGAAATGTTTATGATGAATTGGGAAGTGGTTGTGGACTGATCAGCTCACCAGTGGATTAAATGGTCGCATAGGGCCAGCAAATTACAATTGAGATCCGCAATGTTTTTGGGCAAGTAGTTGTGTAGCCACGCCCATTTGGGCGATATCTCCTCCCACATCCCCAAGGGTCATGTGGAGGCCTGGTCCTCCATACTATATTTAAACAACGGACTAGACCATGGTCTCCAGGCTCTGAGGAAGAGGCACGGCCTCGAAACGCGTCAGCCCTCTGCTTCCAGTAAAGACGTTGGACCTCTGCTATGAGGCGGCTTTAATGGGATTGATGTGTTTGTACTTCACGAATGTTTGTGAGTAGCTGATTTTAACTTTTATCTAATAAACTCGCTGAGGATAATGCGCTAGGCTGGTGCGCCCTTTCTTTGTTTTTGTATTACAGTGCTTGGTCGACCGCCCTGGTCGTAAGGGGCAGCAAAGCCTAGCCATAATGGATGCCAAGTTTTAGCACGAGTTCCCGGGATTGAGGCAGCCTGAGGACCGGGTTCTGAGCGCGGGAGGAGGGTGCTGTATAGCACATATCTTTTTTGTTACATGGAGCATCCCTGGTATGAAAGGGAATCGGAGTCACCAGGTGTGACATGGGGGATAGGGGTCACCGAGTGTAACAGGGGTTCGGGGTCACCGGGTGAGCCATGAGGAATTGGGGTCCCTGGGTGTGCCATGGGGGAATGGGGTCCCCAGATGTGACACAGAGAAACATTAGGGTCCCCAGGTGTGACATGGAGGAACATCAGGGTCCCCAGGTGTGACATGGAGGAACATCAGGGTCTGGCATAGAGGAACATTGGGGTCACTGGGTATGACAGCATGACATGGAGGAACACGGGGTCCCTGGGTGTGACATGGAGGAACATTGGGGTCAGTGGATGTGACAGCATGACATGGAGGAATATTGGGGTACCAGGGTGTGACATGGAAAAACATCAGGGTCCCTGGGTGTGACATGGAGGAATATGGTGGTCACTAGGGATAAGAGCATAACATGGAGGAAGCATCAGATCAGGGTCACTGGGTATGACATAGGGGAGTTTTTAACCATTTTCCTTTTTTTCTTCTTTTTTTTTTGGGGGGGGGGGGGGGGCGCAAGTAGCTGGTCTTGCCTAGGGCGTAAAATAGTCTAGCACCGGCCCTGCCTAAACTTACATTCATTAAACAAAACTTTTACAATTTGTATGACCTTTCCTCCGTATAGTTTGTTGCATACAAATTGTATACGGTTGAAACATTATAAATGATTCTTAATGCCCATTTTTTGGGTGCCTATACAAGTGAATGTTGTTTAGATACATGGACAGAGAGTGAGCAAGTTCTTTGTAAAAATACCAAAAATGACCACGTTAGGCCTCATACTTCAAAAGCTGCCATAGTACCGGACCCCACTGTCATGTTTTAGAGCTTCTCCTTTAGGTGTTTGTGATACACATTCTCCATTATGTCCTTCTCCTATGCCCATTGGCCCAGTGCTTTGATCTTTAGTGAAGGGGTCCTCTAAATACACTACATTTAGGCCTACAGTAAAAAAAAGTTAAGCTCTTACTTGTTTCCTGAGGTAACCCCAAAAACAATTCTGTCAGCTGTGTCCGTAATGGCCATGCAACAGATACTTGGCTCATTTTTCAGTCGTTTTTTGACCTAAAAAAAATGTCAAAGAAGAATTTATGCAAACATGCTTCATTAGAAAATGTGTAGCTTAACCTTTTCATTGCCAGAGATGTTTTTACGTTTTTTGCAAACATGTTTGTATAATCATTTATGGCCTGAAGATTACACAAAACCCCCAAACATCAAATATTTTCTAAAAACAGACAGCCTAGAGAATAAAATAGTGGTTTCAATTTTCATTTCGAATTTTCAAATAGTTCAAACTTTTTATGCCGCATGTTATTACCGCAAAGGTCTGGGAACACAAAATTCCAAAAATTTTAGGGCAAACAGATACAATTAACTACCCGAATTTTGGTAAAATCTGAAAATGAGGTTGCACCGAGTAAATAGATACCCAACACGTCCAACCTTAAATTTGTGTGTGCCGGTGAAATGAAACTTCAGAACCCTATCTTTTCTAAAGGCAACACTTCAAAAGCCCCCTTTAGGTGTCCGTTTAATGTTACAGAGGAGATCTTGTGTTAGAATTATTGCTCTCCGTCTGGCGTGCATGGTGACATGTAATATGTGAATTTCACGCATAGGCTCCCTAACCCCTGCGTTTACGTTCGTATGTGCGTATATGTGGGGGTGGGGAGGCCTCATGTAAATGTACATTATATGTGTGTAAAGCACTTCATAAATTGACAGAACTATATAAGTACTTGTAATAAAAAGAAAACAAATGCAGCCGCCACATCTACGAATTGGTAGGCTGCAATATAATAAATGTTTGCTTTTGGGTTTAATACCACTTTAGGATCTTTTTAGTTTAGAGATTTCAGAATCTAGACTGCATCCAGAGAGTCAATATCAATGATTCATAATCTGAATGGTCTAAAGTTTTTCTGACAGAGGCTGCTTTTACGGACCTAAAAATGCTAGAAAGGTGCGGTCTCAACCCTTACACATAGGCAAGGTAGCCTCTAAAACAGGCAAATTATTACATTTTAAAGTTAGGAGGACACATTTTAATAAAACCAAATCACCTGTTGTAAGATCATTATTTAGGCTACCATTGTTTGTCTCTCCATTTGAAAATGCTGCTTGGTCTTCAGTTGGCCATTGGGCTGTCTTTCAGGTTGACGGGAGGCATGCACAATCCAGATGTTGGCAACCCAAAAGCCAACTGAGGGAATGTACAGAGCAGGCTGACAAAACTGCTATTATTTGCAAGCCAGTGCCTTAGTGTTGTAAGTCTGAAACAGGAAGTGCTCATTGATACCTAATCTATCTTCCAGGCTATAAGTTTTGTTTATTAATATTCTATTTATACCCCCCCCCCCTTACTCTCTTACCACCTCTCCCTCTCTTTCTCCTCCTCATTCTTCCCCTTCACTCTCTTACCTCCTCTCCCTCTCTTTCTCCCCCCCATTCTTCCCCTTCACTCTCTTACCTCCTCTCCCTCTCTTTCTCCCCCCCCATTCTTCCCCCTCACTCTTTTACCTCCTCTCCCTATCTTTCTCCCTCCCTTCTTCCCCCTTACTCTTAACTCCTCTCCCTCTCCCCCCCCCCCCCATTCTTCCCCCTCACTCTCTTACCTCCTCTCCCTCTCTCTCTCCTCCTCATTCTTCCCCCTCACTCTCTTACCTCCTCTCCCTCTCTTTCTCCCCCCATTCTTCCCCCCTTTCTCTTTCTTTCCCCCTCCCTCCCCTTCTCTCCCTCTTTCCCCCTCTCTTTCTCCCCCTTATTCTTCCTCCTCGCTGTCTTACCTCCTCCCCCTCTCTTTCTCTCCCCCCCCCCATTCTTCCCCCTGACTCTCTTACCTCCTCTCCTTCTCTTTCTCCTCTGCATTCTTCCCCCTCACTCTCTTACCTCCTCTCTCTCACTCTCTTACCTCCTCTCCCTCTCTTTCTCCCCCCATTCTTCCCCCCTTTCTCTTTCTTTCCCCCACCCTCCCCTTCTCTCCCTCTTTCCCCCTCTCTTTCTCCCCCTTATTCTTCCTCCTCACTGTCTTACCTCCTCTCCCTCTCTTTCTCTCCCCCCATTCTTCCCCTTCACTCTCTTACCTCCTTTCCCTCTCTTTCTCCTCCTCATTCTCCCCCCTCACTCTCTTACCTCCTCTCCCTCCCCCCCTATTCTTCCCCCTCATTCTCTTACCTCCTCTCCCTCTTTCTCCCCCTATTCTTCCCCCCTCTCTCTTTCTTTCTTTCCTCCATCCCTCCCCTTCTCTCCCTCTTCTCCCTCTCTCCCTCCCTCTCCCTTTTTCTCTACTCCAGACCCCATTTCCCCACTTCTCTTCTCTGCCTCTCCTCTTTCTCTCTCTCCTCACACTCCCCCCTTTTGCCCCCCCCCCCTTTCACCCTCCTGTCTCCCCTCAATTTTATCTCCCCCTCTCTCCTTTTCCAATCTCATTCGCTTTTCTTCTTCTCTCTCTCTCTCCCACCATGGAACCCCCACAGTCTCTCTCCATTTCCTTGCTCCCGCTTTTTTCTCTTCCTCTCTCTCTCAGCCTCCTTTGCCCCCCTCTTTTTTTCTTTCTTCTCCTTTTGGTCTCTCTCCTCTTTTGCTCTCTCTCTTCCCCCTCACCCTTATCTTTTCTCCTTCTTTCTCTCTCTCTCCCCTCATCCTTTCCTTCTCTCTCCCCCCCCCCATTCTTTCTCTCTTTCTCCCCCCCCCCTCCTCCTTGTCTTTTCTCCCCTCCTCTCACTTTTTCTCCTCTCCCACTCCATTTTCTTTATCTTTGCCTCCCTCTCCCTCCACCAACTCTTTTTTCCCTCTTTGTCTCTCAAGTTTTGATCATTACAATGCTATTTAAACTATTGAATGTTTGTACATTCTTGGCAGCTACATTCCAGCTATCCAATTTCTTTTTCAATTTCAATTTCCAAATGTTTTTCTATGCCATGTTGTGTACCTTACATTTTTTCAATAAAAATCTATTAAAAGTGAAATAGGAAGTGCTGTTACTAGTAGGATCTCCAGGTAAGACACTTTGCAGCAGATTCAGAAAAAAGCAATTACAGTATATATACTGTGAGGCATGATGGTACACATACTGAAAAACAGACAAACAATAGCACTTAGTCAGGGGAGGACGGGTATCACTAAGGTCAAGGAACGAATCAAGAGAAAAACGAACCAAGGGCCAACTCATCACTGCACTGTTGCTGCTGCTACTACACTGTCCACTCACAGGCTAGGGGCACGGCAATGCCTAGGCTTAAATGCTTAGTATTTCTGAAAATTTAAGTAACTAACCTTGCTCTGCTGTCTGGCAGTGCTGCAGAAATCTCAGGAATGGATAGACAGAAATACAATCTTTTTTCATGGAAAGCAGCTCCCATGTGTATAAAATTCAACTGTATATTAAAGCTGAAGTTTAGGTATGGCATTTTTTTACATAGTTACACTGGTCCAGCTTGGACTAATGTAAGTATGTATGCCCCATAACTGTGGGAATCTCGCTACTGCCGTGATGGGTCCTATGCCAAGTGGCTGCCCTGCTGCATTGTGAGCTTGCTTGGCATGGGCACCATTCAGCGAACACTTTTTACATTTTCTCAATGTCTGCAAACCAATTAAGCAATTTGTATTTTTAATACAAATTACATTTTTTAACAAATTTTTATTTTTAATTGTTCTATTTCTTGTTGGGTAGGTGGAGTTCTTGTATACTATATATACTCTGTATCTCACTTTAATTTTGTGCTGTGATCAAGGCGGTTGGCCAAAATGCGTCAGCCCCTTTGTATAATCTTTTGTCATCTAACCCAGTGGTCCTCAACCCTGGCCTACAGGGCCCACTAACAGGCCAGAATTGCAAGATACAGTAACTGAAATACATCCCAGGTGATATCATTTGCTGCTCAGTGATTGCAGTACTCTAGTCTGCATCTCCCCAAGGTAATACCTAAAATCTGGCCTGTTAGTGGGCCCTGTAGGCCAGGGTTGAGGACCACTGATCTAACAAATAAATCTTTCATGTGGATTTGGAGTTACTGGATTTAAATGTCTGTGCAAAGTGTTCTCTGATTGTGATGTCACCACCCTGCCTCTACACCTCGTCCAATCACAGAATGCAAAGTGTTCCCTGAATGGCGCCTGTGCCGAGCAAGTGGCCTTCTCTGTTCACAATGCAGCAGGGCAGTCACCCAGCCCAGGAATTATAAGCTAGTGAAGATCACTGTAGTAGTGGTACCTACTACAGTGATTTCCAGCTTCCAGGGAAATCCCACAGGTATGGAACATACTGTACATACTTACCTTAGTCCAATGTAGACCCGTGTAACAATGCAAAAACTACCATACCTGTACTTCACCTTTAAGCTGTCTGCCTGAAGTTCAGTTTTATGTGGAAATAAAAGCTAATAAAGTCAAACAAAAAACAATGAATATATTACCAGTCCGTTGTGAAGGTCCCAGAGAGTAACATAACTATTTTTTTCAGCATCACAGTAGTTGGATAGTGCCAGGTAGCTGCCACTGTATGTCAGTGCAGCATTGTGCAAGAACAGCATTGATGTCTTGTCTTCTAGTGTGTGCAGGTGGCTCATCGTGTCCAAGCTGAACACACAAAGGTGATGTGCATAATATGAACATACGATCACCTGAAAATAAAACAACATTGAGAGGGACTGTTTATTTTTCTTATCAACCACTGAAAAAAAGCATATCCCACGATCAGATTTTTATCATGTTAAAAAACAAAATGATTTATATTTACTATGTAATCAGGGTCACTGTTAGAAATCACGGAGCACTGTACAATCTACCCGATGGGGCCCCCTCCAACCCCACCCCTGCCCCGAAACAAAATGCAGGTTTGTTGCCTCTTACAAATGCATGCAGGAACAATGTGCGCATTCGCAATTGCGCATGAGCACTGAGGAGCAGTTTAACCACTTGCCAACCACACTATACATCGTGGACTGCTAATTCTGGGATGCTGTCATATGACAGTGTCCCCTGGTCGCACCCACTGCGGTGTGCAGGCGGCATGCCCTGTGATCGCAGTGTTGATCACAGACTGAGGTTAAGAGCCAATCAGCAGCACTTTACCACATGATCAGCTGTGTCTAATCATAGCTGATCATGGATGTAAACAGAAGCCAGTTATCGTCTCTCCTTTCCCCATGCTGACAGCGTGAGGAGAGGAAAGGAGAGCCGATAATCAGCTTGTGTAATAGGGACATGTACACTGAGAAGCAGGTCACTGATTATGATGCTTTTCCCACATATTTTCTTCATTTTATAGAAAGCATGATATGGGTTTTTCTGGTACACAGTTACCTTTTCATTGTCACTAAGCAGGTACTGATAAATTGCATTATTCTTCTCATTTGCCAGCTGTTGCACTTTTTCTATCTCCTTCTTCACCTCCCTTTCCCTTCTGCGTTTCTTTGCAGTTTTGGTCTCATTGCGTCTTTCCCATGGCGTGAGAAGAACTAAAAGGCAAAAAATGTCTTGTGAGGTTTTATCACAAAATGTTGCAAACACAGGAAAGCTATAGAAACTTCTGGTTTCAGAAGAGACTTATAAATAAATGATGCACTATTTTAGTTTGTAACTTATGCTGGCTACACACAGTTTTGAAAATGTTAGATGGAAGCATTTTCTTTTAAGGTGACATGCATGCACACACATGCAAAAACACACACTCCAGAGACAGTCCTGACTGGATGACAAGATATTAACATCAGTACTGCTAATCTTCTCCAGCCTCTTTTAGCCACTTCCTGTCTACATGCCCTTGTTTCAGCTTAGGCTGTATGTCATTGCACGGGACCATCTTCCTGATTGTGACAATGGTGGCCCATGTCTGCTCAAAGTGTGGCTTGTAGTCTTTGGGCCACAGGAGAAGAGCTAGTTGTCACCTCATAACAGGAAGTGTTTAATCAAGGATTTTTATGACAAGTTTACCAACTATTTTTTAAATAAAAGCTGCAGGTTTAAAAAGACTGAAAGCAACGTTTGGAATTACATTTAGGCCACCTTCACACAACTTATTGCAATAACCTAAGCGCATTGGTACAAACATTTATTTGTTTGAAGTGCTCTTTTACACAGGCAGCTTGGGGGGCCGAGCTGTGGTTTAGTGACAATTCCCCAACCTCCCCCCCGGTTGCCCATCTAAACTATAGCACTACACAGCTGGATAGGGCTTTACACGTGCCATGGCTGTGGTGTTTCATGAGCTGTGGTCTTTTTAACTTGGGTTGCAGAGTTTGAAAGACGGCACTGCCTGTCAAATTTGCCCTTTTAGTTTAATGAAGCTGCACCACAACCGCAAGCCAAACACTTGGCTCGCAGTTGCAGTGTTGTCCCGCGATGTTAAATTGCCATTCTGCAGTTAAGAAATAAAAGTAAAAAACATATAACAGCCTTCCAGGAGGCTGTAGTAGCACCTTCTGAACGCTTATCAGATGCGGCTATACCACATACTGAAAAGCAATCCACCACGGGCAGTAAGTTTACCGAAAATGTGTAAGAAGGCTAAGACAGCTCATGTATTTCAAATGGGCTGGCTGTGCACCTCAACACATGAAAGAAAAAACAGACCTGCACTTCTTTTCAATACACTGCACCGATAATGCATTGAGGTGTGTATGCAAGGTGCATTGGGGTGCCAAATGAAGGACACAAAAACGCAATGTACCATGGTATAACAATACAGCAGACAACAGGTTCAAATGTGGCTTAACGTTTTAAGGTTTATAACGAAAGTTTTTTTTTTTTTGAGTTTAGATCAACTTTAACCCTCCCTACCCATAATTTCAAAAATCCAGAGGCAGAAGGTACACTGAATGTTTGCCAATTGCTGCACAGAATTAATAGAGAACAGTTCTATCCAAAATTTTTTTTTTTTTTTTTTTTTTACTGATATTTAAGGCATAAGTGTGGTGAAATGAAAAAAAAAAAACAAAAAACATTTCTGTTAGGCTGAAAATCATTTAGATGAGAGCCTGTCAATATTTTTTTCATATAAATACTGAAATTTTGATTCTACCTGTCTCTTTTACAGGGTCCTTCTGCTGCAGTAGTTCCTTGTTTGTACCCCCTTTGTATACGTCACGTTTAGTCAATAGATCCATTGCCAAGTGCTTGTCCTTAAACTGAGGCCTTAGCCGATCCTTTATAAAACCCGTATCCATATTCCAGATGACAAAATGATCTCTGCAAAAGTAATTGGAGATTAATAACCACTGTGTGACCTTATCATCATATACTGTATATCAGGTAATAGTTCTGTTGCCTATGTGGAAGTCCAAGCAAATAATTACATGCACCACTGATGATGCACCACTAGGTGCTTACTATTTTACCTACCAAAGGATTTGTAATTCCCTACGGATAGTCTTCCAGTTTACATACCTCTACCACTTTGCACAGTCAGGAAGATTACTCCAATACGTTCTGGTTCAACTTTACTGTTTCCCAAATCCTGTCCTTGCTATTTGGATAGAGGTGTTTTTTTGCTGATTCATAATCCAATAATGTCCAGTGAAAGGCAACATAGGGAGCAGAACTGCGCTGCTGTGTAAATTGCTGTGTTTTGCATTGGATGTTACATATCCAGGGCTTCGTTAGAGAGATTTCCCTTACTGTTCAAGTTGAGAACTTTTTACCAGTAAAGGAATCCTTTAAATGGCAGTACAATTTGACAGTGGTTCTAATCCTTCCCCACTCTATCCAAACCTAAAAATGCTTTAGCTATAGATACACTTAGGATACACTATAGATACATATAGGAGTTAGAGTATCATATTTAGCTTCAGGATAGTGAGAACAGAGGAGGTGGCAAGTGGGAGCTAATGAGAAGAGCCATTGTACAACATTTTTTTTTTTTTTTTTAAGTTTAATTTATCATTTTATTTATTTAACTAATAGCATGAAAAATACTTAGTGAAAGAAAATACTACTATAAAGTAGATACTAGTATTCAACTTACAAGTTACAGTATATTAAACATATTCATTATTTAAAACACTCGGTAAATGGGATATCTTTGCAAAAATGTATGTCTTTTTTTTTTTTGATCCAAAAACATTTTATTGAAAACAATAATTGCGCATAGTACAGGTTCAGGCAATACAAAACCAAAGTGGAAAGTCAAAGGCACAAAATCAAGTATCACATGTTTAAAGATAGAATAACATCTAAAGGACAGCAAATATAGGTCTCTACCCCCTTCATGTAGCTACAAAGAACACCAGATAAATCGAAAATACATGGGGGGCGTGGGTAGGCGAAAAGACAAAAAGGGAACAGAAGAGAAGGAGGGAGGTGGAGGATTGAGGGTAAGAAGCAGGAGATAGGGTGGGGTGGGATCCAGACACTTTTTTTATTTTTTTTATTTCTGACTTATATTAGCCCATATCCAATATCCAGCTGTACAACTGCTTGGGTCAAACAGTTGGATCCATGCTTTCATGAGCAAAAGTGGAATGAGAGTGTTTGAGAGACAAATGTTGCCATGCTCCCACACTATACCACTATAACATACCTCTGCAAATTTCTGACTTACCTGTTCTCTGAGAGCCCCAGAAGTAACCCTCCATTGAGTATCCTATATTCATGCTTTGGACATGGAATAATGTAAAGACCTGTCTTCCTGCTGACATATTTCTTCTTTAGTAGGTCATATGTCAAAAGAGTCTGTGGAGATGAAAATATGTATTTTATGATTCACATAGCAAATTTTATTATAATAAGCAAATAGGGGTCTCCGAAGATTATGATTAATTTATGTAACCTCAAAGTTATGTATGGACCCTTTATCAAAGTTATGCCAGAGTAAAAACCTGCAGAGCACTACCCTGGCATAACATTTAAAAGAGAAAAATTCATGTTTAAAATGTCCCCCCCCCCTTTTTTTTTTTTAAGAGGTCACAGGACTGCTTTGACTCTTCTTTGACTGTTCTTTTACCATAGCAGCTGGGGTAATAAAGTACTGGGCTCTACCTCATCACTTCCTCCTACAGATTCACAAGTGCCAGTATCTCCTATAGCAGTGATGGCTAACCTTGGCACCCCAGATGTTTTGGAAATACATTTCCCATGATGCTCAACTACACTGCAGAGTGAATGAGCATCATGGGAAATGTAGTTCCAAAACCTCTGGGGTGCCGAGGTTCACCATCACTGTCCTATAGGCTGATATTGCCTGCATGTTTTAGGAAGTGATGAAATAACCATGCAGGACTGCAGTTAGCTGTATCATGGTGCATAATATGTGTCAATACTACTAAAATTTCAGCAGCTTTCTGGTAGTGTTTCCAGCCCTCTTTGGAAATGAGAAAATTCTATGAAAACTGTAAGGGTCTACAGATAGCACTTGGTCCCATAAAGAATTTCCATTTTGATGTCCACAAAACACAGAAGGTCTCTCTGGTAAAGACAGACAATAACAGATATGGTTGGTTCCATATAGAATTTCCAGATTCAGATGAAGAATTTTAGAACTTTTTATAAGACAATGCTTCCTATGGGTATGGAAATAGAGATCAAGCTGGAGTAAAGTGTTTTGAAACCATTCTGCCACAGGAACTGGAGCAATGACACCTTGACTAAATACCGAGATGGTTCATACAGATCTGCTAATTTGTGTGGTGGAAAAAACAAGGAGGGTGCATGGAGCAAAACTCCAGTTTGTAGCCCTGGGATTATACCTACTACACCCAAGCATTGGAAATACAAGTTATCCAAGTGTCCACAAAGGTTAAGAAACTTTCCCCAACTCTGGAAAATGGAGCCACAACTTCAACCCAGAAAGGCTTGTTCAAGGAATTATTAAGTTTTGGGTGTCAGGTCTTGTAGGTGGACTTAAAAAAGGCTTGGAGGGAGTTGATAGGTAATGGATAAAAGAAAGGACAGTTTCCCAACAGTTAACCAAGTCCACCAAAGAGGGGGGAAGACTTAGCAATCTATTCCAAAGGCTTCCAACGCTGAAGAAGATGAGTGCTCATACCACCAGTAGCATCCTAGATAAATGTAGCAGTGTTCCGTAGGGCTTGCTGTGTGATGACTTCTTGGGTCTCCTCTGATTACCTGCAGACAGTAACTAAGGGACAGTTCATACATCCATCCTTGCTCCCAGTTGCTCGTTACTCAATAAACAGTCCAGTTTTATTTTTATATTTATTGTGGAACTTGGATGGGAAAAGGGAAACGTGGGATACTCCAACTATTTACAGTAGATAAGGATAACTCTCATTTGGCCTCACCAAGTTATTTGTGGAAGCAGACACACTGCTTTGACCATACTGCCACTTGTATGGAAGAATTACGTTCTCTTGCTCTCTAAAGCAGCAGACTTGATCCAACTACATTATCTTTAGGACACTCACTAGCATCCCCTTGACTGACACCTGTTCACTGACTCTTCTAGCAGAAGGGAGTGGCCTTCACAAAACAGGCCCCATGACTCAGATCTGTACTTACTGTAGGCAGAATCAGATCCCTTTCCAGTGTCTCCCTTCCAGTCAGCTCTGCAGGACCTTTGGGTTCAGCTTTTTTCTGGCTCTCAGGAATTCAGGTCGACCACCTGAGGCCGAATGGCCGCTTCTTCAGAGGAGGGGCAGCCACCCCCCCCCCCTCTGGGATCCTGTCATTGAGCTGAAAGACCACGAGCACATGTGCCATTGGCATTTATACAGTATCCTAGCATGCACAGAGGCACTTTCCTCTGCCAAACACCAGGACTGTAGTTTATGCTTGTGCACTCATTTGTCAGGTTTCCTCCCACTGTCCAATATGCCTCCCTATTGGACCAGTGTGAAACACTTCAGACAAGCTTAGCTACACCTGAGCACCATGAGCAGAACTCACTAACAGATCCTGCTCTCTGGTAGGCACAGAGCAATATACATTTCTCTGGCAATCTCTCTGGTAAGCAGAAAGACCCAAAACTATACTCTCTCTTCTAGCACCTACCTGGGAGGGTGCTACATAAATAATATCTAGAAACAATTCAAACAGACATCTCTCAAAGACCACGAGGAGCACATTCTTTTTATACGTTATTTTGCAGTACAGCAAACTACATTGAGGTGCCCATGCATAAGTAGTGACAGGAAAAGCATGCAATAGCATACCAGGATGCTATTAGTGGACTAACGCAGCCAAAATAAAAAATTACAGCCATTTGTCAGTGTGTACTATAAATAAGTTATTCAGAGTAGTGGAGAGATCTTTTTTAAGGTAACTCGACCAGCCAGCCATGGTTTGACAAGGTACAATTAAAGCAGGATGTTGCATTTCCAAATTTTGTCAACAAAGGAAGATCAAACTTTATGTGCTCAGGGGTAAAACACCCAATGCCAGAGATAGAATGCAAATAAGGAGAAAAACTAATTATTCGATTTGAACATAATAGCTACAAATTGAAAATGGTAAGACCAATTCTTTCTTCAGAGAGGATTTCTGAGCAAACCAAAGATGTTCTATAACACCAAAGGCAATCAGTAGGCCTGTTATAGGGCTGCAGCCAATACTGTGTTCTCTCTAAATATACTGCTAATATGGAGAAACTGAAGGTAACTTGGTGTACCAGGTGAGATGGAAAAGCCTGAGGGAACCTCACATGAGTGCCCGTCCCAGCTCGCCTCTGTGTATTGTATCAAAAGAAGAAGTGGTTGCACATCACGATTCGGTTCTCGAAGTGACACTGCAGGACACACACTACAAATGTGCTTAAACATTACTTACTATGGAGAAACACTGGTGTTCTCACTGTATTGGGTAACAAATTCACATAAAAATCTGCAACAGCTTTTACAATCAGTGAGAGGGAGTTTTTAAAACTAGACACCACAAGTACAAACTGCCTTTGGTCTATTACGTTGCACTCTGTGGTCAGCGTTAGAATGGGGTCTGTGCTCTCTAAAGCCCAGAGATGCTGCGCTGAAACATGTGATAGCTGTGCAGAACCAGGCTGCATGACAAAATGTCACAGGAGATTCCTTAAATTCAACACAGAATAGCTACAAGTGCGCCAACCTGCATTTGAGTACCTGGTCAAACGTGCACATTTTTACCTGAATTAGACCTGTGTCATCAGCAGCCAGGGAAAAAGAAGGGTGGGAACAGTAAAACTGCAACATTTTTAAGCGGGCATAGTAGAAAAAACAAAAGAGGAGGACTCCCCCATGTGGCCAACTTTCAAAGTACATAAGCAAATGTAGCACCCTCCTAGGTAGGTGCTAGTGAGAGAGTATAGTTTTGGCTCTTTCTGCCTATCAGAGGTGCAGCAGGCAAATCTTTATTGCATTCTGCCTACCAGAGAGCAGGATCTGTGGGTTAGGCCTGCTCATAGTGCTCAGTGTGTGATTCATCTGGTCTAGGGAGTGTTTCACACTGGTACAATAGGGAGGCGAATTGGACAGTGGAAGAAATCTGACCAATGGGTACACAGGCTTTGATATTGGCACAGACTGCTTGTCTCAGTGCATTGCGGGGTGTGGTATAAAAGCCAGAAGCACGTGTGCTGCGGGGTCTTTGGCTGGTGATCAGACTCCCGGAGGGAGGGTGGCAGCTGCCTCCTCCTCTGTAGCAGTGGCACGCGGTCGTAGGCAGTCGACCTGGGGACCAGAAGGAAAGAGCTGAACCCAGAGGTCCATGAGAGCTGACTGAAGGGGTAGAGACACTGGAGACCCTCAAAAAACAGTATCGTGAGTACAGGGGATTGTGCCTAGGGGCCTGACCTGAGGGGGACCACCCTGGTGTAGGATAGTCAGAGGACAGGTGGAATGAAAGGGGGTACTAGGTGTGTATCCTCAAGATAAGTCATCTACATAGAAACTTAATCCTAAATACATCTAAGTGGCAAGGTTAATCTGCAGCCTGGCTGCATCTTCAGACAGGAGTCCTCATCTACTGTGAATAGTTCGAGTTAAAGTATCCCACTCTTCCCTTCTCCCATCCCCAATTTAAATAAAACCACAAAAACAACTACATCCCCTAGACTGTTCATTGAATGAGCCAGAGAGTAAAGAGTTAAATTGTGCATGCTGCAGTTGCTATTGGTAACCCAGGGGGATCCCAAGGTGAACAATCCAGCAGTCCACAAGGGGGCAGAGCTACACAAGCCTAGGATAAAGACAAAATAATTTCCTAAAGAAGTAACTGTTAGCATAAGCCTGATAGGAATTCCCAACAATGAGTTGCAGAGATGGGGACAGAAAATCTGGCTCAGCTCTGGTCCAATAACTCCATATGGAATACCTTGCCATACTGGCCTGACCTGAATAGTGGAGCCCTGTGTGAACTGATACACAAATGGGTAGTCACTACCGACTGCAGTACTGTGAATAGAGAACACCAGCATAGATTGTGATCTGGGAATCTGCAATGATTGGCTACCTGGAGAGTTTTTTAAGATTTCCATATCCAGCTGTAGATGACTGATAAAAATTCCAGAAAATCAGAGCTGTCACAGACAGCCAGTATAAACTGGGAACACCAGATCTTGGTGGCTGACTGGAGAGACTTCCAGTATTTAACATATCCTGCATGAACCTACCAGTAGCTGTTGATACTAGAAAAAAAATCCTCCAAATGAACAGATAACAGCAGAGCTAAAGAAGACACGTCCACTCTACCCAGGACACTAGCAATGGAGGCACGATGGTTGTGGGCAGGGTTATTATGTGCTGGACAAACTTTTTTTGCCAGTGTACATTATTCTTGTAGATGGCAGTATAACCCAGACAGCCTAAGAATTCTTGTGTCCCCTAATAGACTAGCAGGAAATGGAATTTGGTTTTGGAGTAATAATTAAATCCATTAATTCGATTCTGTGGGGTACATTATACCCATCTTACTACAACCAGCCTTAAATTTGATCATACTTAGGCATGTGACACCCAATAAGCCTAATACCTTAAGTGGACCTGAACTCAAAAAGTGAAGATTTGCTATGTTTAAAGGGAACATTTAGAAATGTTGTTAGTGCCTCAACAGTCTTTTCTCTTAAAATTCTTCTAAAAAAATTCCACTGCACTTCCAAGTATGTAAGTGTACAAGGGCAGTAGTGTGAATAAAGCCTTATAACTGTATATCTGCAGTGTCAGATTTAAGGCACTGCTTCCTCTGATTACAAGTTGTATGACTTTTGGAGAGAGATTTGCTAATCCTACTACTGTGCTGTTCATTGTTTCCTTGCTGGAGGAGGTGGCACGAAGAAGCAAAACCCTGCCTCTACCAAGATGGCTACCTCCAGCAGATACAGTGCAGAACATTAGTAGGTCAATGGTAAATATTAATGGGGAAAGCTGAGATAAAAGTTTAAGTGATTGTAAAGGTAGAAGGTTTTTTTAACTTAATGCATTCTGTGCATTAAGATAAATACCTTCTGTGTGCAGCAGCTCCCCTCAAGCCCCCTAACACTTACCTGAGCCCCATCTCAGTCCAGCAATATGTACAAGTGCCTCCTCCTGATTGGCTGAGACACAGCAGCGGCACCATTGGCTCCTATTGCTGTCAATCAAAGTCAGTTAGCCAGACTACGGCAGTCAGTTAAAGAGAGAGGGAGCTGGGCTGAACAACAGCTCCATGTCTGAATGGACACACAGAGCTGCAGCTCGGCTCGGGTGCCCCATAGCAAGTTACT
The DNA here is from genome assembly GCF_965119305.1 of Pelophylax lessonae. NCBI lineage: Eukaryota > Metazoa > Chordata > Amphibia > Anura > Ranidae > Pelophylax > Pelophylax lessonae. Next base: position 715,814,126 of record NC_138768.1, read on the forward strand.
TGCTGTGGGGGCACTCGACAGGAGGGAGGGCCAGAAGTGCCGGCAAGGGACCTGAGAAGAAGAGGATCTGGGCTGCTCTGTGCAAAAACCACTGCACAGGGAAGGTAAGTATAACATGTTTGTTATTTTTAAAGAAAAAAAAACAAGACTTTAGTATCACTTTAATACTGGTAGGTAGTCATTTGCCTGCTGCCAGTCTCGTTTGTTTCTTCCAGGTCATCTCCTCTATAAAGTAGAACTTTAGGCAAAGCGTTTTTTTTTTTTTTAAATTTTGGATACAACAGGGGAGGGTTACAACCCCTCACAGTTTATTTTTTATACCATCTTTGTCCAATGGGGGAGAGTTATCTCTTTACTTCTTGGCCCATAACCAAAAAAACTAGTTAAAGCGGAGTTCCGGGCACAGAAACATTTTTTCAATGAACATACCCCCGGGACAGTCAGGGCGAGTACATTCCACAATGGCTAGCCTCTGATCTGTCCCGGTTCGCACTTACCTGCAAGAAGAAATACTCACTTATAAAATTTCTTCTACAGCGTTGCCATCTCTGTTGTGGGCAGCTGAAGCCAGCGCGATCCTCTTCTGCGTCCTCTTCCGCGTCTTCTTCTCCCAGAATGCACCTTCACCAGCCCCTCTCGTCACTTCCGGTGCGGCGCCGCATTCCTACACAGCTTCTGGGCATGCCCAGAAGCTGTTTATCAGGAAATGCGGCGTCGCACCGGAAGTGACGAGCGGGGCCGGTGCCGTCGCATTGATTCCTGGGAGTGATGACGTTCAGCTCCCAGGAATCATTGCAAACCGGAAGTGACGGCGCAGGCCGCGGCCACAGAGGGAGAAAGTGGAAAATAGGTGAGTATTTCTTTCTACAATTACAAGGTAAGTAAAAAAAAAAAAATAATCCTAACTATCCAATTCCTTTTCAGGTGAAGCAAAGCAAGCGGATGGCCACAAAATCGATTAGGTTGATTTTGTGCCCGGAACTCCGCTTTAAGAGGAAATCCCTGCAAATTAAGGGAATCGCTTGGGCCCCCAGGTCACCAGAAATAGTGTCTCTATTGGAAGATTTCCCCTTTACTTTTCTGAGGACTACTCAAAATTAGGGATTTTTTTTTTACTTTCACTTTTAATGATAATGGTAAACAGGACAAATAGAGTGGGAAAATCTCTTTAACGGGGGGCACAGATAGCAATACAATTTTACAAGCATTCTAATCTCTATGCACAGTATCCAAAGCTGAACTTCCCTTTAGTTATACTTTAAGCATTTCAGAAAGCAACCATGCAAGGCAGAAATAAGGCTCGATTTCCACTAGTGCGGCTACGAAGTTGTGCTACTTCTAGCGCGACTTCGTAGCTAAAGTTGTTTGCGGCTTTCAGTGAGACTTGTCCCTCATTATAGAGGGAAGTCGCACTGAAGACGGCTCAAAAGTAGTGCACAAACTACTTTTGAAGTCGCCGAAACCGAAGCCGCAGCAGTGAAAACGGGCCAGATAGAAATCAATGGCTTTTGACTTGCTGTGCGACTTGACATGTGTCAAGTCGCACTAGTGGAAACCGAGCCTTAAGACAGAGGTAGAAGGCAGACAATGGTCAAAATGATACATTTTAGCAGCTAACTAAAATATTTAAAAATACAGGCACAGACAGCAATAAAAACAGGTGTTCTAATCCAGTGTTTCTCAGCTCTGGTCCTCTCAGGGCACACTAACGTTTGCAAGAAAACTGAAATACATCACAAGTGATAGCATTTGCTGCTCAGTGATTGTAGTATTCTAGTCTACATCACCCCAAGGTAATACTTAAAATCTGGCCTGTTAGTGTGCCCTGAGGACCGGAGTTGGGAAACACTGTTCTAATCCCTCCACGCTATTCAAAGCTAAAAGAAAAACGTTTTGTCTTTAGTTATACTTTACTTATTCATTCACTTATTCATAAAGACAATGCAAAGAGCTAAGATAGATAACACTGATAGTGTGGTAACTCATAGTGTGCAATTAAAACTTGTCTTTCAAGATATGTGCGTACAGTAATAAAGATATGTTACAGGTTGTCGTGGACTATTGCACTTTGCATAATACCAAAACTCTTTGAATTGTCTTTCTCAACCCTTTTTACTCCAGCTGAACCCTTTGAAATACATTTCAGGTCTCAGGGAATCCCCTGCTAAAATGAATTATTCGGGGGTCAGGGGGAAATATGTGTCTTACATTCATGGTCAGTGAGAAGAGTAAACTTCTTACAGTGGTGGATGAATTGCTACCCTTACAGACAGCTGAAAAGATCTCTGGTGTCATGTCATTGTTTCTGCCAAGTGGCACTGGACCCAGAACTATGCAGACACCATCAAATGAGAGGTCAAGCAGCCACATTTAGGGAAATTCCTAGCAACCTCTAAAGGAAAACTACGGTTTTACAGAACCCTGGATGAGAAAGGTTGGTCTAACAGAAAAAAAAATCTAATTTCTTCATAAAAAGCTAAATTTTACAATTTCAAATAGACAAGACATATTCTTTAGGTGCCCAGAAAACATAGGCAAATGGGATAGGATATTAATTTTGTACACAGATTGAATTCTTTCACCATGCTGCTCTATAACATTAAATGTGATGGAAAGGATATTAATTAAATAAAATTAAAGTGTGACCCAAACGAAATTAACAGGTGCGACTCAAGACTCCACCAGGTCCTCTTTTGTAGTAACCTCTTGGAGTGCAGATAAGGACAGAGCTTGTCACAGCTTTAGACATCTAATGGGAAAGGGAAAAGTCCTGGAAGTCGCACATCTCTGCAAAACCTCAAAGAAAAGTGTATGACAGCCTCAGCCTGGGCTCCAACCAGATCACGCACCCAATGTGGTTCAATCTGTCCACAGAGCTTAGTCATGGGGATATGCATGGGATTCTTATCCCCATGACTAAGCTCTGTGGGTGGAGTAAAACATATTGGGGATGTGCAACTTCTAGGACTTTTCCCTTTTCCATAAAATAAAAGTGTGTTTCAGTGGAGGCAGCCTATTTGTGGGCTGAACCAGTTTACAAGTAGGGATCAAGAAGTGGCTCAGCATACAGAATGTCTACGCTGTGCAGGGGCAACATATTAACGTTAACCACAAAACCTTTACTATTATGGAGCAATAATATTAAGGGCTCGCTCACACCATCTGCAGAGACCTGTTGTTGGCACTCTGTGAGTTTGCAGCCCCCCTTCTCCTCCTCATGCTGGATGCCATCTGGGATGCTGCGTCTCGGGTAGGCTTGTAAAGCTGGAAGGGCACTCATAGCAGGTATGCAATGAGGGGGACACAGATGGTGGGCAAAGATGCGGGCAACAGAATGTCAGTACGTGATGGGGGGACACGGATGGTGGGGGACAGATTGGGGGTCCCTGATGGTGGGGGACAGATGAGGGGGACACTGATGGCGGAGGACAGATAAGGGGGCACTTATGGTGGGGGACAAATAGGGGGGACAATGATGGCAGAAGACAGATGAGGTGGAGACTGATGCTGGTGGACAGATGAGAGGGACACTGATGACGGGTGTCCCTGATGAGGAGGGAAACTGATGTGGGGGCTCTGATGAGGAGTTTTTTTATGTGAGAGGGTCATTGACGAGGAAACCTGATGAGGAGTCTCTGATCTGGGGATAACTAATAAGGGGGGCACTGATGAGGGGGGTCTTTGATGAGAGTGTGAGGACACAGGATATTATGTCAGTCTGTGCATAAAAAAGACGTGCATGAAAACTGATGTCAACGAATGAGAAACTGATGTCTCTGCAAGCGAAACCTGTGCGGCTTTCCCATCAGTTTTCATGCACGTATGGTGTGAACAAACCCTTAATTGTATAGTAGAAGATCATTTATTGTATGCTGTACCTGAAATATAGGCCTAGGTGTGTCAGTGAAAGAAGCCATTCCCCTGTCAGTGAGGATGTAGAGCTTCATGTCCCTGACCAGAACAATATCACTGCTCTCCATCAGGCCTCGCTCCACTCGAACTGCACTGCCCTTACATTTTGACTTCAGAATATTCCACACAGTGACCACTCCAGGTCTCACACTCCTGCAGATTACATATCTAAGAAGACAAAAGCATAAAGTCTTAACTCACAATTTACACAGTAATGAACTTGAAAGTAAATGTTACTTTTTTTCATATGAGGATATCACAAAAAATTGTATAAAGTTGCATTAACATAGACACCACATGCAACTTTAGGCCAATAGAAATTTCTCACATTTTAAATTCAGGGACCTTTTCAGATTGGTTGCTGTGGGTTTACTGCACATAAAGTATAACTCTATATTTTTTTTCCCTATTATGGAGATATTCTATCACTTTCTATGCTGCTGACATAAAATGGAACTAAGGGAAAACCTCTGTAATGGAGACTCAGGCAACACTAAAACATTTTTTTTTAAAATAGTGGAAAAGGTTACAATTTTTATTAGGGTGTTATTACTGGCGATACCCTGCTTGAGGTGATTGTAGCCATATTAGTGCACTAGCGACAGAGACAATTGAGTACTGTCCGTGATACTTTTTTATTTGCACTAACATACAATTTTTCGGGACAAGCTTTCGGGGTATGTCCCCTTCATCAAGATCCAAGCAGTACTGATTCACAAAAGATTTAGCAGAATGGTAAAAAAAACAATCTCTAAGCCAAAGGAAAATACCCCATATGGGAGATTTTCTCTCACTTCTTGACTAAGGGACACAGTAAGTAAGGGGAATTTTCCCTTACAGGTACACAGACAGTAGTAAACGTTTGATAGAGCTACAAACCCTATCCTATGCTATTACAAAATGTGGAGTTTAACTTACAGACTCCCATAGCTCTTCACAATGCTTACTTCAATAAGCCTGATTTTCTTATATATATATATCTTTTCTGATCAATACTGTACTACTACTAAGGGTACAACAACAAAAATCATTGTTTATTGGATTTTACTATGCCTTATACATCTAATATGTACTAGAACAACTGTTTATGGTTTTAGTCCAAACACCAAGCTATATGCAGACATATAGACTGCAAAGTGTGCATTAAAATCTTTGTTTAGTGTGACTGCAGGTATTTTTAATGGAAATCTATCATTATGTTCAAAGTATAAATCTGCCACTTACTGCATTGAAAAGACATCTGCAAGTGCTTGCAAGTCAAGTTAGATTCTCTGCAGAGCATTGCATAAGTACTTAATACTGAGGAAACCTGATATCCAAAAAGCTCAATAGTCATAATTTCTGCCTACCCACCTCCTGCATCCTGAGCCTTATTGTTGGTTTGTGAGGTAATTCTTCACAGACATTTGGCCACAGTAAGGCCTAGGAAACAGGTGGAAGCAGGCACTGCCGGTGACCACATAAGGCTCCAGTATTTTGAACTAGCAGAGAATCTAACTATATGTGCTGGTCTTTTATATGTAGTAAGTAGCAAATATATAATTTTTACATTGGCACCGTTTTACTTTAAAATTGCAATCCCATGGGAATAATCTTACAGATAATAGTCAAATCAATCTCCCACAATTTGCCAAACCCAAGATTCTTTGCCTAGCTCATTACAGTCAATGAACAAGTGGTAAAAACTTTCAAACATTTTATCGCAAATAGGTTGTCTGGTCAATTGTTTTTGTGACACCAGACATAATCGAAACTTTTCATTGTATTGTCGGTGAAAAATAAATGTAAGTATGCGTTTGTTTTATCTTTTACAGGAATCAGCATGAGAGAGGATTCTTGTTTCATAATGGCCACAGCAAGGAGCAGAACCATGGAATTCAATGGTGGACCCTCACCCCTAGATTGCCCAATATATACACTATATTACCAGAAGTATTGGGATGCCTGCCTTTACACACACATGAACTTTAATGGCATCCTAGCCTCAGTCCATAGGATTCAATATTGAGTTGGCCCACCCTTTGCAACTATAGCAGCTTCAACATCGGGGAAAGCTGTTCACAAGGTTTAGGAGTGTGGCCTAGCTCTCAGTTCCTGCTCTAATTCATTCCAAAGGTGTTCTATCGGGTTGAGGTCAGAAATCTGTGCAGGCCAGTTAAGTTCCTCCATCCCAAAGGAGCTCGTCCATGTCTTTATGGACCTTGCTTTGTGCACTGGTGCGCAGTCATATTGGAACAGGAAGGGGCCATCCCCAAACTGTTCCCACAAAGTTGGGAGCATGAAATAGTCTAAAATGTCTTGATATGCTGACACCTTAAGGGTTTCTTTCACTGGAACTAAGGGGCCAAGACCAACCCCTAAAAACAACCCCACACCATAATCCCCCCTCCACCAAATGATTTGGACCAGTGCACAAAGCAAGGTCCATAAAGACATGGATGAGCGAGTTTGGGGTGGAGGAACCCAACTGGCCTGCATAGAGTCCTGATCTCAACCCAACAGAACACTTTTGGGATGAATTAGAGCAGAGACTGCGAGCTAGGCTATCATATTCACATCAGTACCTGACCTTACAAATGCGCTTCTGGAAGAATGATCAAACATTCCCATAGACGCACTCCTAAACCTTGTGAACAGCCTTCCCAGAAGAGTTGAAGCTGTTATATCTGCAAAGGGTGGGCCAACTCAATATTGAACCCTATGGACTAAGACTGGGATGCCATTAATGTTCATGTGCGTGTAAAGGCAGGTGTCCCAATACTTTTGGTAATATAGTATATAAGTCAATGATTGAATAAACCTGCTGGTTTTACCCCAACATTCAAACATATAAGCAAACAAAGCCTTTGGGGAAATCACTGGTGTCAAGAAGTCTCTATAAGTGCAATCACCCACCTCGGAAAATTCTTCATTGTAACAATCTCTTGGATCCCATCAGGTTTTTTATTCCGGTTGACGTTGACAGTCAATGACTGGTCATTTAAACGATTTGCTAGGTTCCATGACCTTAAGAAATTCTCTCCATCACAGAAAGCTAAACAGTAGCGAAGATCGAAACATATTCCTATAACATTAAAATAGACGTGGCACATTATTGGATCTTATGATCTAATTTATTTAAAAATACAATATCTAAATAATATCCTATTGTAATTTGACTTGCATTTTCTTGACTGTATTCTAGAGCTTTCTTTTTTTTTTTTTTTTTTTTTTTTTTTAAATTAGACCTTTTTATTACATTTTTAGTTTTAAACACACAGCTGCCTTAGCAGCACTTTAAACACAACAAACTAAAGAAAGTACAGCTGCCATTTTTTCAATAAATGCTTAAAAAGAGCACACTTCCTTGTAAGAATGTTCCCCTCACTGCCTCTGAAATCTAGTAAGAGTTTAGACACAGTTACTGGCTAGCTTCCCATATCACATGGCAAGCATACTAGGAACAGTTAATAATCAATTTATCAGTTAGATTCTTATCAGTGTCGCTGCCTAATAAAGTAGGCAAGGTCAGGATTTTCACACCAGAACGTAAACCCAGTAATTGTCAACCTTACTTTTGGTGACATTGATCATTGCTGTTTCTTTCCTGTCTCCCAATGTCACCTACCTAACTCAATAGTTAACTCTGGCTCAGCTCCAGAGATCTTTACAGTGCAGTCCTGTCAAGCGCTACACAATCATTTGCAAGAAAAAAGTCCTGGCTGTGCCCTATGCATGTGTAGCGTATTACTGGTCCCATTCATTCCTATTGCTGAAGCCACATTCATAGTAGACCCAGGCACGCAATGTGGAAAACCCCCAGGAAAAAGTGCTCGTTTTTTATGATGATTTTCAAACATGGTGTATGCTAAGGGCCTTCAGTAGGCCTTTAGGCAAACAAAACAAATTTAGTAATTTTAATTTATTTGTGTTTAGGGAGCTCCACTAACCTCCTTTAGGCACAGTAGACAACTTAACCATGTGTTTATGGTCCTCAGTTTCCAAATTCCACACTGCTATCTCTGTGGTGTTTGTGTTAGGCAGGCAGGAAAAAGCAACCACATGAGATCCTTGACGGTTTACTGCAAACTTGGTGATGAAGTCGTTGCCACAGCCTTTCACAGTACGAATGTACGCAAACGTATTCACACTGAACAGCTCGATGTGCACTAGGTCATGTGATTTCAGTGATGGATACCTGTAACATGTTTTAGAAGGAGGTTTTAGATGAAAAAAAGCAACAAGGACAACTGATCAACATTTTATTACTATAAAAAACTCCTGTATACAAGTCTTCTTTTTTCTGTTGTCCCTTGCTAAAAAAGCAGAATGGTGAATGGTAGAAGGATTACTTCAACTATTTCATACACAAACTTGTCCACTGAGCATTGGCCATTCCATGGTGATAGTTGATGATGCATGTCCTTTCTAATGAAAGAGAGTTGTACAAGCACTCACCTTCACATTGTTTATATAAAAAGGGAAGGCAATGATTTAGAGTAACTTCTGGTGCTGGCCTCTCCCAGTGGAAAACAGTAGTGATCAATCTCAGCAATTGCACTGTCCTATTGAGAAGGCTCAGGCACAAGATATCTGCATGGAATGTGACATCACTTCCAGACTTAAAGAGAGAGGATACCGGGACTGGAATATTATTAGAGGTATTGCTATAGCCTCTAAAATGAGTAGAAATGCACTCCTCCATAAAACAACTGCTAATAAACATCAGCATAAAAATAATGGTGATAACCCGGTTATTTTTGTAACCTCATTTTCTCAGGAATATAGCCAAATTAAGGGAATCCTATCTAAATACTTACCTGTCCTAAATGCTGATGAAGCTTTGATTCCTGTCCTTTCGAATGGATGCAGGTTTTCCAGCAGGCGTGCTGGGACCCTTGGAAACATTATATCCCTCAGTTTATTGCAGTCATCAAACCCTAAATATACTTGGTTAAACACGTATGGCTCCTTTCAATGGGGTTTAAGAACATACTGCTTTTGCAATAAACATGACAGCAATAATAAGTCTGTAATCTCTTGTTCTACTGGCAAGGAGCCCGACATTCGTGGCTTCATCAACTGCAGCATAAAATATGTAGTGTATAGTGTAGAATGTACTACATGTGCCCTACAGTGGTAATACATGTTTCACCAAGATATTTGGCTTCTTCAGGGACCAAGAGTGTATGTGACCATACATTCTCTGTCCCTGAAGAAGCCAAATATCTCAGCGAAACATGTAGGACCTCTGTGATCCACTTTACCAATATTATTGATTCTTTCGTGGCACCACTCCCTCACCCAATCTCTATTTTTCATTGTGTCTTAGGGATGTGGCAATGATCGGTGGTTTTATGTGAACCAGTGCCCCCTTTCTCTTTCTTCTATAGCCATTGTTTTGTATGTTTTAGTTTGAGGCATCTTTGTACCACTAAGGAATGTTGTTTAGCTAGATAATAACACAATATAATGTGTTCTAGATGGGTGACAACATTTCAGATTTTTTGATATTTCCTTTCCCTAGATTGGGTCACATACCATGTGATTACTATCTAGTGCTGCTTTTTTCTTTGTCCTCTGATTAGACTTGATTATATGTAATTGATTAATTGTTTTATTGTAGTATCCACCCTCAAATGAGGTGTGTAGTGTCTATATATGTTTGTCTTTCATTTGTAAAAATATGCTGTGATCAAGGTTTTGTGCAGAAACATGTAAGCTGTTTTTATCCACCTATATGTAGCAATAAAGAATTTAAATTTTACTGGATTCTAAAGTTGCTGGCTACCTTTTCTTCTAAATACAATATATATTAATATTCCCAATCTGGCTGTATTTGGGAAAACATCCTTCTTCCTTCTTCTGTCATTATAATGTGCCTTAAATGCATTGACAGGGACTTTGTTGACATAGGTTTTTAAAATGCAGATGGGATAGTACAAGTACTTGATATAATACTGTGTACAAAGTTACAGAATGTGTGCATGTTACTTTATGGAAATTAACATTAATGCAACATTAATATACTGATATAGGTAAAACATTATTATACAGTGCATCCGGAAAATATTCACAGCGCTTTACTTTTTCCAAATTTTGTTATGTTACAGCCTTATTCCAAATAGATTAAATGCATTATTGTCCTCAAGATTCTACAAACAATAGTCCATAATGACAATGTGATAGAAGTTTGTTTAAAATCTTTGAAAATTTATTAAAAAATGAAAAGGGAAAAAAATCACATGTACATAAGTACCGTATTCACAGCCTTTGCTCAATACTTTATTGAAGCACCTTTGGCGCCAATTACAGCCTCAAGTCTTTTTGAGTATGATGCTACAAGCTGGCACACCTATTTTTGAGCAGTTTCTCCAATTCTTCTTTGCAGGACCTCTCAAGCTCCATCAGGTTTGACGGGGAGCATCGGTGCACAGCCATTTACAGATCTCCTTAGAGATGTTCAATCGTCCGAGCTCTGGCTGGGCCACTCAAGGACATTCACAGAGTTTTCCCGTAGCCACTCCTTTGTTATCTTGGCTGTGTGCTTTGGGTTGTTTTCCTCTCGAAAGATGACATTTTGCTCCAGTCTGAGGTCCATAGTGCTCTGGAGAAGGTTTTCACCAAGGATGTCTCTGTACATTGCTGCATTCATCTTTCCCTCAATTCTGACTAGTCTCTCACTTCCTGCCGCTAAAAAACATCCCCACAGCATGATGCTGCCACCACCATGCTTCACTGTAGAAATAGTATTGGCCAGGTGATGAGTGTTGCCTGGTTCAGTCCAGACATGACGCTTCCCATGCAGCACAAAGAGTTCATTCTTTGTTTCATTAGACCAAAGAATTTTGTTTCTTATGCTCTGAGAGTCCTTCAGGTGCCTTTTGGCAAACTCCAGGTGGGCTGTCATGTGCCTTTTACTGAGGAGTGGCTTTTGTCTGGCACTCTACCATACAGGCCTGATTGGTGGACTGCTGCAGAGATGGTTTTTCTTCTGGAAGGTTCTACTATCTCCACAGAGAAACCCTGGAGCTCTGTCAGAGTGGCCATCGGGTTCTTGGTCACCTCCCTTATTAAGGCCCTTCTTCCCTGATCGCTCAGTTTGGTCGGACAGCTCTAGGATGAGTCCTGATGGTTCCAAATTTCTTCCATTTACGAATGATGGAAGCCACTGTGCACACTGGGACCTTCAATGCTGCAGACATTTTTCTGTATCCTTCCCCAGATATCTGCCTCAATACAATCCTGTCTCGGAGGTCTACAGACAATTCCCTGGACTTAATGACTTAATGGCTTGGTTTGTGCTCTTACATGGACTGTTGACTGTGGGACCTTATATTGACAGGTGTGTGCCTTTTCAAATCATGTCCAATCAACTGAACACAGGTGGAGTCCAATCAAGTTGTACATCTCAAGGATGATCAGTGGAAACAGGATGCAACTGAGCTCAATTTTGAGTGTCATGCCAAAGGCTGTGAATACTTATGTACATGTGAATTTTTCGTTTTTTATTTTTAATAAATTTGCAAAGATTTAAAACAAATGTCTTTCAAGTTGTCATTATGGGGTATTGTTTGTAGAATTTGCAAAGGAATTCTCTTAATATGCATGGATTTCCTCCCACTTCCTGGTTTGACCCCATGGGACACAGATGGCACAAACTGAACCCTCCTCTCCTCCTCCTCCTCCATAATGAAAAAAAAAAAAATTGCCGTAGTTCTACTTTAATCTTTTGTGCCCAAAGAATCACATCTTTAGCCCATAATATTTTCTTGCTTTACTCATTGTGAATATTCTGGTTCAGAATATTTGGGCAATGCACAAATAATCTTATAATAAATGACATTCTGTTTTGAATAGTAAATACAGTTCTGTGTGGCACTTTATTTGATTGGTTTTCATTAAAAAAATTACAACTTAAAATGAGTATTGAGACTCTCAGTTTCCTTAAAGTGTACCTAAACCCAAATACAAAAATGAAAAATATTTAATATATTGCAGCTTACCAGTCCTGTGATATAAGGCTGCATTTGTTTTCTAATTATTTAGGCTTTTTCCTTTTATTTTCACCTGGTATTAAATTTAAACTCATAAAACATGACAAGGATACAGCATTTCATGATCAAACCTAAAGCGCTTCTCAAACTGTCTGTGCTATATAAATCCTGTATAATAATAATAATAATCAATAGGTATTTTCTGTACTTGCTGAGAATGTTCTTAGACACTTAATGGCTGGTGTGCTGCAATGTGTTACATTTTTGTTTAACCACTATTTAATCACTATTGCTTATTTAGGCCTCTTGCATGCGGCCATAAAGTACAGTGTATAAGTGTGCAGAGTACCTTTGTTGTTGTGACGCCTGGGAGCCACAGCTACAGAGCATTTTTTGCTCATAAGTTTGCATTACAGATAACGCCATGCATGCGTGTACCCATCAGCATAGTATTTTCCAAAACTTAAAATTTTAAATTTTAAAGAACATGCTCAGACGTGTGCGTGAGTACATGCCACAACAACAGACATTTTTTACACTATACGTTATTATTATTATATTATTATATTATTATTATACAGGATAGCGCCAACAGTTTCTAATATGAGGGAAGACAATACAGTTACAATACAATTCAATATAGGAGGAATTGGAGGGCCCTGTTGTACTTTAGGCCTTGTTCCAGAGACCTTAAAGGGTAAATCCACTTTCGTGGGGAAAAAAAATAGCAAATCAAGAAAAAACAATATAGCGTATACAATTGCGACACAAATCATATTGTAATTGAATGTTATTAAATATTACCTTTCCTTTTCAATCTGCAGCCACTGTAATTTTCTGAAAATGCAATATAATATGGCTACCTGGAGCTGTTCTGTACACAAAATATGTACTCTCAGTGGAAGTCCGTAATGACGAAATGCGTCAGAGCGTGAGTGCGCAGTCGCCATAACAACTACAGACGCCACGCTTGGCCATGCTACGAGCCCCTGGATGATACGGGATAGCAGCGGCGGCTCTACAGTGCGTGCATGTATTCGCAAATGCCTTCATTTCTTTGGCTCCTGTAAGTAGGACTTGGAGGGAAGTGGGGTCAGTGTTTTTTCGTTTGTTACAATAAAGTGTTACGGAATTACGCTATGTGCCCCCGCTCTATTTATTCCATGACATGGTGAATGGAACGGTATATGAAGGTTTTAAAGCGTCTCTTGGAACCGGGAGTCAGTAGTGAGGAGATGCAAGATTTGATGATCCTTTTGAGTCTTATAGGCGAGCTGTGATCAAGTGTCTGGTGAGTGTCCAGAGTGACGGGGAGCACCTGTGGTTGGTGGAGGTCTATTGGAAGATATAGTAATCCCTCACACCCTTCCCTTTTGATCGGCTAGACCTACACTGGATTCAAATAGATTTTTACTAGAGACTCCTTATCTGTTGACAAAACGGTTCATTCATATGAATGTCATTTACAGTGGTGTATTAGCACTTTGCTTGTGTGCACTATTAGCGCTGCTAATGTTGTAGTTTTATTCATATATGTTAGAGTGATTCTATTACACCTCATGTTACATTGTTATGCCATATAGCAGCAGCTGTGACCCATACTGAGGGTCTTGTTTCAAAACAATTGTATTTATTTATTAATTTTTAGCGCTGGGTGAGTGAGTATTGCATTGTTGTAGCGATTATTGTGCTTTTCTTACTCCTTTTTTTATATTATTTTTGCTGTACACATAGTTCACCTATAAAAAAAATAATATCAAAAATAATTCAGGTCTTTTATTTTCAAATTCATTGATATAGTTTATTATCTAGTAAACTTACTGGTAGGTGTATCATGTTACAATGTATGTTTTACAGTTTTATGTAATACTGCAAAGAGAACTGCCATGCAGTAATCCAGAACAACCAATGAGAAATCAGCTGTAACTATTAGGATACTATAAAAGTGATAAGTGAGGATTTCTGAACAGTTCTGATCAGTTACCACACATAGCTGTTCTTTGCAGTTGGTTCTTGCATAAGGTCATGTAGTGTAATTTATTATCAGACAGTGATGGAAAGAGTAATATCAGTAGGTCTAATTGGTGTCTGTATACCTGCAGATGACTAGGAAATACTCCTTGGTTACAGCCACACCCTGAACTGAAGCTACTGGGTCTTGAGCAGTGAGTTTGGCAACAACAGCCCCTCGTCTGGCACTCAGCACCATGGCTTCCTTCCCACTCCTGTCACAAAAAAAGGAAAAACAAAGAATAATGTCTCCATTGCACATTCCTCTCCGCATAGTCATGTTGCACTGTGACACTGAGAAAACCATGCAGTGCCTGGAAAATAAGTACTTTCTTTGTATTGGGCTTATCTTTTACATTTGCCAGTCTCGTTTTCTAACTAAAGCAAGCCTTAATTTGAACATTTTGAATTACCACAGAGGTACTTCCCCATAATACCCCATATACTGAGATGAAGACCTGTATGATCATTTTTATTACCCCCAAGTAGCAGAACGGTTTGGGTTCTATGGGGTTGATTTGCTGAAGACAAATATACTATTCACTTTGTAAAGGATTTCTTGACCAGAGCTTAGTGAATGTGGTAAAGAAACTGCTGACTTCCATCAGCCAATCATGTGCATGCATGTGATTGGGTATGCTTTGCAAAGTGAAATTTCACCACTTTCACTAAGCTTTGAGGTAAATTCCCATGCAAAGTGAATGGCCTATTTGCCTTTAGTAATTCAACCTCTATGCCTCTTCCAACATTAGGTACAAATAAATAATTGAGGGGAATACAGTGGGATTAGTTTACCAAATAGTTTATTCACATTGCAAGGGAAAATGCACTTTTGGGAATTTTCCCAGTGCATAGAGAATGTGGTGAAATTTCAGTTTGCACAGAATAATCTTTTTGCATGCATACAATTGGATGATGGAAGTAAGCACAGCTTTACCTCAGCAAAGCTTTCACTCATTCACTAAGCTCTGGGGATAATTCCCTTGCCTTTAGTAAATCAACCCAGTGTTTTCTCCTACTGTGTCAACTGATCAGAGTCTCATGCCTCGTACACACGCATCGATTATTGGCCGGGAATTTTCGGCCAACGTCTGGTCAGCCGATTTACGGCTTGTTAGTATGATGCTTCCGACAACCGACTCTGACTTTTCGGCCGAAAAAAATCTGGTGTGCAGGCTATAAAATTTTTGTTGGCCGTCAACACAACGGCCGATTTTCCGTCAATCAGTACAGATTTCGGCAGACAAAAATCTGATGAGCAAGACTGGGCATGCTCAGAGAAGAAAAAACACACGGAAAGTAAACCAGCACATGACATCACTTCTGAAGTAGATTTTTGTTGGCCGAGAAAATTTGTGTGCAGTCTAGGCACATTCCAACCAACAAAACACCACTCTGGACAAAAGTCGGACGATCGGTCGGCCGATAATCGTTGCGTGTGTACGAGGCATCAGTTTCCTTCTGGGGCAGGGTGGGACATTTCAAGCAAGACTCTGATGGCTCTTATAGGCAGTAACTTGCTTTATGTTTTTTAACATGGTCACCTTCAAAGTCAAATTAAAAAGGATCATTGTACAATGTTGGTTTAATGTACTCTATGGCAGTGTCCAACTTCCCATGCTCTTTTATAACAATAGCTTGCCTATTAGCCTTGATAGGCCAGAATTTAATATCAAGATTCACCCTCCTCTCCAAACTTCTTGCAAGCAGGATTCAATTAACCCCCTGCTAATCAAACCCGTGCAGATTTGCTCACACCTACTGACCTGATTCAATCATTTGTTCTTTAGAGCAGGTTATAGAAAGAGACAGCTGTTATCCCTATTTCCCTATTCCAGTGTTCTCTACAGCTTTACCAAAATTTTGCAAAATATAAGGTTAAAGTAGAACAATAGGAAAATTATTTTTTTAAAAATTTGGATAGAGCAAGGGAGGGTTATAATAACCCCTGTTTTTTTTGCCATCTGTGTCCCATTGCGGAGATGTCCCTTAATTTCCCGTGCCACAGGAAATGAATCCCTTAAAATTAAGGGAATTCCTTGGGGGACGCTCAGATCACCAGAACTAGTGTCCCTATTGGAAGATTTCCTCTCTCTTACTTTTCATGGGAAAACCCAAAATTTGGGATTTTCTTTTACTTTCATTTTCAATGATAATGGTAAACAGGACGAATTGAGAGGGTGGATCTCCCTAACAGGGGCACAGACAGCAATAAAAACTGGCATGTGCTCTAATCACTCTCCCCTCTATCCAAAACTAAAAAAAGTCTTGCCTTTAGTTATACTTTTAAATTATAGTACTCTGGGAATGTTAATCTATTACAAACACACATTAGAAAAAAGATACAAAACTTACTCTGAAAATAATTCAAGAAAATGAAATTGCTGAAGCCACAATATATAAAATAACATTGGATCTTATGTAAAGTGAGCACTTATGGTTAAAGCGGAGTTCCACTCAAAAGTGGAACTTCTGCTTATCTGTCTCCTCCCCCCCTCTGGTGCCACAATTGGCATCTTTCAGGAGGGAGCGGGTACCTGTTTTTGACAGATACCCTGTCCCCACTTCCGTCGCACCTTGCCGCGGCGAAGTTCATTAGAGGTTCGGCCCCTACTCCTCCCTCTGCTTTGTTGCCAATTGCCGAGCTCAGCGTGCTTCGCGCATGCGCAGTAGGGACCCGGCCGTGAAGCCTCTAGGCTTCACAGCCGGGTTCCCTTGTCATCAATGGCGGCAGCAGCACCTGACAGACGATGGAAACATCGGCTGCGGTGCTGTCATCGCTGGACTCCAGGACAGGTAAAGCCTCGTACACACGCACCGATTGTTGGCCGACCGTTCGGCCATCTTTTGTCCAGTGTTGTTGTGTTGGTTGAAATGTGCTCTAGACTGCACACTAATTTTGTCGGCCAACAACAACCAACTGCAGAAGTGATGTCATGTTCTGGTCTACTTTTCGTGTGTTTTTTTTTCTCTGAGCATGCCCAGTCTTGCTCAACTGATTTTTGTCGGCCGAGGAACAATCGGCCATTCTGCTGATGGCCAACAAAAATTTTATAGCATGCACACCAGATTTTGTTTGACCGAAAAGTCGCAGTCGGTTGTCGGAATCATCATACTAACAAGCCGATAATCGACCGATCGGGCAGCGGCCGAAAATTCACGGCCAACAATCGGTACGTGTGTACGAGGCTTTAGTGTCCTGATATTAAAAGTATGTGTAGCTGCTGACTTTTTATTTTTGGAGGGGGGGGGGGGGGGCGGAACTCCGCTTTCATGTACTTTCTGACCATTGGTGTACATTACTGTGTTTCTCACATTTTAATTTCTATGTTGCTGAAATGATAGCTTCAGCTTTGGTCAGTGTAAGCAATCTGCGCTTACCTGTAGGCGAACACAATGTAGTCTTTCACTGAATTTTTGGAGACCAGTATGGAGTGATTTTTATGAACAGGAGTCTCATCAGCAGGAATGTCCACCTGACAGATCAGCTTGCAGGAGTCTGCCAAATTAAATACCTAAAATATACAGAGCTGTATATTAATAACAGTACATGCTTACATTTGGAACCAGTTTTCTAAAAGCGGTTATCACCAAAGATATATATTTCTCAAATAGAAAATAACACTATAATTAATTGAAAGAGCATATAAACTTTACCAATACGTTTCTCTTTTTTAAGATTTTATTATATCTGCTTGACATGTGCAAAAAAAGTAACGATTCATCCAGTAAGAAATCGAATGAGCTGATGACTTCTGGTGCTTTCTGCGTCTGGACTATTATCAGGTTGTATTGTTCCTGGCTTTCTCCATGGACTACAAGGCCTCTCCCCCCATTATCAAGAAAAAAAGAAAGCCTTAATGCAACAAACTTTACATTTGTCAAAGATAACAATCCTGTTACAATAATGGACAACTAACCTTTACCATGTGGCTTCCATCAAAAAATGCCAGAAGGAGCTGCCCATCCATGGCAGTGGTGAGAATAGGAGCATCTAAACAATCATGCTGCACATAAACCAATTTTTGATGGCACATGTCCCATACTTGGAAGCCATGGTCCTCAGTAATTGCAACTATTTTATTCTGCATGCCCACAGTAATTGAGTCAATTTTCCTTCCAACTCCATGAAGAGTGAACACTGCTTTGCCAGCCTCCAAATCCCAGACTTTTAAAGTGCCATCTCTGGATGCTGTTACTGCCTGAAGACCACTCTGAGTTTCTGCAACTGCAGTGATGCTGTCTGTGTGTCCTGTGCAAAAATAAAATCACCAAACATATTAAGATCACAAGAGGGCCTCAAACATTAACCTTACTGGCGGTATGATTGTTTCCGATTTTAGGTGCTGAAAGCGGTACCATTATTTTGCTAGTAATTCTTAAGGACGAGCAGCCCAAACCAACTAGTTACATATGATTTTTTTTTACTGTGAGTTCTTCTTTATAACATCTCGGGTATGATAAAGTTTGAAACACAAAATCATAAATTATAATATAATAAATAATTATAAAGAAGTTAAAGTGTATATATATATCAGTGGCGGCTGGTGCTCAAAAATTTTGGGGGGGCGCAAAAAGAAAAATGTAATAGGTATTGCTTCGCGGCAAAAACGCGGTAAAAAAATTGCGTGACATTGAGGTCATGGTACAGGCATGGCACAGGTCAATGTACAGGCATGATGGCACAGCTCAATGTACAGCAGGCATGATGGCACAGCTCAATGTACAGCAGGCATGATGGCACAGCTCAATGTACAGGCATGATGGCACAGGTCAATGTACAGGCATGATGGCACAGGTCAATGTACAGGCATGATGGCACAGGTCAATGTACAGCAGGCATGATGGCACAGGTCAATGTACAGCATGCATGATGGCACAGGTCAATGTACAGCAGGCATGATGGCACAGGTCAATAATTGAAACTAAGGTGACCAGCGCTATGGAATATACAGTGAGAGTAGGTACGGTGTAAGCTGCCAACAACCAAACCCAAAAGGGTTAAAGAGTGAAATATGTGCTAGTGGGGTTGTGAACGGCGCTACCGTGTTAAAAAATACACTTGGTGAATAAATAACGTAAAAATGTTGAAAGTGCTTGATATTAAATAAATAGATATAATTTATAAAGTGCACATGTGACTCATAGTTTTCAGAGACTATTTATAGTGAAGAAACACACATACCCTGTGCCTTTAAAAAGTGCGATAATAAAGTGCATAAGTGCTAGTGCAAAACAAAAGACACAAAACTGAAATAGGGCAGTGGTTTTTTATTTTTCATTAAACATACCATGTGTGATGTGTGTCCAATCTAGAGAACAAATCATAAAGTGGTTTTGCACAATAAAAAAACTCTCAAAAGTTCTGTGCTGCAGTGAGCAGAAATGTGCAAAAATGAAACATTCAGTTGAAAATGATTGTGAACAAAAGGACTTTAGGGCTGCAGACACCTGCGTGACCGCTAGGTGTCGCACCCTGTATACAACCTGGTGAGGTTTTTCTGCTGGATGGATACCGTGTAGGGGTTATTTCCTCCTCTGGTTTCCTGATGTGCCGCGTGGTGCCTCAAAAAAGAAACACAGAGAAGAAAACCCCCTGGTGCCGTATCTCAAAACAAGGGCAGAAAAAATGTAGTGACTCACGGGGAAGATGCAGGCTGTCCGCGATCAGTGGTGGTGTGTGCCGGGAAGCTTCCGCGTTCCACGGCTCTGGCTCCAAATGCCGGAAATGACGTGTTGACGTCGAAGACTCCGCCCTACCGGTTTCGTCAAATGACGTCTACAGGAATGTACAGGCATGCAGCTTCACAAAAAACACACAGTGCGCCGCCGCCATATTGTCTAATATCGCCACTTACCGTTAGCTGGGCTGCTGCTGGTCCCTGACGGTCTGTCACACAGTGCTGGGAGCCTGGGACTGTGTCTACTCACCCTCCCTGGCTGCGCGGCTGCGACATCTCCTACCGTCCTGGCCGCGGGTGGCTACGGCTCACTCACTCCTCCTCGCCGGTCACGCTGCTCTTCCGATCCGTCCGACTGTCAGCTCCTCCTCGCCGGTCACGCTGCTCTTCTGATCCGTCCAACTGTCAGCTCCTCCACGCCGGTCACGCTGCTCTTCCGATCCGTCCGACTGTCAGCTCCTCCACGCTGGTCACGCTGCTCTTCCGATCCGTCCGACTGTCAGCTCCTCCACGCTGGTCACGCTGCTCTTCCGATCTGTCTGACTGTCAGCTCCTCCACGCTGCTCTTGCCGCTCCGAGTCCTCTCTCTCTACGTCGGGCCGCGGGCGGGAACGGAAGGTGATCACGTCACCCGGTCCCATGTCCTCCTGTGATTGGTCCAGGCTGGACTCTGGGCCAATCACAGCCCAGACATCATTAAAGTGGGGTGTGTCGGGGCGCATTGCTCTGCGCCCGACACACCCCCAGAAGTGCGCCAATCGGCGCCTCTGCCGGGTGAGGGTGGGGTCAAAACCCCCCCTCCCCATACCCAGCACACAGTCCGGCGCCCCTAGTGGGCGAAAACTTTACTTTTTTTTTTTATTTAATCTTTTTTTTCTGCTTCGTTTGGGGGGGCGGCGCCCCTGCGCCCTCTATGGGGGCAAACGAATGTCAATTTATTTTATTTTGTAATGTAATCCAATAGGATTACAGTATATCAGTGTGTTTGTGTGTTTTACTTTTCAAATTTGCCGCCGGTTCCACCCCCCTGCGAGCGTCACGTCGCAGGGAACGGAAGCCAGGGCTCACAGCATCGGGCGGAAGATCCGGCCGCCGTATGCTGCAGGGACACATCGCGGGATCCCGGGGACTTCTGTCGAACTGGGAGGGCTACAAAAATATTGGAATTTTCAATCTGTGTGTACCCAGCTTTACAATTACACAATCATGTAAACCTTGGTTCCTGTGCAGTTTAGAAAAGTGACACAGATCAGCACACCATTGCTGCAGACTCACTTTAGTTACAAAGTTTGTAGTCTGAATAGTTACTGGGGGAGAGGAAGCTGAGTTAATATATCCTCCTGCCAGTGTTAATTTTGTCAACAAAAACATTTTGGTCAGCTGTATTTTTACAGTGACGAAAACAAAACGAAAAGTATACCACATTTTCGTCCACTGACGAAAACTATGAAAACTAAATGAAAATGTAAGGCAGGGATGTTTACCCTGGTGAACTAACTTTAAGTTTCCAGGGAGCTCTGTCTGCTTCCGCTCCCAGCAGGCAACCGACTGTGCAGACAGCATTACACACCTCCGGGTCCTCAGATGAACGTTCAGAGCAGCACTGTGCTTTACAGGCCTCCTGAGTCCCGGCGAGTCCCACTCCAGACTCACGAGTCATGACGGCGACCGTCTAGAGCAGAGAGCACCCACTGTGAGTATGTACATTACAATTACAGGCCTGAGGCCTCCCCTCAGACCACTGTCTATCCAGAGCTTTGTGTGAGCATTACAGGCTTCTTTTGACCACCGGCATCTAGGGCACTGTGCATTACAGGCCATCCCTCAGACCTGAGACCACCATCAAGCACTGTGCATCATTAAAGGCCTCTTCTGATTACCGGCATCCAGAGCACTGTGCATGCTTTACAGGCCATCCCAGTTAGACCTGAGACCACCATTCAGCACTGTGCAGTATTACAGGCCTCCTCTGACCACTGGCATCCAGAGCACTGTGCATTACAGGCTATCCCTCAGACCCGAGACCACCCTCCAGCACTGTACAGCATTACAGGCCTCTCAGAGTCAGACCACCATCCCAGAGATCTGTGCATTACAGACCTCCTCTCAGACCACTATCCAGAGCCCTTTGCAGCATTACAGGCCTCTCATACCACAATCCACAGCACTGTGCAGCATTAAAGGCCTCTCATGCCACCATCCAGGGCACTGTGCAGCATTACAGGCCTCCTTTGACCACCATCCACAGCACTTTGTGCTAACATTTGTGTATGTTTATGGGCACATCTTTCTCACAACAAGATCTTTCATTTGTTAGATCCACAAATTGACATCACATATTCATAGTTATGGTAATGCCCGTAGATGTTTGATGATGACCAGATCTGCTAGTCTAATATCTATGTGATACCTTCAAGCCTTCCTCCATGGAAGATTAAATGTTCAGTTAGAAAACCTGTTTTTTTTACATTTTTTTTGTTCTTGGATTTGAGTGCAGTTTATTTCAAGGTAGCAGCTATCGAAATTACATGAGCATGCATTATAAACATACAGTATGTAAATTTGCCTGTGATGTTTTTGACAAATATCTGTGCGATGTGAGGAAAACTATGTTTTGTAATTTTAAATGCATGTGGCTATACCATATAGGAAATGCATTAAAATTCATATAAAATGCATGCAGACAAATTGGAGAAAAACATACCAGCTATTGTGTCACAGGGGATTCCTCCTGGTGGCAGAAGACAGGTGAAGGAAGGCAGAAACGTGGCTACTGAGGACTGTTGGCACTGAGATAGCAATGATGGCAGTAAAGGATATTTTCTGGGATCACCTAAAATCAAAAATAGAAAAGCATTGTTATGTGCTGTGACTTCAGGTGTCATGAACTGTTCCAGTGCTGTGCTGAGGCATGTAACCAGTAGCTAGTGCACAACTACAACTTTCAACAAACAGCAGTAAGCCCTACTAACAAGAACCTGGACTTGTAGTTCCATGACTACTTAGTATACAGGCTACCAGAGACTTTCATAACTACATGCAAAAGTAAATGAGGGAACCCTAGGTGGTGGTTGTGGGGGTTTGCTAGCATGGGGCTTATAAGAATCTGGAAGCCCCCCTTTAACAAGGGACCCAAAGATCATGGCCCCTTCCCTATGTGAATGATTATGGGGTAAATTGTACCCCTACTCATTCACCAAAAATCGTGTCAATAATATATTAAAACAGAGACAGTTTGACAAGTCCTTTTAAAAAAAACAAAAATAAAACCAATGTCCCCTGAAGTAAATCCAGCATCCATCATGATAAATGCCACTGCAGACCCCAAAAAAAAGAGCTCCGCACACGTCGCTTGCCCAGCGGCATATCTCGGGAATACATGTAATCGGTTTAGGAAGGTTATATTTTCTTTTGTGTAGATTTAATAAAAAATATATATCTTACCAGGAGCAACGGGCTTATCGAACACTTCTATCTGGTGGAGTCGTCCTTTCAGCTGAGAAGCCAGTTGACACGGATCTGTCAGCAAAACTTTAGTAGACAACTGAAGAGTTTCCGACAGCAGATTTAAATCAAGCGATGGTCTGTTAGGCAGAATATATCACCAGTGTGTGATGATTAGGAGGATATACAGATTCTAGTAAAAACTTTCTGGAACCAAAAAACAGTATAACGAAAAAAAAAAAAAAAAAAGTAAAGTGTATTTCCACCTTTGCAGGTATTCAATATAAATATACTGTATATACTGTGTATATATGTATGTATATATATATATATATATATATATATATATATTGTGGATTGACCGATATGGTTTTTCCAGGGCCGATACCGATATTTTGGTCACAACGTATTGGTATCGGCCGATATGGGCCGATATTCTGCATATTCAATCACACATCCAATGCAGAGTGACCAGTGCCCCCATCAATGCAGAGTGACCAGTGCCCCCATCAATGCAGAGTGACCAGTGCCCCCATCAATGCAGAGTGACCAGTGCCACCATCCAATGCAGAGTGACCAGTGCCACCATCCAATGCAGAGTGACCAGTGCCCCCATCAATACAGAGTGACCAGTGCCCCCATCAATACAGAGTGACCAGTGCCCCAACAATGCAGAGTGACCAGTGCCCCCATCCAATGCAGAGTGACAAGCGCCCCCCAACAATGCAGAGTGACCAGTGCCCCCATCAATGCAGAGTGACCAGTGCCCCCAACAATGCAGAGTGACCAGTGCCCCCAACAATGCAGAGTGACCAGTGCCCCAACAATGCAGAGTGACCAGTGCCCCATCAATGCAGAGTGACCAGTGCCCCCATCCAATGAAGAGTGACCAGTGCCCCCAACAATGCAGGGTGACCAGTGCCTCCATCCAATGCAGAGTGACCAGTGCCCCAACAATGCAGAGTGACCAGTGCCCCATCAATGCAGAGTGACCAGTGCCCCCATCCAATGAAGAGTGACCAGTGCCCCCAACAATGCAGGGTGACCAGTGCCTCCATCCAATGCAGAGTGACCAGTGCCCCCAACAATGCAGAGTGACCAATGCCCCCATCAATGCAGGATGACCAGTGCCCCCATACAATGCAGAGTGACCAGTGCCCTCAACAATGCAGGGTGACCAGTGCCCTCATCTAATGCAGAGTGACCAGTGCCCCCAACAATGCAGAGTGACCAGTGCCCCCATCCAATGCAGAGTGACCAGTGCCCCCATCCAATGCAGACTGACCAGTGCCCCCAACAATGCAGACTGACCAGTGCCCCCAACAATGCAGAGTGACCAGTGCCCCCAACAATGCAGAGTGACCAGTGCATGGGGATTAGAGCGCTGCCTGATTACACAGAGCAGGGTTCTTCTGCTTACCCAGCGCGGGCGCTGCCATACAAAGTCCCGCCTCCTGGATCGGCCCCTATGATAGATGTCACCAGTGTGCTGTCTATCATAGGTAGGAGCTGGTCCAGGAGGCGGGACTTTGTACGACAGCGCCTGCTCCGGGTAAGCAGAAGAACCCTGCTCTGTGTAATCAGGTGGCGCTCTAATCCTAATCCCCCCCCCCCTCCCCTCCGGAGGCAGCCCTACCTTAAGAAATTATCGGTCATATCCAACAAATTATTTGAACCAGTGCACAAAGCAAGGTCCAAAAGACATGGATGAGCAAATTTGGGGTGGAGGAACTTGACTGGCCTACACAGAATCTTGACCTCAACCCAATAGAACACCTTTGAGATGAATTAGAGCGGAGACTGTGAGACAGGCCTTCTCATCCATCATCAGTGCCTGACCTCAAAAATGCACTTCTCGAAGAATGGTCAAACATTCCCTTAGACGCACTCCTAAACCTTGTGGACAGCTTTCCCAGAAGAGTTGAAGCTGTTATAGCTGCAAAGGGTGGGCCATCTCAATATTGAACCCTACGGACTAAGACTGGAATGCATTCTTGTGCGTGTAAAGGCAGGCGTCCCAATACTTTTAGTAATATACTGTAAATATATATATATATATACACAGTATATACACATTTCAATGTACCTGTATTCTGAACAATACAAGCTGCATATAGAGTCCTTTGTATAGTCGTGTTTAATTATTATTTTTATGTGTGCTGTGGGAATGGGAACACCTAAAAAACATATAATGGGAGTTTCTCAAACTGGGCTGCAAAGGTAAACAATACACTTTTACACTGTAGTGAAATTTTTGTGACAAAATATACATTTTTGAAAAAAAGTTGAAATGTTAATTTGTTAATTGTTGCTAATTTTTCATTGAACACCATATACAGCAGTAAAAAAAAAAAAAAAAAAACATCACATTGTCATTTTCAAAATAGAAGAAAAAGGAAAAATAGAAATCTGGGGACGTAGAAAAGTAAGAAATAAAGGGGTATAAGCAATGATTATCCTTAGTGTAGATTTAGACATGTGTCTAAATCTCCCTTTCCTCTGAAGCACAATCCATGTTTTGATCGCCCATTAGAGCCTACCGAGGAAAAAATGTGACGCCTCCTCACGTCCTGTTTTAACGTTATTAGGCTGCTGGAGACCACTGCTACCAAATCCCCTTACCAAATCCATGCTTACACATTTCTGCTCCCTTTCCCCCTTAAAAATTACTTGCACCAAAGCAAGATCCTAATAGAAGATTAGAGAAAAAAAAAATACATGAAGAAAAAAGTAAAACAATGTACAGCATGGAATATGTAAGAATGTAAAAAATAAACCAAACCAAACCAAACTAATAGAAGAATATTTACAGTGGGTACGGAAAGTATGAAGACCCCCTTATATTTTTCACTCTTTGTTATATTGCAGCCATTTGCTAAAATCATTTAAGTTCATTCTTCTTCCTCATGAATGTACACATAGCACCCCATACTGACACAAAAACACAGAATTGTTGACATTGTTGCAGATTTATTAAAAAAGAAAAACTGAAATATCACATGGTCCTAAGTATTCAGACCCTTTGCTCAGTATTTAGTAGAAGCCCCCTTTTGATCTAATACAGCCAGGAGTCTTTTTGGGAAAGATGCAACAAGTCTTTCACACCTGGATTTGGGGATCCTCTGCCATTCCTCCTTGCAGATCCTCTCCAGTTCTGTCAGGTTGGATGGTAAACGTTGGTGGACAGCCATTTTTAGGTCTCTCCAGAGATGCTCAATTGGGTTTAAGTCAGGGCTCTGGCTGGGCCATTCAAGAACAGTCACGGAGTTGTTGTGAAGCCACTCCTTCGTTATTTTAGCTGTGTGCTTAGGGTCATTGTCTTGTTGGAAGGTAAACCTTTGGCCCAGTCTGAGGTCCAGAGCACTCTGGAGAAGGTTTTTGTCCAGGATATCCCTGTACTTGGCCGCATTCATCTTTCCCTCGATTGCAACCAGTCCTGTCCCTGTAGCTGAAAAACACCCCCACAGCATGATGCTGCCACCACCATGCTTCACTGTTGGGACTGTATTGGACAGGTGATGAGCAGTGCCTGGTTTTCTCCACACATACCGCTTAGAATTAAGGCCAAAAAGTTCCATTTTGGTCTCATCAGACCAGAGAATCTTATTTCTCACCATCTTGGAGTCCTTCAGGTGTTTTTTAGCAAACTCCATGCGGGCTTTCATGTGTCTTACACTGAGGAGAGGCTTCCGTCGGGCCACTCTGCCATAAAGCCCCGACTGGTGGAGGGCTGCAGTGATGGTTGACTTTCTACAACTTTCTCCCATCTCCTGACTGCATCTCTGGAGCTCAGCCACAGTGATCTTTGGGTTCTTCTTTACCTCTCTCACCAAGGCTCTTCTCCCCCGATAGTTCAGTTTGGCCGGACGGCCAGCTCTAGGAAGGGTTCTGGTCGTCCCAAACGTCTTCCATTTGAGGATTATGGAGGCCACTGTGCTCTTAGGAACCTTAAGTGCAGCAGAAATCTTTTTGTAACCTTGGCCAGATCTGTGCCTTGCCACAATTCTGTCTCTGAGCTCTTCAGGCAGTTCCTTTGACCTCATGATTCTCATTTGCTATGACATGCATTGTGATCTGGAAGGTCTTATATAGACAGGTGTGTGGCTTTCCTAATCAAGTCCAATCAGTATAATCAAACACAGCTGGACTTAAATGAAGGTGTAGAACCATCTCAAGGATGATCAGAAGAAATGGAAAGCACCTGAGTTAAATATATGAGTGTCATAGCAAAGGGTCTGAATACTTAGGACCATGTGATATTTCAGTTTTTCTTTTTTAATAAATCTGCAACAATGTCAACAATTCTGTGTTTTTCCGTCAATATGGGGAGCTGTGTGTACATTCATGAGGAAGAAGAATGAACTTAAATGATTTTAGCAAATGGCTGCAATATAACAAAGAGTGAAAAATGTAAGGGGGTCTGAATACTTTCCGTACCCACTGTATCTTTCACTGTAAGGCAGGGGTGTCAAACTCAACTTCATAGAGGATTATGAGCATTATGATTGTATCTGTAGGTGTCCAGAGTATTCCAACACCCATACATCAGATGTCAAGAGTCCCCATCCTCCCTTACATAAAAGTGCACCTTCTTACCTTGTGTTGCTGCTGGGAAGAAGCTGGGGGCAGAGCTACAAAGCAGAAAGTGAAGGGTTTGGAGGAGGCCCAAACGAGGGCTGGAGCTCTACTGCCGCTCTAGGAGAGGTGCGAGGGCCACAGAAATGAATCGGCCCGCGGGCCTTGTGTTTGACACATGTGCTGTAAGGCATGGGTGTCCAACCTTTTGCCTTCTCTGGGCCAGATTGAGTGTAGAGAAATTGTCTCAGGCCGCATATAAAATATATACTATAGTTAAGGTATATAAGTAATAAAATGCCGCCGCGCCCCCCGCACTGATTTAACACAACTAGAGAACGATCAAATGAAATGGAATCAGTATACAGAGGTTTACTTGTTCTGAGAGATATTAAAGGAACACTCTAACCACCATGACCACTTCAGTGATTTGAAGTGGTCATGGTGCGAGGAGTCAGAAACACTGCACATGCTTGCCTCGCCACCCCCCCCCCCCCTCTCCCCTCCGTGGCAGCCTCTGCCTACCGTTCCTTCCTCCCCAGCAAAAAAAAATAATTGTATGGGGTCAGTGGGTCGCATTGCCTGCGGTTCCAGGCCACAGGTTGGACATGCCTGCTGTAAGGAGTAAGCACCTAGGTAAGGAAAACACAAACTACCATCTGCAAGGGCTCGGAGGGCAACACAATAAGTGCCAAGGAGCCACAGGTTTGGCACAAGTTGTTTTGGACATTGTAAGAAAAGTTCAGTATTTTAGTTATGAGATGTTGGGGTTGTTTTGCAAACAGAGTGGAGACTGTTTACTTAACTAATAAATAAAGTATTGTATATAGATAATGTGATCTTTACTGATTCCTAAATCATAGTGTATGATAATAATACATTTATAAATACATTTAGGATGATATATTTATTCTGATGTATTTTCTATATTGATTAGTGAAGCCAAAATGGGGCTTGTGAGTTTTTTTGTGAGTTTTTTTAAAAACACGTTTTTACCAAGATGTTTGTCAGAGAAATACCATCATGGATAATTGTCCCCATACCAATGTCTTGATGCTTTGATAAGGAAACCCTATAAAAGAGTGATCTGAGATCTGTCAGATCAGAGCACATATTGAACAGCCTGTTATGTGTGTGCTCTCCGTAGATATCATTTATGATTATACAACAAATAACTATGATTTGGAACTTTATCTCCTATGTAAGTATTTATACATGTTTCCTGCAATTTAACCACTTGCCTACAGTGCACTTTCACCCCCTTCCTGCCCAGGCCAATTTTCAGCTTTCAGCACTGTCACATTTTGAATGACAATTGCGCGGTCATGCTACACTGTACCCATGTGAAATTTTTATCATTTTCTTCACACAAATAGAGCTTTCTTTTGGTGGTATTTAATCACCTCTGGGTTTTTTATTTCTTACAAGAAAAAAGAAAAAAGACAGAAATTTTTTTGTCCCAGTGATGACTGCTTCTCCAAAACTTAAGCGAAATTTCCCTGAGTTAGGCTTTAAAGTGGAAAAAATCTTCCTATCATATTAAGCCAAGGAAGCTGCCATCTTGACCTCTGTTTAACTGCCATGACGCTCCACATGTGATCAATTATGACACCAGAATTTGGATGGTTTGACAGTTTGGTTGAGAGCACAACCAATGTGACAGTTCCCAGCATGCCGGGAATTTAACTGTTTTTTTGGAAACAGTTAAATCAATGGGTTTACTTCCACTTTAACTGTAATACATGAAATATACAGGAAGAAAGATTAGCAAAGGAAAGCATGTGATAATATTCATAAAGAATGTGTAAACTACTTTTCATACTTATTGTGCATGTACCAGTCGATGTAGATAAACTCTTTTGCCTCAAATGTTTAGATACCATTAGTGTTTACTATCTTACCGTTCAGGATTAATCGCAGCCTTTATGTCTTCTTGGATCTCTACAACAGACGTAGCCCACACTTTATGGAGAAGGTACTCATAATTAAATATGCACTCTGTTATCAGCCGGGAAATCTGGTTAGACTGGACCAGGTGATACGATATCCCAAGGAGTTTACGCAGGTTAAGCACAGGAACGGTCCTGTTCTCTTCCTTTACCAGCCATGAGAATGGCATCATTTGCGCCTCACTTTTATTGAGTTTATTGCGACCACGACTCTCCAGGTAGTAGTTTGCAAATGCAGAGTGGATGGTGACCTGATACTCTTTTGATTTCACATATCGATTCAAACAAACTGACCTGAACTGGTTATGTGCCCAGTCAAAAACATAACTATTGTCCGTCCTTTGTTCAATCAAATGAACTCCAAAGTCACAGCGAAGCTTTTCCCAAAGTGCTTCTGGGAATACTGGCACTGTAACACCCTGGTATTGTTTAATCTCCTCCATCACACTTTGGTCTAGAGATAGCAAGTCCAGGAGCTCTTCTTGTGTGATTCCATTCCTAGACAGGGAAATGTACGTTGCAGTTTTCTTTACCATTTGTTCTCCATGTATCCTCTCTAGTCTTCCTAGAATCCAAGAGTACATCTTTGAGATATTAGGATACAAAAAGATATCCACGTCTGGGGTATACGATGTCCATTGCTGAGACTCCATATATGCGCAGGTCATAAACAGTGGAATAGGACAAGCTTCACAAGCCTGAAGCAATACTGCTCTTTGGTTACTGGTAAGTTTTAGGTGATCCTTACTCAAGCAAAGGTCAATCATTTCATTTATTTCTGTTGAGCTTAGTGGTGGTATCTGGATCACATTCTGCTCTATGGTAAGTTTCTACAAAATAAAATAAAAATCTGTTGTTACAAAGGTGAAGTTTTAATTGTTAATATTTTGCCTTTCCTTTCAATGTGGTAATTAAATTATTAACCTCTTTACGACCTCCCGCCGCAGATGTACTGCGGCAGGCAGCCGCTCCTGCGCGAATCGCCGTATATGTACGGCGGTCTTGGGCACGAGGCTAGAGGACGAGAGCGCTCCCGCCCCTGCTTGTCAGCGGGGAAGCCGATGCAGCTGGCAGGCAACTTTGATTGTCGCCTGACACCTGCGATTATTCTCCGCTGAGAGAGAACGGTCAGCTGTTGTAAACACAGCCGACCGTCCTTCTCCCTGGGATGATCATACAGCGCATGTGATCCTGCTATATAGGATCACATGTCTTTATGGTCATCTCAGAAGCCACGCCCCCCCCACAGTTAGAGTCACTCCCCTAGGGTCACATTTAACCCCTTGATCACCATCAATGTTAACCCCTTCCCTGTCAGTGTCATTATTACAGTAACAGTGCATATTTTTAGCACTGATTACTGTAGTATTGTCACTGGTCCCACCAAAAGTGTCAAAAATGTCAGTCAGGGGTCCGATCTGTCTGACCCAATGTCGCAGTCCCACAAAAAATCGCAGATCATCGCCATTGATAGTAAAAAACAAAAAAAAAAACAATAAAAATGACATAAATCTTTCCCGTAGTTAATAGACACGATAACTTTTGCGCAAACCAATTAAAATACGCTTATTGCGATTTTTTTTTTACCAAAAATATGTAGCAGAAAACAAATTGGCCTAAAATGTTAAAAAATTTAGATTTTTAATTTTTTTTTTGGGGGGGGGGGGGGGGTAATGTTATATAGCAGAATGTGAAAAATATTGTTTTTTCAGAATTGTATTTTTTTGTTTATAGCGCAAAAAACAAAAATTGCACAGGTGATCAAATACCACCAAAAGAAAGCTCTATTTGTAGGGAAAAAAGGACGTAAATTTAGTTTGGGTACAGCGTCGCCTGACCGCGCAATTGTCCATTAAAATAACGCAGTGCCGAATCGCAAAATAGGGCCTGGTCAGGAAAGGGGCAAATCCTTCCGGTCTTAAAGTGGTTAAATAGAACCTTTCTATTTTCATTGCATACCTTACTTTAGACCCTGTAACATGAATGAAATGGATGGGCCACAGACAGTAAGGCTTCATGTACACAACTTGACAGCTAGTAACCGAGAGTTAAAAATTTCTGTTTTGCCGCGTTTATGCGCGTTTAGTGGCGTTTGCGTTTAGAAGCGTTTTTACATTGTAAAATGGTCAGAAATGTATCTCCATTGAAAGCACCTATAAACAAGATGTGTTTGCATGCTGTTACAAGCATTTGGCGTTTCAAATGGCAATAAACTTCTGTCTAAACGTGTTTTTCTTTAAATAAAAATGCCACTAAACTCAACTGCCTCTAAACGACTATAAACATCTCAGTGTACATGGACAGATAAGATAACATAGAGGAGAGTTCAGGGGCTGCTAAATAAAAACGCCCAACTGCTCCTATACGTCCGTTTATCAGCAGCAGTGTACATGAGGCCTAAGGCTGCGGAAGACAGGGATAGGTGATGCTAGCAATCCCCCAGACAGGAAATAAGGAAGGCTCCATCTGACATGCTGCAGCTTTTACTGCACACACAAACTAATGCCTGCACTATTTTATACAATTATAGTTTGAGCATATGCTTATACAAAAACTCCCTTTTGGATAAATGTGTGGACAAGTATTAAACTTAGAGCATGCTTTAGTTTAACTGCTTCCGGACCACCCCACATATATATATACTGCGGCAGGGTGGCCCTTCAGCGTGAAATCACGTACCTGTACGTCTTATTTGTTTCTGGGTCTGGGATGCGTATGCGCACTGCCAGCGCCCTGCTGTGATTGGACACAGCAGGAGCCAATCGGTGGGTCCGGCAGGACCCGATGTTTGCCGACACCCAACGATCGTTCCTGAGAAAGGCAGATATGGCGGTCTGCCTATAAAAAAAAGGCAGATTGCCATTCTGTCAGAGGGGAAGATGGGGATCTTGTGCTTCTGCTAAGCAGGAACATAGATCTTTGTCTTCCACCAGTCAAAGCATCCCCCACAAAGTTAGCAAGCACTACCAGGGAGCACAGTTAACCCTTTGATCGCCCCTGATGTTAACTCCTCATTTTATTTAGCACTGATCACTGTATTAGTGTCACTGGTCCCCAAAAAGTGTCACTTAGTGTCAGATTTGTCCACGGCAATGTCACAGTCCCACTATAAGCCGCTGATTGCTGCCATTATTAGTAAAAAAAGAAAAATTCCATGAATCTATCCGAGATTGTGGATGCAATAATTTTTGCGCAATTGCGTAAACCAATCAATATATGCTTATTGGTATTTTCTTACCAAAAACACGTAGCAGAATATATCTTGGCCTAAATTGATGAAGACATTTGATTTTTTACATTGTTTTATTGGGTATGTTTTATAGAAGAAATTAAAAAAAAAAAAACTATATATATATATTTTTATTTTTTTTTTTAAATGTCGGTATTTATTTGTTTATAGTGAAAAAAAGAAAAACTGCAGAGGTAATAAAATACCACCACAAGAAAGCTCTATTTGTGGGAAAAAATGGACATCAATTTAATTTGGGTACAGTGTTGCACGACCACGCAATGTTCAGTTAACCACTTGCCGACCGAGTACGGTAATAGTACTGCGGCAAAGTGGTTCGTTATTGTCTGACGACGTAGTATTAACGTCGTCAGACACTCCCCCTTCTGGGCGGCGCTTGCGCGCCGCCGGAGGCTCGCTCCCGCTGTTTTCATTCACAGCGGGAGTCGGGCCAGGGGAGGAGCAGCGGCGATCGCCGCTGCTCTGCCCCGATCGCCGGGGATCTAGTGTGGAGATCCGCCCGCTGTGTGTAAACACAGCGGACGGATCTCCATAGTGACAGGGAGTGACAGATCGGACTGTTCAGCATAGCTGGACATCCGATCTGTCCATGACTCACTCAGTCACCTCCCCCCCCTACACGTCAGTAAGCACCAGGCATACATTAACCCCTCCCTCTCCAATAAAATTAACCCCTTCCCTGCCAGTGTCATTTTTACAGTAACAGTGCATATATATAGCACTGATTACTGCAGTAATGTCACTGGTAACCCCAAAAGTGTCAAAAATGTCAGTCAAGGGTCCGATCTGTCCGCCGCAATGTCGCAGTCCCACAAAAAAAAATCGCAGATCGCCGCCATTACGCGTTAAAAAAAAAAACACCAAAAATGACAGAAATCTTTCCCTTTGTTAGTAAACGCAATAACTTTTGCGCAAACCAATCAAAATACGCTTATTGTGATTTTTTTTACCAAACATAGGTAGCAGAAAACAAATTGGCCAAAAATTTTTTAAAAAATTGTTTTTTACATCTTTTTTGGGGGGAATTTCATATAAAAAAATGTTAAAAATATTGTTATTTTTTCAAAATAAACGCTCTTTTTTTGTTTATAGCACAAAAAGTAAAAATAACACAGGTGATCAAATACCACCAAAAGAAAGCTCTGTTTGTGAGAAAAAAAGGACGTAAATTTCGTTTGGGTACGGCGTCGCACGACCGCGCAATTGTCAGTTGAAGTCGCACAGCGCCGAATCGCAAAAAGTGGCCTGGACGGAAGACAGCAAAATCCTCCGGTGGTAAAGTGGTTAAACTAATGCAGTGCCATATCGCAAAAAATGGCCTGGTCATGAAGGGTAGTAAACCTTCCGAAGCTGAAGTGGTTAAGTTAGCCAATTAAGCCAATTAAATTAAAAGTAATATATAAACAATAAAACCTATACCTCTGTGCGCTACCACAAAAATATAAAATGCAAAGTGAATCAATTAATATACAATAAATAATGAGTTGCAGCAAAACACTCAATGTGTTCCCACACCAATGGCAATAAACAGTTATAGTCTTCTCTGTGTCCCGTGATTTACTCCAAGAAATGGATTTTACAGAAATTAAGTGGTGAGTCTGATGCCGTGCATTTAAAGGGCACCTGCCTCTATTCAACAGTATTGAATGTCCAGTGAAAGCACTTTGTGACCTGTATATTCATTTATATAGTTTCAGGATCCAGGTGAGCGGGCACTCCTATTGGTGGTGGGGCACTCTGATTTATGGTGGAGCACGCAATTAAAGATAGATATTCATGTAATGAATAGATGTTGAATCACAAATAACCTTTTTGATTTCCTTCAATTGATGACATCTATTCTGTGGACTGATTGCTGGAATTGATATTATTTGGATTCACTTATAAGTTTGTCAATATATGGTACTGTGTTTTTTGGTTATTTTTTGGTAGTAATCTATGTGCTGTAGATATATCATTGAGTAGCGCAACATAATTTATCACTGTTTAATAAATAAACAAGTCATATTATTTTACACTTGTATCACAGTTTTGGACATTGTATCCTACCATGCATCCTAATTCATGTGTAAATGTCTTTAGGTTCAAATTATATAAAATATTTATTTGGCAGTGTTGAGCAAAAGGCAAGCTTTAGTTTCTCAGTCATTTAAGTGCTCACTGTTCCATTCACATTGTAAGTTTAAAACTCCTTCACAGTCAAAAAAAGCAAAACAACAAATTTAAAGTTCATGATAGGTAATATTGCTAGCTTATGGATCATGAAAGGGATTGGGTGAATTGTTGGAAAAAAATGTTTTTATTGTGTAGGTTGTGCATCTCTAGTCCTAGTAAAGCAAACATAAAAAATGGATTACCTGTAATTGTTTAAAGGAGGTGCAATCTGATTCACTGCCACTGGGAACAGATACAATGAAGTTTACATTTGGAGGCATTTCCTTGGGTATCCAGGAAAAGTTTGTGTCATTTCCTGATAATGCATCTAAACCATCCAGGATTACCATTAGAGGTCTACTCCGAGGAACAAACTCTAGCACTGTTAAAAATTCATTTATTAACCCATTGATATTCTAAAAAAAAAAAAAAAAAAAGGAGAGAAAAAATGATTTCCTCATTATATACACTTATTTATGAACTTTATTCAGAGTATTTATAATTAAAGAAACTCAAAATATGTAAAAAATAGAAACTATCTTACTATATGCAATACATTAATGTATTTCAGCCCATTCAAAGCAAACAGCTGTACAGTTTCATTTAGACTTGTTCTAAAAATATGAATGTCATTAATAGCGATTGATCAAAACACATTTGATTTCATAAGGTCCCAGCTATGGCATTACCCGTGAAGAGGAACCTGAAAAATATCTAATCTGTTGAATATACTGACTACTGAAGCAAGTATGACAGTGGGGTTTATGTATCAGAGACTATGTCTATGAAAAACGGAGGGAATAAAGTAGCATGACACCACCTGTGTCCCCCTAATCTATGAAGAAACAATAGTGGTCACTTAAACAAAATGCCACATGGCTAATTTCAGATTTACCAACATGGAATCTGTCTGCTATCCTTATCTATGATTATCTATTATCATATGTCTTTGGCTGTCATTTTCCAGGACACATCTGGATCTGATTGGTGGTTTGGGGGCAATACAGATAATTTTTAGCAGGGGCTTTTGTAGGCTCCTAAAAGAACCAGAACACCCATGGGAAGCTGCAGTCCCAGGCAAAGACCCAAAACATTGGAATTAAACTGCTTCTACACCTTATGTTGTGTTTACTCAATTTAGCCATATAGAAAATATAGAAAATAGGCTGGTACATGGGAATGCCTTTCACTGGTATTTAAATAAAATTAGGTCTCTCTTTTCATAAAAACACTGTTGCTTAGAAAATACATTCAAAATTAAACAATAAAAAAACATGATGTTCAAAAAGCCTATTGTCCAAAAAAAGTGTAAATAATAAATGGGCATTAATCTAATAGGCAAATAAAGAATATGCATCGTAAAGTACAGGTAAAATAGATATCCAGTAGTTAGGTAAAAATGTAAGAATATCAGTGATCTAGCCAACATAATTTTAAGTAAATGTGGGGGGGGGGGGGGATTCTAGTATTAGAAGTAAAAATGGATGTACAAAATAAAAAAATCTGAATCAAATTTTATGATAAATAGATCTACAGTATCTCACAAAAGTGAGTGCACCCTTCAGATTTTGGTAAATATTGTAATATATCTTTTCATGTGACAACACTGAAGAAATTACACTTTGCTACAATGTAAAGTAGTGAGTGTACAGCTTGTATAACAGTGTAAATTTGCTGTCCCCTCAAAATAACTCAAAACACAGCCACACTGCATCAAACTGGTCTGCATGGCTGTCTTCCCAGAAGGAAGCCTCTTCTAAAGATGATGCACAAGAAAGTCGCAAACAGTTTGTTGAAGACAAGCAGACTAAGGACATGGATTACTGGAACCATGTCTTGTGGTCTGATGAGACCAAGATAAACTTATTTGTTTCAGATGGTGTCAAACCTGCGTGGCGGCAACCAGGTTAGGAGTACAAAGACAAGTGTGCCTTGCCTACAGTTAAGCATGATTGTGGGAGTGTCATGGTCTGGGTACTGCCGGTACTGGGGAGCTACAGTTAATTAAGGGAACCATGAATGCCAACATGTACTGTGACATACTGAAGCAGAGCATGATCCCCTCCCTTAGGAGACTGGGCTGCAGGGCAGTATTTCAACATGGTAATGACCCCAAACACACCTCCAAGACGACCACTGCCTTAGTAAAAAAAGCTGAGGGTAAAGGTGATGGACTGGCCAAGCATGTCTCCAGACCTAAACCCAATTGAACATCTGTTGGGCATCCTCAAACGGAAGGTGGAGGAGCGCAAGGTCTCTAACAACCACCAGCTCAGTGATGTCATCATGGAGGAGTGGAAGAGGACTCCAGTGGCAACCTGTGAAGCTCTGATGAACTCCATGCCCAAGAAGTTAAGGCAGCGGTGGAAAAAAATATGGTGGCCACACAAAATATTGACACTTTGGGCCCAAGTTGGACACATTCACTAAGGGGTGTACTCACTTTTATTAGCAGGTTTGACATTAATGGCTGTGTGTTGAGTTATTTTGAGCGGACAGCATATTTACACTGTTATACAAGCTGCACACTACTACATTGTAGCAAAGTGTAATTTCTTCAGAGTTGTCACATGAAAAGATATAATAAAATATTTACGAAAATGTGAAGGGCGTACTCACTTTTGTGAGCTACTGTATATGTATACTAATATATAATATATGATATTTGTATAAAGTATGACACTTCCAAAAATGAATTGCCTATTAGCTTTCCTTTGTTATCCTAGGAGTTTATTGTTGTGTATTGTAGATTTTTTTTAACAGAACAATCGGACACCTTAGTTATTCTTTTACCTATGTTCCTAGTTACAGTATATTAAGGCTGGTAAAGTCAACCACAAATGACGCAGCTGGATATAAATGTGTAGAGATTACCTCTGAGAAGCAGGTTGGCAGGTCATATATATCTGCAATCTGATAGCAAAGACTTTGTAGCAACAGACGAATATTTCTGCTCTCACCAGTAGCTCCTATAAATCGAGCCAAAACCCTGATATCCCTGTATAGGCAGAGGAAATAATAGCACGGATGAACCTTTAAAACCATACATTTGTGAATTGTAGTCATATTATCAGATAAAAGAAATACACTTGGCTTATTCATGGCTAGTGGGGGAAAAAAAAACAGTAAGGATTTGCAAAGTGCAAAAACATGTGGCAACTGATTTCAGTTTCGTGTATTCAGTTCAATTAAGAGGTGATATCTGATTTGCTGCTCTGAATTAGGACCATCAGCACTGTTCTTTGCACTGCCTTATTAAATAGGTGAGGAAATCTCTATTATCTATCTTTCTCTATTATTAATAGATCTTACCCAGAAATCCACTGTGTTGCTGATACTGCCAGTTTGGCCATAAGAGAACTCTTGCCACTTCCAGGCTGTCCATGAAGAACTAATAGGTGTCTGTTGCCAACTTTTATCCGCTCCTGAAGATCCAGCAGGAAAGATTGCCGACCTAGGAAGCTGCTAACACTACAGCACAAAAAAACATTTCAGTTAAGGAAATAACATAGATCTCTCTATAATATATATATATATATATATATATATGTATGCATATATATATATATATATATATATATATATATATATATATATATATATATGTATATGTATATATATATATATATATATATATATATATATATATATATATTATATATAATATAATAGAAAGATCTCTCATGTTTCACCAACAATAATTGTACTGTAAATGCTTTGATTCACATTTTAGCCACATTATAGAAAAAAATGAAAGTTCATTTTAATGAGGCCAGAATGAATACTTCTGCTGTAGCCATTAGTCCCATCATTTTGTTCGGGTGACAACAAGCTACATCTATGTTGTCACCATAATTATGAAAGGAAAACATGTATACCAATGCACACTGGTTGCATGATGTATGATATTTTAAAAAAAAAATGCAAAACACTTTTTAGTAAAGTGCAAAAACCGCCCATTTTCCAGCCCTAACAAGGTTTATATGTGTTCACATTGGCTTGACCCATCAAGTTTGCTAGGGCAATTAAAACAATTTTTTTTTTTTTAACTATTATATACTACTAAATATAATCCAAATGAATCTGCTATTCTAGACTTTAAGATGGCAGGAAAATAAGCAAAACGTGGTAAATAGTTTAACTGATATCTTGGAGACAATATAACAAGGCAGGTTATGTTTAAAGAAAGGAAAAAACACCCCCCAAAAAACAACGTGAAGCA
Source organism: Pelophylax lessonae (assembly GCF_965119305.1). NCBI lineage: Eukaryota > Metazoa > Chordata > Amphibia > Anura > Ranidae > Pelophylax > Pelophylax lessonae. The sequence continues at coordinate 715,853,299 of NC_138768.1, forward strand.
TAGTAGATTCTTTTGAATAAAGAAGGTTTGATTTGTGCCCATTACAAATAAAAAAATAGGAGATTTACTTCTCATTTCAGGATAACAGACAAAGCTATGTCTTCATAACGTTACATACTTTGAACCTGTATATCTGAACTGCTGGTTTCCAGCATTGATATAAGTGAATTTATATTTCCATAGAAATCTGCAATATTATTGGCCCAAGGTACAAAAGGAATGATTTTCATTTGTCATTCCTTATTTCTTAAATTTATGATGAAAGTGGGACATGCAGACACCTTCTGTTTTAAGAATGTTTTACTGTGCTTTGTACTACTTTTCTATTGTGCTTTTTTGGTTCATTCAAAATGATTGTAAAGTCTATTTTTTTTTTCTATTAAAATAACAAAAATAATTAGATTTCTGACTTACCGTAAAATCCATTTCTCTGATGTTCATTGACGGACATAGCTCCTGATCTTCTTGACCATTGGGTTATACTGGTGCCTACAGGAGTAGGACACTATGAGGAAAAAGAACTTGAGTATGCCTATGGGCAGTCCCAGGAGGTATACTCCCCCTCTCTGCTATAGGTATTCAGTTTTGTTACAAACAGTGTCAGAGGTAATACAACTTCATAGAGGGGTGGGTGCTGTGTCTGTCAATAAACATTAGAGAAATAGATTTTAACCACTCTGCAACCGCTCACAGTAATACTACTGCGGCAGAGTGGTTCGTTATCGTCCAGCCACGTAGTATTAACGTGACTGGACACTCCCCCTTCTGGGCGGCGCTTGCGCGCCGCCGGAGGCTCGCTCCCGCTGTTTTCATTCACAACGGGAGTCGGGCCAGGGGAGGAGCAGCGGCGATCGCCGCTGCTCTTACCCGATCGTCGGGGATCGAGTCTGGAGATCCGCCCGCTGTGTGTAAACACAGCGGGCGGATCTCCATAGTGACAGGGAGTGACAGATCGGACTGTTCAGCATAGCTGGACATCCGATCTGTCCATGAATCACTCAGTCACCTCCCCCCCTACACGTCAGTAAGCACCAGGAATACATTAACCCCTCCCTCTCCAATAAAATTAACCCCTTCCCTGCCAGTGTCATTTTTACAGTAACAGTGCATATTTATAGCACTGATTACTGTAGTAATGTCACTGGTACCCCCAAAAGTGTCAAAAATGTCAGTCAGGGGTCCGGTCTGTCCGCCGCAATGTCGCAGTCCCGCAAAAAAAATTGCAGATCGCCGCCATTACGCGTTAAAAAAAAACACCAAAAATGACAGAAATCTTTCCCTTTGTTAGTAAACGCAATAACTTTTGCGCAAACCAATCAAAATACGCTTATTGCGATTTTTTTTACCAAACATATGTAGCATAAAACAAATTGGCCAAAAATTTTTAAAAAAATTGGTTTTTACATCTTTTTTGGGGGGAATTTCATATAAAAAAATGTTAAAAATATTGTTATTTTTTCAAAATAAGCGCTCTTTTTTTGTTTATAGCGCAAAAAGTAAAAATCGCACAGGTGATCAAATACCACCAAAAGAAAGCTCTGTTTGTGGGAAAAAAAGGACGTAAATTTCGTTTGGGTACGGCGTCGCACGACCGCGCAATTGTCAGTTGAAGTCGCACAGCGCCGAATCGCAAAAAGTGGCCTGGACGGAAGACAGCAAAATTCTCCGGTGGTAAAGTGGTTAAGGTAAGTCAAAAATCCCCTTTTCTTTTTCGTTCATTGACGAACACAGCTCCTGATCTTCTTGACCATTGGGTGTCCCAAAGCAGTGTCAAACATTAGGGGTGGGAACAGCAAGAAAAAATTCCCAAGGCTAAACCGTAGCCAACCAGGTAACAGGAGCTCAACCAAAACAACTGGAGCCCATCTGAAAAATATTACACCCCCAAAGAGGGAACAAGCCCCCTAAACAGCAGCCTCTAAAACCTTGCGGCCAAAAGAGGCATCCGCAGATGTCAACACATTCACTTTATAACATTTTGTGAAAGTGTGCACCAACAACCAAGTAGCCACCTTGCACACCTGCATCACTGACGCCTGATGATAGAAGGCCCAAGAAGCACTAAATGCCCGTGTAGAGTGCGCCTTCACAGGGAACCTGAACCTAAATAGAATAGACCTGAGTCACTGTCTGTCTGATCCATCTAGAAATGGTCGCAGATGAAGTGGATAGTCCTTTTCAAGGCCCATTCGTAAGCACAAATAGTGAGTCTGACTTCCTTAAAGACTCCGTAGCTGAAAGGTACACCCGAATAGCCCGAACCACATCCAGGGAATGCAACACAATTTCCTTGGGATGTTTTGGCCTGGGACACAGGGAAGGCAACACAATGTCCTCATTCAGATTGTAATCAGAGACAACTTTTGGAAGGAACGACGGACAGGGACGAAGAACCACCTTATCCTTGTGGGTCACCAAATAAGGAGAACGACAAGACAATGCCGCCAATTTCCGACACCCTGGGCGTAGACTTGATATCCACCAAAAAGGCCACCTCCTGAGACAGCATAAGCAGGGGAATCTCCCAAATGTTCTCAAAGGGAGGCTTCTGGAGAGCTGAAAGCACCAAGTTGAGATCCCAAGGCAGTAGCATGGACCCCACTGGTGGAGTCAAATGTGAAGCCCCCTGAATAAAAGTATGCACTAGGGAGTGCGTGGCCAAGGGTCATTAAATGAAGACCGCCAAGGCAGACACCTGGCCCTTAATAATACTCAAGGCCAATTTCTGCTCTACCCCCTGTTAAAGGTTGGTCAAGACAGGAGTTACCAAAAAAGAGGGAGGGTAAACACCAAGTGACTCACACGATGAAATGTACGCTTTCCATGTACAATGGTAGATCTTCCTAGAAGTAGACTTCCTAGCCTTCAGTAGTGCATGAATCACCAATTCAGACAAACATCTATCCTTCAGCACCTGCCTTTCAACAGCCAATCCATCAAAGCCAGTGACTGTAAAGCAGGATGGAAGATTGGCCTTTGGGAAAGCAGATCCTCCCTGAGAGGTAGTCTCCAAGGCGTACCAAGATCGGCAAGGCCAATCAGGGGCCACTAGAATGACCGGAATTCCTTCTGCCTCAATCCTGCGCAAGAGTCTTGCCAAAAGCTTGAGAGGAGGGAAGGCATAAATCAGACAATACTGGCTCCAGGGGGCCACCAGCGCGTCTGTGGTGTCCGCTAGCGGATCCCGTGACATTACCACAAACCTGTGCACCTTCCTGGTAAGCCGGGATGCCAACAGAGACACAGCTGATGAAACACCTCAAGGATGAAGGGACCACTCCCCTTGGTCCAACGCCTGCTGACTGAGATAATCTGCCTGCCAATTTTCCACCCCTGGAATGTGTACGGCGGAGAGGGCCGGAACGAAACGTTCTGCCCACCAAAGAATTCCGGCTACCTCCAGAGCTGCCAATACACTCCTTGTTCCACCCTGGTGATTGACGTAAGCCATGGCTGTGGCATTGTCCAATTGGATTTGCACCGGACACCCCTGAAGGCGATCCATCCAGTGATTCAGGCACAGCCTGATCGCTCGGAGTTCCAGGACATTGATCGGGAGTCTGGACTCTTCCAGTGTCCAAACTCCCTGAGCAGAGTTCTGACCCAGGACACCTCCCCACCCGGACAGACTGGCACCCATGGTGACCACTGTTCAATATAGGGGCAGAAAAGATTTTCCCTGGCGAAGAGCTGGAGAGTGAAGCCACCAGATCAGAGACCCTTTTTTTTTTTCGGCTCAGCCAGATTTGAATGTCTGGAGACTTCATACACTTGTCCTATTTGGTCAAGATCTCTCTTTGCAGGGACCTCATATGGTACTGTGCAAACGGGACTGCTGCAAAGGTAGAAACCCTTACACCCAGCACACTAATGCCAGTCTGGAGGGATGACCACCTGCTGGACAGCAAGAGATGAATTGAAGCATGCATCTTTTGGAGTTTGTGCAGTGGAAGGAACACTCTAGCTAGAGCCGAGTCCAGAGTCAGACCCAGATAGTCCAGTTTCATGGAAGGAACCAGAGAAGACTTCTGAAAATTCAGAAGCAAGCCAAACTCCCTCGGAGTCCGTATAGTGATGTCCACGTTGTCCAGCAGAGCAGTGGAAGACTCTACTTGCAAGAGAAAGTCGATCAGGTAGCCCAGCACTGCGATTCCTTGCTGACGTTACAATGCCAGCACAGGAGCCAACACCATTGTGAAGACCCGAGGAGCAGAGGGGAGACTAAAGGGTAACACCACAAACTGATAATGCTCCTCTCCCACGTGATATACGTGATAGACACATATTGGAATGTGTTCTGTACCCGCACAAAGCAATTCAGGGCCTTGAGACTCAGAATTAGATGCCCCTTGCCTTCTTTCTTCATATTTCTTCGGGACAGTGAACAAGTTTGAAAAAAACCCTGAAAACATCCTGGAGTTGGAACTGGAACAATTACCCCTTGAAGTAACAGGTCTTGCACCACCCTGAAGAGGTTCAGGGACAGATGCACATTGGAAGGAAAGAATCTCTCCAGAGGGTAAGAACGAAACTCGATCTTGTAGCCAGACCGTATCACATCGTTGGCCCACTTGTCTTGCAGCAAAGAGGTCCGCGTGTCCGGAAACCAGCGAAGACATCCCCCCACCCCAGACACAGGTGAGGGTGCACCTTCACGCAGATGGAGCCTAGTCTGCGGGTCTGGAGAAACCCACTTTGGACTTGCCAGACCAAGTTCGCTTGGGTCCTTCTGAAGAGGCCTTGAAAGGCTTTGAACCCTTGTCAGCCGACCCTGAGGGATGAAAAAAACTACCTCTGAGCTGAGAAGGATGGGCCATGTCTACAACGAGATTCCTTACCATTACTAGCCTGTGGAAGAGAGGTGCTCCTCCCCCCTGTGAGACTCTTAATGATGCCATTCTCCGTAAGATCAGTTAAGGCTTTTTTAGAGGTCTGGTTCGCAGACCAACATTTGAGCCACAAAACACGCCTAAGGACCACTGCTGAAACAGTCATAGAAATCAGGGGAGCCGCATCCAAAGAGGCATCACAGTTAAACTGCAGCCCCTGGACCAAATGGTTCATCAGCACCACAAAGGCAGGGGGAGCTGCTCACCCTCCAGGTCACGCGTAAAAGCTTAGCCCACTCGGTCAGAGTTTGTGACACCAGGGCAATGGTGAAGAGCGGTCTGATTGCCGAGCCAGCCACAGTGAACATACTGCGGGCCACAGCCTCCACGTTTCCGGATCCTTAAAACCTGGAGATTCTTCTATCGGAATCATGGTTGTCTTATTCAACCTGGAAACGGAGGGATCCACCACCCGTATGTGGAACAGTCCACTTCTTAAGGAGGGACTCTTCAAATGGGTACCTCATTGCAAAATGCTTAGGGACCACAAAGGGGCATTTTGCATGTTCCCACTCTTTTGTGACAAATCTGTCAAAATAGGAAGGAAACTGAAACATCTTCGCCGCTCTAGATGGCTTGTGAGTGCCAAAGGGGACCGGTGCCTCTGCCAAAGCTTCAGCTACGTCCACCAGTGCCTTTTCGTGCGCGGCTACAGGAGTGGAGGAATCATCCTCACTATCTGAGAACTCAGGGTACATGGCGCAGACCCCTCAGGGCAGGCCCCATCTGCAGCAGCCAGATCAGATTCAGAATCTGAGGAGACAGATGAAGCAGGGGAAAGGCAGGGGGCGCTTTTTACTACCCTACCGCTCAAAAGCCATCTCCATCTGGGACACAAAGGACTCCAGGCTTGCCATCAGTGCATCAGTAGATGGTTGGGACCCAGAGGGCCCCACAGGCTTTGAGAGGGGGACAAGTGGGGAAATGTGCTCCTAGGGCTCCATGAGGAATAAGGGAACCCCACAAAAGTGCAAAAAAACATTGCTAATGGACACCCCCAACGCGCTGGTAACACCACCCAGTCACCAGCCACAGAGCACCCAATGATCCTGTAGCAGAGAGAGGGAGAGGAACCCACCAGACTCACCACCCCACCAGGCAGTCACTGGAAGCACCAGCATCAAAGCACTCCGCTTGCGGCGTCCAGGAAGGAAAGAGGCCCAGGAGTCAGCACCAGGGGATAAGGAGGGGCTCCCACAGCTAAAATGGACACCCAGAAGGCTCCACAGTAATGGCTGCTATTCAATTCAATGCCTGACTAATGCAAAATGGCTACCGCGGCTACACAAACATGGCCGCCAGCCTGTACAATAACTAGGCTACAAAAAATAGTGGCCCCGCGGGGCTCCAGGAGGCTCCCAGGGACCCAGGAGGGATCCTTGGGCCCAGGGAAGACACAGAGCAAGAAGGGGGGGGCGTGGTAGGAACCCCCCACTGGGTACAACCCCCCACAGCCAATCGCCTGGTCGCCGGTGGCTCACCCCCTGCCCCTATCGCTAGTAGAGCACCCTGCCCCGGCCCCGGCCCCAGCCCCAGGAGGTAGCCAGACCACCATCCAACCCGAGTATAGGTGGAGGGGGGATGGGGGGCAGAGAGGGGGGATAGATGACCCACTGGACCATCAGACACAAGGGGGTCTAAGGGGAAGAAGGGGAAACTGGGGGTCCAACTGTCCCAGGGAGGGGCCTGTGTCCACCCCAAAACCCTTCAGGGGGAGGGGGGAAAGCTACTCACTATACCAGGAACCAGGCAGAACCTCCTCGCCATCGAAATGGGGGAGCTGTCAGCCAGGAGGAACACTGCAACGCAGGCCAAGACCGGGTCATATGCGACCTCGTGAGACATTTAACTCACAGGCCAGCCCCCATCCGGTGGGGCAATGTCGCGGCTAACCTAGTGCAGAGCTGATGTCTGCACGCGTTCGCTGGCCAGACTAGGGTGACCACTGGATCTAGATTATCCAGCCCATCGCCCAGTCCGGCAGTTGATTGTAGATCTCACAGGAAAAAAATCTAAAAGAAAAAATTGCCAGGACCAGAGATCCCAGCAAGGAACTAGGTTCTTACTCCTGACTAGGCAGAAAAAAATGGAGTACCTATAGCAGAGAGGGGGAGTATACCTCCTGGGACTGCCCATAGGTGTAGTCAAGTCATTTTTCTGCTTAGTGTCCTACTCCTGTAGGGGGCAGTACAACCCAATAGTCAAGAAGATCAGGAGCTGTGTCTGTCAATAAAGGAAAGAGAAATTATACTTACCTGCTATGTGCAGTGGTTTTACACATGGCAACCCAGATCCTCCTCATTTTGGGTCCCTGGCTGGAGCTCCTGGCCCCTCCCTCCTGTTGAGTGCCCCCATAGCAAGCAGCTATCCATTCAGACACAGAGCTGCCGTTCAGCCCCACCCCTCTCTCTCCTGATTGTTTAACTGAGTTTGAATGACAGCAGCAAGAGCCAATGCTGTGTCCCAGTAAATCAAGAAAGAGAGTCCCGGACGGCTGAGGCATTCATGGACATCGCTGGAGCGAGACAGGGCTCAGGTAAGTATTAGGGGGGCTGTTGCACACAGAAGGCTTTTTATCCTAATGTACAGAATGCATTACGATAAATAAAAAAAAGCCTCCTGACTTTACAACCCCTTTAAGCTGTTTGATTATAATGTCCTTTTTGTCTTCAAGTCCATTTCCATCACAATAATTTTCTATATACTGTATCTAAGCAGTTTCTATACACTGTACTTATGGTGGCCAAAAAGCCTGAAACATCTATATTTAGGCTGGCCATACAATCATTTTTATTTGTTCAGCCAGGAGGTTGAAAAAAAAAAAAAAGACCCGATTCAATGTGGATGGGAGAATCACTGCTGTACTAATGGGTTCTGACAACAGGGAGCCTTCCCCGCTGTCAGATTACACTGATCAGTGTTGCTGGCTATAGCTGGTGGCACTGATCATTCCGGAAAAACCCAACAGGCTTTTTGTACAGAAGTTGATCAATAGATCCTCTACTTCAGCTTTTTTCCACCAGGTTGCCCAGGCACCCTGAGTTGCCTGGAGGTTTCTTCAGGGGTGCATTGGAAAATGCCTAAAAATTGATCAAAATATGTATACAAGCCAGCAGGTGGATCAAGCCTGCTTTTTAGTTACACAAAGCCATGGGTTTTCATTATGCGCCATTAACCACTTACTGCAAAGTAACGTATATTTACGTCGACAAACTTTGCGGTGTTATACCGGGGTGATGCCTCTAGCTAGGGGCATTCATGACATATACCGGGCGTTCATGACGTCACGTCCGGGTTACTCTGCTGCTAAAGGCGGCAGATTAAAAAAACTAGTGTATTCAAAAATGCTGTTTTCGGCATTTTGAATACATGGAAGTGTAGTGGAGGGGTCGAGGGTCTTTAGACCCTCGATCCCTCCATAAAGAGTACCTGTCACTGCATATTGCTGTCAAGGGATGTTTACATTGCTTCTGACAGCAATAAAAGTGATCAGATTTTTATTTATTTTTTTTTAAAACCTGTGATCAAGTAAAAAAAATAAATAAATAAATAAATAGGAAAAATTTTAAAAAAATTTTAGCCGCCACCATCGCCGTTAGCTCGCGCACGAAATAAAACGTATATATGGAAGTTGAGCCACGAATGAAATCATTGTTCAAACCACACATGTGAGGTATCGCCACGATCGCTAGAGCGTGAGCAATAATTTAAAAAAAAGGGCTACAATCTAACTCTAAACTGGTAACCGTTAAAAAATTTTAAAGCGTCGCCTATTGAGATTTCTATTGACCGTAGTTTGTCGCCATTCCACGGGTGTGCGCAATTTTAAACCGTAACATGTTGGGTATCTATTTACTCAGCGTGACATCATATTTCACAATATATAAAAAAATGGGTTAACTTTACTGTTTAGTTTTTTTTAAATGCAGTGAAATTTGATTTTTCGAATTTTTAAAAAAAGAAAAATGACGTGTGACAAAAAAATATTGCAATGACCGCCACTTTATTCTCCAGAATCTTTGCCAAAAAAATATATATAATGTTCGTGGGTTCTAAGTAGTTTTCTAGGAAAAAATACTGATTTTAACTTGTAAACAAAAAGTGTCCAAAATAGGCCTGGGGCTTAAGTGGTTAAGACTTTCTAGACACTGGCATCCTAACAACCAGGGATGTAATCAGTTAATAATGAGGATGTTGCCTCCACAGCATCCTTGTTTGACTCTCCTGTGCCCCTCTCCCTCAGCACTGGTGTAGCCGACTGATGGAGAGAAATTGAGGGAGAAGAGAAACATTGGAATACTAGTCATTACCAGTGTGCAAAAGTGTATTTGCTTTGGAAGAATAAATCACCTCTAACGCTGGGTGCCCTATGTGTTGATGTTGCTGCTTTATGTTGTAAAGCTATTAGAATAGTTTTTTACATTTTAGAATGGGGTGCCTTGAGATTGTCTAAATTTTTAAACGCTGCCTTGACTGAAAATAGGTTGAAAAATAGTGCTCTACTGTACAACCAGCCTGCCCATAACATGGATTGAGAATCATCCGCTCCTTGCTGACTTGGACGAAGTTCACTCCTTGTATGGCCATCCTTGGTCTGGAATGACAAGAAAAAGGGGCATTTTATATGCCCCTTTTTCTACATGGGAAAATGGCAGGAAAAGGGCAGGTAATTCTAGTCAGGTTTTGGAGGGAAAATAGTGGTAGCAATTTACCTCAGGAATAAAGCGGGACTCTGCCTGGAGATAACTCCAGGAGGTGGGGTTAGGAGCATCCAGGCAGGTGATAGGCTAAGGATAGGGAAACTTCTGGAATATCCAGGAAGCCTATTTAAGGAGGGTGCAGTACCTCAGGGGCTCATTCTCCTGAAGAAAACCACCAGTGTTTGTCTCCCTGTACTGGCTCGCTTAGGATTCCTTTCAGTATGAGCTTACTTCGGCAGCTCATTGAGCGGGCTGGGGAGGCAGGAGGGGATGATTGGGTGAGGCATTGCCTGAGCTTACCCCGTGTCAACATGTCCGGAGTGGAAGGAGTCGCCGGAGTCTCGGAGGGCCGGTCTGGAGAAGCGGAGCGGAGCGAGCCGCCATTGCTGGATGTCGGAGGACTGCCTGTGCCGGTGACGGAGGTTCCGGGTCACAGTGACATCACTTCCGAAGGTCGGGGAAAACGGAAGAGAACCCCGAGGCGACGTCAGTCCCCATCGCCGGTGCGGTCATGTCCGGCTAAAGGCGCCGGGCGTACACCCGTACGCCGGCGTGAAGAACGATCGGCTGCAGCGGTGACCGAAGGAAGAAGTAGCGGTGACCGGCGCGCGGCGAGGCAACAGGACCCCCTTTCCACAGCGGAGGCTCGGCAGACAATGGGACAATCGCCCAGCAGCGCAGCGGCGGGTGGCACAGAAGACCGGATGGGAGGTCGCTCCATCCCGGTTCTGGGAGCACCAGGAGGAATCGAGGAGCAGTCCGTGGGACAGGGTGAGTTGAATCTACCTGTCCTGTCCAATATCTTGGAGCTATTAGCTAAACTTAGCAAAGATGTGCAGGAGCTGCAGTCTGATAGACAGCAAGCACAGAGGAGCGTTAGTGATGTGTGGTTGCCATCTTGTGGCAACATTGCAAACTGCAGTTTAGACCAAAGTTCCCCATTCTCTCCTTTTGAAGTTGCTAGGTCACAGAACATCCCCGAAGTGTGTATGAAGGAGGCGTTAGCCTGTGACATTTCCCCTCTAGGTTTCCACCTGCCATTGGCTTTAAAAGAAAAAATCTGGAGGGGGGAGTTTATTGATATCCTTTCTTTGTTACCATCAGCGAAAGAATTTTTGCTAAAAGGTGACAAGAAAGAGGATAAAGAGGATGATAGGAGAAGGCCTGTGGTAAAAAGTTTTAATAACTGGTTGCAGGCTTTCTGCATATATGCTGCGGTGCTTTGTGAGAAGTCCCCCGAGAAGAGTGCTGGTCTATTCCAGCACGTCGATATCATCCTTGAAGCTTACAAAAATTTTAGCAGCTCTGCTTGGTTCACATATGACGAGGCCTTTCGGCAGAAGTTGTCCATACACAAGCAGCTCAAATGGGGGGTTAAGGACGTCGGTTTGTGGCTGAACTTGTTCCTCCCACAGAAGCCATCCTTTAGTAAGCAGCCTACTGCCTTGACTCAGCAAAACACTACTTCCTTTCGCAAAGGAGTATGTTTTAATTTTAATGAAGGACAATGCAAGTGGGCTGCAGCGTGCAGGTACAAGCACGAATGTGCTTTCTGCGCCGGTACGCACTCCGTGGTCAAGTGCTTTAAAAAGATGGCCAGTGCCAACACACAGCAACCACTGGTTCCGAAAGGCTCAGTCTCCGGTGAGGTTAACAAGCATGCTCCCGTTCCTCCAGTCTTTCCCAGACAGGGAGATAGCTCACATGTTAACTAAGGGTTTTCAGGAAGGTTTCAAGTTGCCGGTTTTCACTGGTCCAGGTTGTACGATTTTTGACAACCTGAAATCTGTGGACCGTTACTTAGGTGTGGTTTTGGAGAAACTTGCGAAGGAGATTAATGAAGGGAGAATTGCAGGTCCTTTTTCAGCCCCCCCTTTTACTAACTTTAGAGTTTCTCCTCTTGGTATTGTCCCTAAGAAAGAACCGGGTACGTTCCGTTTAATCCACCACCTGTCCTTTCCAAAAGGAATGTCTTTAAATGACCAGATATCGGAAGAATTTTGTTCAGTTACATATGCATCCTTTGAAGATGCTTTAACAATCATTAGACGTTTAGGCCCTGGCGCTCTGTTGTCCAAAGCAGACATTCAATCCGCTTTTAGGTTGCTGCCCATTCACCCTGCTAGTTTTAATTCGTTAGGTTTTTGTGTCCAACACCAGTTTTATTTTGATCGTTGTCTACCAATGGGCTGCTCAATTTCTTGCAGGTACTTTGAATCCTTTGCAACTTTCTTACAGTGGGTAGTGGGTCAAGTCACAGGTTGTAATGATCTGATCCACTACCTTGATGACTTTCTGTTCATGGGAAGGAGTGACGGTCCTGGATGTAGGTATCTTTTGGATACTTTTGTACAGATCTGTCAAGATTTTGGGGTCCCACTAGCTAGGGAAAAAACTGTTTGCCCTACCACTTCCCTGGAATTCCTAGGTATCACAATTGATACCGTCGCCATGGAATTCAGATTACCGGCTTTGAAAGTGGAGAGGTTGAGGACGCTGCTGTCAGTCATGCTGCGACGGAAGAAGGTATGCCTGAGGGACATGCAAGCTCTATTGGGTCAATTGGCATTTGCAACACGGGTCATGCCCATAGGTAAGATTTTCTCCCGTAGATTATATGGAGCCATTTCAGGTTTAAAGTCCCCTTCGGCTCATTTGCGAATAACTTCTGAGTTGAAGGCGGACTTATTGGTTTGGTCTCAATTTTTACTCCATTTCAACGGAAGAACTTTGTTCCAAGAAGAATTTATTTTGGACAAGGACTTCTTGTTGTTCACGGACGCAGCAGGCTCGGATGGTTTCGGTGCAATTTGGCGCACGCATTGGTGCATGGGATCCTGGCCGCTTCGCTGGAAGGTTCAAGGTTTTACTAAAAATATTGTACTATTGGAACTTTTTCCAATTTTAGTGGCATTGGAGATTTGGGGGGCTGAATTTAAGAACAAACGGCTTCTAGTAAGAACAGACAATAAAGGAGTTATGTATGCGCTAAATTGTTTATCTGCTAAGTCTCCGCCCGTCATTGCCCTATTGAGACATTTGATTTTTAAATGCCTGAGTTTAAACATCTGGAATAAAGCTAAGCATATAGCAGGCAAGGACAATGACGTGGCGGATGCTCTTTCTCGTTCGCAGATGGAGAGGTTTTTTGGTCTACTTCCGGAGGCAGATCCAGCTGGCATTCCTTGCCCTGCGACTTTATGGAATCTCATTTGAGCTGTGTCCCTACCTTCATTAAAAATTCAGTTGCCCCCTCCACGTGGGCTGGGTACCGATCGGCCTGGATGTCGTGGTTGGCTTTTCTGAATGAGATCGGAGAAGAGCGGTCTGCTTTTTCCGAGGGTCTTATTTTGCGTTTTTTAGAAAAATTGATGATTGAACGATATTCGGCTGCTCATATTCAAAAAGTACTGGCGGGTGTTTCTTTCTTTTTCAAGTTAAATGATTTACCGCCTTGTATGTCGTATTTTTCTGTCAGACAAGCAGTAAAGGGGTATAGAAGAAAGAATGTTACAAAAGATACCCGTATGCCGATTACACCTGATATTTTAGGTAACTTATGTTCGGTTACTAATGAGATCTGTTTTTCGAAATTTGAGGCGTGCCTTTTTTCGGGCAGCATTTTCAATTGCATTTTTTGCTGCGCTGAGGATTTCAGAAGTTGTTAGTATTCGGCGGGAGGGTGTTGTGTATAATCAGAGGGAAGTGAGGATTCTTTTGGATAGTTCAAAAACGGATCAACTAAGGAGGGGTGCTTGGATCACTTTGAGGGCTCTGAGAAACTCTCCAATTTGTCCGGTCAGTTTGTTGGGCAGTTATATTAGTCATAGACCCATAGGTAGTTTTACCCCCCTTTTTATTCATGAGTCGGGAGCTGGGTTGTCAAAATATCAATTTGACAGAGTCTTTAAACTGTGTATGGAAAAATTGGGTTTGGGAGATAAAAAATTTACATCCCATTCCTTTAGGATAGGAGCGGCGACAGAAGCCGCTAGGGCGGGATTGGAGCCAGCAGTCATAAAACAAGTGGGTAGGTGGAAGTCAGACTGCTTCAAATTGTATGTTCGGCCTAACTGTTAATATTTTCTTTTCCAGGTGTGCACAGAGTGGTCTGGATTATTGGCCACTCTTTTGTATATTGGGCGCACCAGAGGGCGAAGCAGAGAGTATATACCCAGAATCTAGGATTGGACGCACAAGAATTTAAAGTTTTTTGGTGCGGTAGAAGAGGTATGGTTTGGGAGGATTTCTGGTCTGAGGTGGGTAGGATGTCACAGGTCTTTCCTGCGCCGGATATTCTGATAGTGCACCTTGGGGGTAACGACATAGGCCAGGTAAAAACTTTGGACCTCATCTTTAGGATTAGGGATGATCTTTTTAATTTCAGGTTAGCATTTCCCAAGTCAATAGTTGTCTTCTCGGAAGTGGTGCAGAGGCTGAGGTGGTTGGTATCACCGTCTCTGCGCCCTTTTGAGAAGATGAGGAAAAGGGTTAATAGAGCGGTAGCTAAATTGCTTAAGAAGGTTGGAATTATGTCTTTTAGACACACGGAACTGGAGAATGGATCAGATGGCCTTTATAGATTCGATGGCGTCCACCTTTCTGATATAGGACTGGACATTTTTAATTCTGATCTAGGCTCATGTGTTGAATTGGCCGCGGTGGTGGGGTAGGGACAGAAGAGGTTGGTCGTTTTTCTCCCTCCCTTTCTTCTGTCGTATGGGGAATTCTTTTAATGGATAGTAAAATAAGTTATTTATTATGCAGCCTGAGCTTCTTATGGCTAGGCTGTCTATGGATGTTTTTAATATTTATTTAAGTCTTTATTATTTATTTATTGCTGTTTGAAAAACCAATAATAAACGGCCGCGGCCAATTTTTAAGCCAACACTGAGTCTGTTGTAATTTTTTATAGTTTAGAGATAAGAGAATCCTAGCCTATTATTCCCATGACAAGAAAAAGGGGCATTTTATATGCCCCTTTTTCTACATGGGAAAATGGCAGGAAAAGGGCAGGTAATTCTAGTCAGGTTTTGGAGGGAAAATAGTGGTAGCAATTTACCTCAGGAATAAAGCGGGACTCTGCCTGGAGATAACTCCAGGAGGTGGGGTTAGGAGCATCCAGGCAGGTGATAGGCTAAGGATAGGGAAACTTCTGGAATATCCAGGAAGCCTATTTAAGGAGGGTGCAGTACCTCAGGGGCTCATTCTCCTGAAGAAAACCACCAGTGTTTGTCTCCCCACCCCCCCCCCCCCTTATGTCGCGGCTGTTTTTTATGTGGTGTGTCACCCTTGCAAATATGTAAGAGGTGGACTATTGATTGAAAAGAAAGATGTTTTAATAATAAAGACTAATTGGAGTTGGTTAACAGACCGGGCTGTTTATGGCTAGTCTGTTTATTTGCTATGTTTTAAGTTTTTTCAAGGTGATGATGCAGCCTGTGCTGTTTATGGCTAGGCTGGGGAATTCTTTTAATGGATAGTAAAATAAGTTATTTATTATGCAGCCTGAGCTTCTTATGGCTAGGCTGTCTATGGATGTTTTTAATATTTATTTAAGTCTTTATTATTTATTTATTGCTGTTTGAAAAACCAATAATAAACGGCCGCGGCCAATTTTTAAGCCAACACTGAGTCTGTTGTAATTTTTTATAGTTTAGAGATAAGAGAATCCTAGCCTATTATTCCCATAATTGGTTCTACAGGTTGTAGCTATGCTGCAAATCATAGGTTCTAGAAACACAGTTAGCACAGGGGCAAAAAAAGAAATTATTTTTAAGGCTCTACCTACTAATCTCAAATGTCTTAAAGTGCATCCGCCATTAGATAATTACTGTTTTTATGCTGCTGTTGCAGACCTTTCCTTTTGAGAAAGCTAGTTCCCTGATTGTCATTTACTCATTGGCTTCAGTAACTTCTGCATCACTGATCCACAAGTATAGATAAAAAGGCATTGTAACACTACTCCTACACAGACTGTGACTCTAAATTATTGAAGCCAGACTCAACCAGGCAACTAGCATTTTTTATTAAGTAAGCCAACAAGTTTTTATGAACTGATATCTTAGAAAAAATGGAACATATGAAAGGGATATTTTTACATTAATCTCCAGACCCACTGACAAAAATTAAAACAGAACTTCACTATATACAATGGTATCTACATACAAGTCTGGAAACAACATCTGAAAATAACCAAAGATAGCAAAATAAAAAAAACAGCTCTTTAATTGGAGTTGGTAGTCGGTTACTGCCCCACATACATTATTCAGTTCTGTATATATAGGTCATATACGTATGTAGTACATGCATTGAGTATTCTGAGAGCATTTATTTCATCATACTTAAGTATCAGAGGTCAGTAGTAAATATTCAGGGTCTCTTTTCCCTATAGCATTGCAGATAACCAGAAAGGAAAGTAACAACTGTCATTCTGAGACCATACTTGGCACAACATTGCAGAACTTACAGAGTGTGGCAGTGCTTGGCATGTTCCAGAATTTCTTCATTCCTCTGATATCTGAAGAATTGCTTCCTAGTCCAAGTTTTCTCTGGAAAGCTCGGCACATTTGTCATGCTAAGCAACAAACAATAAAGCACCAGTTGTCAACAAATATATTATTTTCTGTATTTAACAGATAGAAAAACAACATAACTGCATCAGCATAGTTTGGGCAATAGTTGTCATTTTTTAATTCTAAAATAATAATGATGTTTCTGAAATGAAACGATATGTGTAAATGGTACATGTTATCTTTATGGAGCTTATGCACAACTAACCTGTTGAAGTGACCAATGACCTTTCTCTGAAAGTCATTGCAAAGGCGTTCCAGATAATATGCATGAGACCTGTTACTAACAGGATTTATCCCATCCAATCCCCAGCTGATGCTGTACTCGTAGATGTTTGTGTGGCGCAGCTGAAAGATATAATTTAGATAATTATATAAAAATACATACCTTTTTTTAGGTTTTATATACTTCCTATGATTTTACATAGCGAAATGTTATGCAGTGCTTTACAGTGAGAGAACAATTCACCCTAGCCCACCCTATTACATCCATAAAATTATTCAAACCTAAACCTAAACTAAAGCTGTGTGGCTTAAAGAAATCAGACATGTCTGTTTCCTCTACAGCTCTACAGTCCCAATTGCAGCAACACATAGCATGCCCCCCACCTTCCTATCTTTCCTTTATATTGCTCTGATGTACCCCCATTGTCTTTTTGCCCTCATTGTAGGAGTGCAGGCTGTGTAGAGAGTATATCCAGTATGGCATGTAGATAGTATGACCTATGGCATCCAGTGCCCCCAGAATGCATTTACCTGTACACTGCATTCGGTCCTCCTGTCTTAAAATCATTAACAGTTACTTTTTGAGAAAACTTAAATTGTAAGCTGGACAAACTGAACTTCTTTTGTTTAAATTACAGACAATTTCTTGATATCCTTCTAAAGGGTTAATTGAATTATCATTCAAATTATCTCAAAATGTTGTTTCCATGGTGCATAGGTGTGCACAGGCTATTGCATTAGGGTGTGCACCTCAAAGCTCCAACACATATGCGTGTGTGACATATTTACCTGCCTCTTGCCCGCTCTCCATCCTGAAACAATGGGGGGAGCAAGGGGGATCTGTGCAGCAGAAATAGGAGGAACAGGGACAGGAGGGTTGGCATATATTGGTACAGATACCCTGTATTTTCCTCCTGTGGCAGTTGAATGTGGGCGAGAGGAAAAGGATAAAAAGGGAGGTTGTTTTGACTAAATCCCCCCCCCTTCTGCCCAGGTTCTGGGGTTAGGCAAGGAAGGGTCACAGTTTACCTGTTACCTGCCCGCAATCGACATGTACATTGCAATTGATGGGTTGCCAACCCTGGGATTAGGGACACCTGGCGCAAGCCTATGCCTCGGTGTCACTTTTTTACTTTTTTTCTTAATTCTTTATTTCTCATATCCAGAGTATCTCTATATCCTTCCACCACTCTTTGTTCAAAATGTCCAAAAAACATAACTTTTCTTCACTTAGGAGACACAAAGGTAAAGTCTACTCTATGCCCTTCTCAACTACTGCAACCTCATGTGCTGTCATCTAGTAATAAAGCTTTCACCTTTATAATCTATAGTGAAAGTTGCTGTAAGACATTTAACTCCCTCTCAACCATGTGTGAGCTCTTTTTGTGCAATTCTATGCCAATCTGATTCCTGGCTTCCATTCAAAGTATTATTTTTTCTCAAAATACCTAAGAACTAATTTCCGAACTGCATACATGGCCTCATAAATGACCATACACACCAAATCCTCTTCTAATAAACTGACAACGAATGTACTCCTGCTTTTTTACTAATAATTCTTACTGAGTAATCAACACCCATAATCTCAAGCCATGTCCATTGCCCTTATCACTTTTTCAATGTCAAAAGCATGTTCTTAAAATTTGTAATTGGCCCCCCCTTCTTAAGTTGAGTTACAAACCACATAAAATGTTGACACTTTACAAATATAGAGCAATATTCATAGCCATTGAAAGTTAGAATAAAAAAAAAAAAACAGTTGGTTAAGAATGAAGAATTAATATAACACGCTTCAGAAAGGCATTAGGTTTACATAGTAGCAGAATCCAAGGTGCACTTTAGAACCTAACATTTCCTAAACTTAGATGCCCAATTATACCATTAGTTTTCTATAGTTCTGAAAGACAAAAATCAATTGTTTTAAGTAATAAATACTGCAAATATAGTGAGGCATTCCCAAAGAAAAATTCACAGATGGAACCCCTCTGGAGGCGAACAACTGGAAGCCCAAATTGCAGTTTACTCACTCTCTCATGCAGTCTTTTGATCAGAGTCTGTTGGGCATCATGAAGAGTCATATTTATTTCAGGTTTGAGGGCAAGGATGTCAATGTAGTCTGAAGCTCGATTACTGGACAGGTTATATTTAATGTCACTAATAATCCTTTTAAAGCAATGAAAGTAATCTTCAGGGCTTCCACCAACTTGAAAAGCTTGGTCTATTTCTTGCTGAACAACTTAAAAAAGTTAAAATTAAAAAGTATGTTAATTTCATGTACAAACCACATGTTGCAACTTGCAAGTAATTCAAACTGGTGGCTCTAGTAGGTTTTCTCAAAACGGAAATTTCAGACATTGTATTTGGCCACATGTACATTTTCAATAGGTTTTATAAAGGTATATATATTATGCTGGTGCTTTTGAAATTATGCTGGTGCTTTTGAATGCTGACTGTGCACCCCCTAACACATAATTCTTTCTCTGCTTGAGCCTTTACCACCCAAGGTTACTTCAGTCTACTTTGGAAAGGGGCCCTATGATGCTCTGTAATGTCTGTCTTCTGCCCTTTATGTTTAATCTAAGTAAGAGAGCATTATCCTTACAACTTTGGTGGGCTAGTTTCACCTATGATGCTGTCTATGGTACCTCAATGGTGCATCTTTCTTGAATTGGTCAGTAAGCTATGTATGTGGAATGTGCAATTTCTGTACTTCATTTGAGAGATTTCTTTTTACTTCCTGTGTATATGATCTCAGACAGAACCCGAAATTAAGCAAAATCTCCTCACATTCTGTCTATTAAATTAATGTCACCTAGAACAAAAAGAAAACTGAAACATGAGTAGCAATATAAACTAAACTCTGTAATACAGTGAGGAAGGTTTAGTACCTCTGCCAGGATTTTAATGCTTCCTGCGTTTTAGACAGATATCCCCTCACTTTCTGGGACATAGACAGCAAAATATGACAGAAATTCTGACACTTAATAACACATTTTAGCTGGATTTACCCCCCCCCCCCTCGCAACTGATCTATTCTTAACCCTAAAACGAACCCCCTAATCCCTGACCCATACCTAACCTCCAAACTAAGCCCTAAAGTAAGTCTAAAGGTGAGTAATGTAAAACTAGCAAGATGGGGACATTTTAAAAACGATATCAGCTTTCTATTACTACCTGTGTCTCTTCTGGGTAGATTAACCTTCTCTACTGGTCCTGTGGGTCACAGTCCCAGATCTAATGTGATTGGAACTCCAAAACTTTACAGCAGTTGCTGGAACAGGAATAGATAGGAAATCTTCCCATAGACACACTCTAGCAACAATTGTCTAATGGCGCTTTTCCACGGCATGGAACCGAACGGTTCGGCATGCTTTTGTGCTTTTCCACTGCTGGTACCGCATGGTATAGTGTCGGAACGGTTCGGTACGGTACGGCGGCGCTTTTCCACTGCATGGAACCGAACGGTACGGTATGGTACGGCTCTGAAAAAACAGTACCTACTCGATTGTGGTTCCAACAGGTACCATAACTGGTACCAAATCCCACAATCCTTTGCATGCAGTCACTTCTAGCCACTGATTGGTCAGAGAATCCCACCCACCCGTTGTTATCCCACCCACTTAACTTTAGTACTACTTTAGTGGAAAAGCAAACCATACCGTACCGAACCGTTCCAACACCATACCATGCGGTACCAGCAGTGGAATAGCAAACCGGGCCAAGCAGGGCCAAGCAGGGCTGAGTAGAGCCGAGCCGGTACTTGCAGTGGAAAAGTGCCAAATGTCTTCCTGTTGTCACTGTGGGGGAGGGGGGATAGGGGAAATCATCCCAATTGGACACAGACAACAGCAAAAAAAAAAAAAACTTTTGGTTTTAGACTAATCCCTTGTTTTCGATACTTACCTCGTTCTGTAACAGGACACCAATGCTGAGCTCTCAGCACAACTTCCACAGACAGAAATGAAATACAACACTTGCCATGTTGTTACAACATGAAAAAGTATGAGTTATATTTTATGTTCTTGTACCTGGTTTCAGGAGCTTTTCTGCTGCCTCTTTACCAAGTGCAAGCAGGCTGTATTCCTGTAGTATACTGTATAGTCTTTGCATTGTACCTAACCATTTACTCTTGGCCTGTTGTCTGCGTGAAGGATCTCGGCTAAATATGTCTCCATAATATGTGCTGTAAATTGAAGAAAATAATAAAAATTAGTTGCATATATCTCTTTATAGCAGCCAACGTTAGTAATACAAAGAAAGGGTACAGATGCACAGAACTTCAAAAACTCATCCATGTGGGACTCTATTAAATCACCAAGCAAAACCAACTTTATTCTACTTTGCCTTTCAGTAGTATGCACCATAACAATGTTTAGCCTGTATACAACTCCTCCAGTATATCCATGCTGAATAGTATATCAGAGCAAATAAAGCTGACCCGCTGCAGTACAAAGAAAGCTCCCATTGTATAAGCCTTTTTACTTGTATCCTGGTTCAGATCTGCTCATCTGATGAGGAATGGGGCTACTTTTAGGAGAAGAGTTTCAACTAGAGACATTCAGATCCCTGAAGGTGTATATGTCATGTAGAACTTTGAGGAAACTACAGAATTTTGCTGTCACAGTACACACTTTAGATTTTCTAATATAATTTTGAATGTGTACTATGCATGCGCAATAGGGAACCGACTGTAAAGCCACAAGGCTTCACTGCCAGTTTCCCTTACATCTTTCAGGCTCTCGGCAGCACCCGAGAGCCTGAAAAATCGTCTGAGGTGAAGACACTGCTGGATTCCTGGACAAGGTAAGTGGCCTAATATATATATTTTTTTTTTCTGAAGAAGCCTGGACTTTCTCTTAAAGCAATCTGAATTTGAATAGTTTTTTTCCCCTATGGTGGAATCACCGTTGAGGTATTTGTATTGCTATCATATGTCCACTCAAGCATCTCTTCTCCTGGGAGAATAAGTTTAATGCTTGTAGTCGTTTATACAAAAAACTGAGGTTCTCCATTCCCCTTATTAGCTTTGTTTCCCTTTTCTGGGCTCTCTCCAGTTCTAGCACATTCTTCCTGAGTTCTGTTGACCAGAACTGGACAGCATACTCATGATGTGGCCGATCCAGAATATTTTGATGTTGAGGGTTTTTTTTTTTAACGTTTATTGAGAGATATGTACAGGATCATTATAAGCATTTTCAATACATTTAGAAAGTGTGTAGTAACATAATGCTAAAAAAAAAATGCAGCCTTTATTCTGCAATTAGTTTCCGATAAAATGCACAAAATCTGATAATGAAACAAGAAGATTGTCAGTAATTGTCTGATATTTTTGACAACTTGGGCATATTATAATAAGAATATCCAACTGTTCTACTTACATGAGGATTAATAACAAATATAAATAGCAAACATTGCAAATTTTGTTTTCCTGTGCAACTTTAATATATCTACCTAATAGGTTGAAGTCTATATACACTGGGTATAGCATTCTCATCCAGCTTAAACCATTGGTTCAGAAGGGAGAGGTCTCTATCATATTTAAGAGATGTTTTTTTCTGACTGGGGTCAAAAATGTCCTTCTCATCTTGATCTTTAGAAATTTCAGTATTTGCAGGGTCGGTTGTAGGCTTGTCTTCAGTGGAATTTTGTCGATTTGGTGACTCAGAGGATGTAACATCATCTTTCACAGATGGTAAAGCTTCCTCTCCACCAACAGAATCCATTCCACTGGTCCCACTAAGCTTTTGCTTGGCTGCTGACAACTTCATTTTCTCTAATGTGGCTTTAATACCTTCAAATGATTCCTTCGTTAATGTAGATGGAATGTTCAGTTGGTCATATTTCTGTCCTAAAAAACACTAACAATATGTAGAGGTTAAACCTTTAAATCAGTGTATGTGAAAACAGAGAGATAAGAGAAGTTATACAGTACATATACTTATATACATACACATGGTCAAAAGTTTGTGGACACTTGACCATCACACTTATGTGAGTATGTTGGACATCCCACTCCAAAACATTGGAAATTAATATGGTTTTTCTCCCCCTTCCTTTGCAGCTACAACAGCCTCCACTTATCATGTCAGACATTGAGACATAGATTAAGATTATGTTAGGGAAATATAAATCTTCTGTATTTCTAATATTTTTCACAAGTTATAGCCAAAACCCATTCATGAATGTACCACCCTATTATTTTATTAGATTGCTAACGCGTCTGGAAGATTGATAGTAATGCAGTAAAGAATGTTCTGATGCCTTCTAGCACTGTTGCTACTAGCAGATATTTAGTCTATATTCCTTGCTACTGCTGAGTATGTAATGTAATCCTACTAGAAAGTGAAATAATGGTCTTACAAAAAAAGCTGTGTGTCCTGCTTCCTGGCATTTTTGTAGAGTCTTCAGGTGTAAGGAGGTCATAACATGATCATTGCTGATTCCATCCTTCAAGCCCCATCTAAGATCAATAATACGAAAGTCAATGCCTTTTTCCCTAAAGTAAATATAGAGCTCTGGATATGATTTTGTGAACAAGGCATTGCGTTCGGGAAAGGAATCTGAAAAAAAGATCATAAAGACAAATACACAATCCATCATTTTTAATTCTGAACATTCCTGGGCTTTAATAAGCTATAGATGCAGGCTTTCACCATAGAGAGAATCTCTGCCTACAGTGAATGCAAGTGTCAATATCTATGAACATTTCATGACTGCTATAAATGCTTAAGGAACTGTTAGAATGTTCAAGGATGCTGCTAACTAAACATTTGTGAATAGAAGCCAATATGAGCCAAGGAGCCAATAAACTCAATGTCTTTAGACCCAAGAACAAAAAGTTCATATATTACAGCTTATTAGTCCTTAGAATCGGTGGGGGAATTGGGGGGTGATAGGAGTATTTGTGCTAGGATGGGGGGGAAGGGATAGAATTTGGGTTAAAAAGGATTTTTTTTAAAAGGGTTAGGATTTGTGCTGGGGGGGGGGGGGAATCAGTGCTGGTTGGGGGAATTGGGTTTGTTCTGGGGGGAAGATTTGTGCTGGAGTGAAGGTATTTGGAGAAAAATATTTTTTTTCTTTGGTGGGGGGGGGGGGGGAGGGGTTACTGCGAAATTTCTGCTTGGAGGAAAGGATTTGTGCTAGGAGGTGGAATTTTGAGGAGGGAAGGTTTGTGCTAAGAGGGGGGATTTGGGGGGAAGGTGATTTGTGCAGGGGGTAAGAGGGGAATTAGTGCTGGGGTGATTGGGGGTCTAATTGTGCCAGAATTTGTGTTGGGAGGTGGGATTGGAGGGGGGTTATTGCTGGGGTGGATTTGATAGAAGATTTGTGCTAGGGGG
Source organism: Pelophylax lessonae (assembly GCF_965119305.1). NCBI lineage: Eukaryota > Metazoa > Chordata > Amphibia > Anura > Ranidae > Pelophylax > Pelophylax lessonae. The sequence goes on from NC_138768.1 coordinate 715,877,022, forward strand.
AGAGGATTTGTGCTGAGAAGGTGGGATTTAGGAAGAGAGGATTTGTTTTACGTGGTGGAATTAGGAGGGGGAGGATTTGTGCTAAGAGGGGGGCTTTGGCAGGGAAGATGATTTGTGCTAGGGAAGATTGGGGAGAAGGATTTAGAGGTAGAGGTGATTGGGGGGGGGGTTGTATTAGAAGGTGGAATCTGGGTGGTAATCTGGGGGGTGGATTTGTGCTAAGAGCAGGAATTTGGGGGGGAGATTAGAGCGGGGGGGGGGGTGTTCAAGGAGAGGATTTGTGCTGAGGGAAAAGATTTGTGCGGGGGAGGGGGGATTTAAGGGGGGGTTGTGCTGGAGGAGATTTGGTGGGGAAGGGATTTGGGGGAGAGTAGTATTGCTAAGGGATTTGTGCTAGTAAGTGGAGTTTTTGGGGATGAAGTGGAATTTTAGGAAGTTTCACAACCTGGACCCCTACAGTATCTTCATTTTGTACTCCTGAACTCTGCACTCTGCATACACCTGTCCCAAGCATTTTGTGCACTTCATACATATTTAGGTGACCCTTGTGAAGATTCTGGGGTCCCAAAAATGTGTGTGAATCTGGAGGCTCTCAGGGAAAATGATAACTCATCAGGGAGTAAAAATATAGCTACCCACTACTAGCTACTCTCACTCTCTAAGGTACTGCCCATTACAGAAAGCTGACTGTGGCTTGAAGGCCCTTGTTCTGATAAGAAGAGAGTGGAGTCTGGAGTCTGTATGGAGCTACAGGTATCTATCCATGCCTTCTCTCCTTCAATATATGGTGAGAATACAATCTTCAATCACCATAAATGTGACTGGCACCTACTGTGTTACATCCTCAATCCATGCCAAGTACACACCCCCCAGAGTAAACGTTACCCTACTTGACCTCTGGTGATCCTCACTGAACTCAAAGTGGTAGGGGACCTCTTCATAGGAACATATCAGTGCTGTCTCCTATTGTTGAAGACTCAATTTTAAATATCTTTGGTTTCAAATGCCAGGATTATCCTTTTGAGAAGTACTGTTACAAAATCTAAATGATTCTGGTGCTTCTCTAGGTAAATACATGGATTGTAAGAACACACCTTTCTGACATGAAAATAAATGGTTATAGCCCTTTTGCAAATATAAACAGTATATTAGTAATAAACCTAATCTTATGACAAAAGGGACACTCTCTGCAAAGTAAAGTCTATGTCAATAATTAAACATTTTCCTTATACAAGAAAGCGACATGGCATATTGTTTAATTAATGTATACTCAGCCCAGTGTGTGTATGCTTGTGACAGAAGTGTACATGTGTATTCCCTGCAAGTTTTCTGGACGACACATTTCTCGGCTCTTGGTTTTGATGGAAAAATGTAGGCAATTTAATTAAATTAAAGTGGTTTTAACCCAAAATAAAACCAATGATCCTGATCCTTTAAAGCAGGATACACAGCATAGTGCCTGTGCTGTTTCATTTGTCCCACTCCATGTTCTAAAAAAATCTGGTTGGTTTGATCCTGCCTGTTCCTGTGTCCCCCTTAGTGTGCTGACTACAGTAATCATGGCTGCTGATCTTTGATTACCATGGTCAGGTTACGTGCCTCTGTCATCCGCTGCTCTCCTCTCTCCCCCTCTCTACCCCTCCCTCCCTGCCTGTCAGCTCAGGAGTCTATGTGTGATCCATCTCCTCCCTGCCCCTCCTGCTACTATTGCTGTAACATTACTGCTGGGAAATCATGTAATCTCCTCTCTTACAAGAAGATATAATGTGCAGTATCTGTGTTTTTTAAAAATGATTCCGCAAGACACCTTATTTACAGCACCGCATGGCACTTATGTGACCTCCTGCTGCTCTCCTCCATCCTCACGGCTGGCGTCAGCAAAGAATCTCAGCCACTCCCGCTGTAGTGCTCGGAGCAGGGAAGGAGAGCGCCGGTAGGTCACGTGAACGCCCAGCCGCCCTGTGAAATAAGGTATTTTGCACAATAATTAAAAAAACAAAACAAAGATACTGCACATTCTATCATCCTGTAAGAGAGAAGATTACAGGATTTCATAGTAGTGACTTTGCAACCACTTCAAATTATTATTTTTTCTGTTTTAGGCAGGGTATGATAAATATTTAAAGTACAGTAAAACCTTGGATTGCGAGCATAAATCATCCTGGAAACCTGTTTGTAATCCAAAGAATTTGTATATCAAAGCAAATTTCCACAAAAGAAATAATGGAAACTAAGATGATTCGTTCCACAATCACTTATTCATAAGTTCTTGAGTTTGAATTCCATATAAAAAGATTATAGCAATGTGATAGGTTGTGTAACTATAAAATGCCCATGCACAAATGGCAGCCTTCACAAGAGGTTTAGAACCAAAATCCAGCAGGAGCTACAGAGTATAAAAGAGAAGAGAGGCATCTCTAAGTTTAGAAATATGGTTACATTTAATGAAGGTACAACATTTAACAACTCACATGGTTGATGAATAAAACAGGCACATCTAAGTATGCAGGTATCCGGAGTAAAGCTGTCCTTATAGACCATCCTCTGCACCGCCGGCTCTCACCGCTGTCAGTCTTCAATTGTGACCGGGAAGACTAACCTGCAGTAGAGCAATCTGAAAGCGAGGTTTGAAGCGCTCTTGGAGTGCAATGTGGAAGGAATGACATTGATGGCGGTTGTGGAGGATGGTCTACTCTATGTGGACAGCTTTACCCCGGATGCCTGCATGCTTAGATGTGCCTGTTTTAATTCTCAACCATGTGAGTTGCTAAATGTTGTTTATCTTTATTAAATGTAACCATATTGCCACACTAAGGGCTCTTTCACATGGAGCGGACCGTATTGCGATCCGCTCCGGCACTTTTTTTTTTATGGACACGGATGACACTTGTGTCATCCGGTCCGTATGTCCGCATATCATCCCATCCATTTGCGGATGATATACGGACATAATGTATGTCAATGCAATTGCGGATGTCACCGCTGACATCCGATTTACCATCCTTTCCGTTTTTTTAAACGGAAGAAAAAATAGGATTCTGTTCTGTTCCAAAAAACGGAACAGAACTGAAAGGACGAAAATGGTCATCCGCTGACATCCGCAATGCCATTGATATACATTATGTCCGTATATCATCCGCAAAAAAATAGCATGATATACGGACATACGGAACGCCCGTGTGAAAGAGCCCTTAGAGGCACCTCTCTTCTCTTTTATATTCAGTGTTTACGTGATGCTATTTGTATATCAAGACATCACTTGTTTATCAAGTCAAAATTTATAATAGAAATGTTGCTTGTCTTGCAAAATACTCAGACCAAGTTATTCGCAATCCAAGGTTTTACTGTACTTAAGAAAAAATATTGTTGTTCTAAATTGTCACCTTCTTCAAAGTAATCCCCTTTTTATTTCATCATGTGGAACCTAAGCAGAAGAACTATTAATTTTATATATAGTGGTACCTTGGTAACCTCCACAGATGTACACCATAAAAACTTTCTTCTTTGCAGTATAGGGTACATTCATGATTCCCTGTATAATTGTGCGCTCTGTCCCAGAGAAATGTTCAAGCACTTCTTCCTCATCTGTGTCATGACTTCCAAAGGATATTTCCACTCTACCAGACTCATTTGGTGCACTGGTGTCATATTCTTCAATGAAAAATTCTGCAGTCTTTTTTTCATACGTTCTATTCAGCTGCATCACTTCTTGTAAGTCGTCAGTTGTTGGTTGTTCTGGCTGTGCAGTGTCATATGTTGCAATAGTCCAAGCTTCTGAGCTATCTTTTCTATTGAATTCTAGACTTTTGTCTTCCAGTTCACCATGTAAAGTGAAGGAGGCATTCTGAGAGGAGGAGTTATTACCTTCTTCTTGTACAGTGGGTTCTTGTCGAGACTGAACAACAACAAATGTATAAAAGTAATATTTATTAGAAACATCTCACTCACATTACCATAGCATAGGCTTTCAACATAATTATTCAATATTTTTGCTTCATTGATTTTTTGCATGGACTCTGTAATTATAACCTGTGGCATTTAAAGTATCTTTATGTCAATTCTCTGAATTGGCAACCTAGCGACAATAATAATTGAGGAAAGGGTCAAGAACAACAAGATGCTCTTATTACCTTTCATCAATGCTTGTGGTATCTAGGAAATCAGACCCCCTCCTTGTATTAAATAAGACATGATTTAAAGAAGAACTCCAGCTTTTTCTCCCAAAAAAACACATGCATTGTGCATGTAAATGAATCACAACCCCAGTGTCAGATTGTGTGTAACTTACCTCCTTTAGCTATATAAAGCAGATTTCTGTGTCTTTGATGTCACTCCTCCTCCTGGCTGAATCTCAAAGTTCTCTGACTTCCTGCTCTCTTCCTTTACCAGTCCTGATACTACATGTCCCATCATGCTTTGAGCCTCTGTAGTTTCAGGGCGGGCTACGGGAGTCACTTGTACCAGTTCCGAAAGTTTATATGGCTGGGTCCTAGGGTTATTCTGGGTTTTTCTGGGCCTTCATGTGGGTGGGGAAAGGAGAGGAACTACACTTCCTCTCTTCGGTGAACACAGTGCTGTACAGCAGGAAGTGTAACCTTACAAACCATCTCTTGGAGAAGAAATGTGATATTCTAGCTATAAAGGGCGCACAAATATAAGACTGATCACATGATTATGGTTTTTCTGCTCTGATCTCATTCTTTTTAACAAAGAAACATCAAATTCTGTTTATTGAAGGCATGCTTTGGGATGTGTATATAGTGTTTTCACACACAACACACACACACAAAACTCGATTAAGTCACACACAAAACTTTGGTTGTTGTAAAGTGTATGTGTAGTCACGAAACACGCTAAAAATATTGTGAGGAGAAACACGCACTCCTTCTACACAAAGTGTGAACGGGGCCTTAGATGCAAGGGATCACTACCATACTAGAATCATTTCAGTCTTAGGGCTTGTTTAACCCCTTGCTGACCGACCGCCATGTATTTACTGTGGCAAAGTGACGCTATTGGGCGAAACAACGTACCTGTACCTCGTTTTGTTCAATAGCCAATAGATGGGGCCATTGTGCCACTGGAGGCGCTATCGCACCGTGATTGGCCAGCAGGAATGTCATTTAGAGGGTCTGGCGGACTCGATGTCCACAGTCTACCCGTGATCATCCCTGGGAGAGAAAGAACGGCGATCTGCCTATGTAAACAAGGCAGATCGCCACTCTGCAAGGGGACAAGATGGAGATCTTGTGTTCCTGCTAAGTAGGAACCTGGATCTCTGTCTTCCCCCAATCAGTGTAACCCCCCCACAGTTAGTAAGCAACCCCTAGGGACACACTTTACCCTTTGATCGCCCCTGATGTTAACCCCTTCCCTGCCAGTGTTATTAATGCAGTGACAATGCATTTTTTTTAGCACTGATCACTGTATTAGTGTCACTGGTTCCCAAAAAGTGTAAACAGTGTCATTTAGGGGTCTAATTTGTCTTCCGCAATGTCGCATTCCTGCTAAAAATCGCTGATCGCCGCCATTACTAGTAAAAAAACAAAATAAATAAAAATTCCATAAAATTATCGCATCCTTTGTAGACACTATAACTTTTGTGCAAACCAATCAATATACACCTATTGAGATTTTTATTTACCAAAAATATGTAGCAGAATATATATTGGCCTAAACTGATGAATAAATGTGATTGTTATAATTTTTTTATTGGCTGTGTTTTATAGCAGAAAGTAAAAAATATTGTTTTTTGTTTTTTTTTCAAAAATTTACGCTCTTTTTTTTTATTTATAGCGCAAAAAATACCACCAAAAGAAAGCTCTATTTGTTGAAAAAAAAAAGGAAATGAATGTTATTTGGGTACAGCGTCACACAACCGTGCAATTGTCAGTTAAAGTAACGCAGTGCCATATCGCAAGAAATTACCTGGTCATTATGGGGTAAAACCTTCTGCTCCAGAAGTGGTTAAATGAATGATGTACAAAATGCAGCACAACCACAAGGTTTCACCAACCCCCAACTCCTCCCCCTTTGGCTGAAGGGGCAGTGGCTGGGAGTGAACACATGCCACGACTGCGATACTCTGCTTCTTGGCAGTGTTAGGAATTATACCTCCTGTTGTGCTTGGTGGGCACTACTGCCTGCCAGACACAACCAATTCTAGTGAATGGAACCACACTGCGGTTGCGCACAATGTGCATGTTTGCAGTGCAGTACTGCAGCATTTAGGGGGTTAAAATAGGTGATACAACTCCTCCTCACCGCCTGTAAAATGCTTTCTGAGAAGTGATCCGAATGCAAATCACTCTTCAGTCTGCAAAGCAGGTGCAAATGTGTGATACCTCCTGTGTCATTCCTGTCTTGCAGAATGCCGAAGAATATTGGCTTACTGCCAGAGAACAATGCTGTGATCTGTGAGGTGGGACTTGGGAGGTTGGGGCTCTTCCTGTAGGTGTGACTGGGCAGGATTGAATACTAATTAGGATGTATTCTCTTACACCCACCATCAGAGCTGTGAAAGAAGTTACATAATTTGCAAAGTCTCAAAAACTACAGGAGGGAATGTTTTAGGCTAGAGATGCAGCAGGAAGTGGCTATGGAACAGAGATGTATAGTAACGAAGTAGAACTACTTAAGTACTGTACTTAAGTACCGAAATGCGGTATCTGTACTTTCCTAGAGTATAATTTTTTTCTCCTACTTCTACTTTTACTTCACTACATTTTTTCGATGATTTCGATACTTCTACTCAAGTATTTTTTTTTTGTGCTGCATAGTTACTCGTTACTTTTAAAAAAATTACCACTGCCAGAACAGTAGATGGTAGGTTGCATAAAGCTCAAAAAAATGTGTATAATGTCATTTGTAAATCAGCGCATACGAAAATAAAGGCTGTGTATAATAATAGCTGCTATACCAAATCTTTCCAATAAAAAGAAAATATGAAACAAACAAATAAATGGTGCTACAGCGCTTAAAGTGCATCAAGAAACTACTAACAAACACAGGTTAATCATTTAAATAAATCATTTGAAATAATAAAAACAATATGATGTTCAAACTTTTGACTTATTTCTTTAATAACTACATAACACAGTACTTGTACTTCTACTTTCAGTACTTGAGTAGAAATTTTTTTTCAAAACTACTGGTACTTTTTACTTTTAGTACTTAAGTAGCAAATTTTTTGAAAAAACTACTTGCAATACTTAAGTAAAAAAAATGTTGAATACTTTAGTACTTCTACTTAAGTAACTTTTTCTGCGAGCACTTCCACTTCTACTCAAGTAATTTTTTGATCGAGCACTTGTACTTTTACTCAAGTAGAAATTTCGAGTACTTTATACAAGTCTGCTATGGAAGGATCTCAGTCTACATCAGACTATACAGAATGTCACATGACACAAAACCACAACTAAACACAGAATATCAGGGGATCTGCAGACAACAGAGCAACATGGTACAGAGGTATGATCTATGCTGGGATTGATAATTCCATTCAGTTTTAGTGAAAAGAAAGTTGGAGTTTGGCTTTAATTGTTTATCCCTATGAAACATTGAATGACCCACATAAACAATAAATACCCACCTTTAAGACAAATGATTCAGTGCTCTCCAGAATGTATTGATTTTCATCTCCTGTGCTGGCTTCATTACTGACTCTTTTCACTCTCCGATGATACAGGCTATTCTAGAAAAGAGAATGTGGTACATTAGAGAGCATTCATTTAAAAAAACACAGTGTGAGTCTCAAGCTATGGGACATAGGTATGTCTAAACTAGGGGTTCCAGGGGTACAACTGGATTCTCAGCTATGCTTGCTAGGTTCTCTTGAGTCTTTAGAATTAAACATTTATCTGCTCAATTTTTTGCATGAGGTATTGTTTACTGCCAAGAATATGATAGCTAAAGTGTGCCTGCCTTACAACAATGGAAAGCGGAGATTAAATAGATGCTCCTGTATAAAGCCCATAGATTAATCAGTTCTCTTTGTTCATCCAGCGGGTTGAGCGAGAAAAAAAGCTGACCAGATTCCCTCATCCACCCATTAAAGGTGGATGGGGGAATACTCCCCGCTAAGGTAATGTACACTATATTGTCAAAAGTATTGGGACACCTGTCTTTACATGCACATGAACTTAATGGCATCCCAGTCTTAGTTAGTAGGGTTCAATATTGCATTGGCCAACCCTTTTCAGCTATAACAGCTTCAACTCTTCTGGGAAGGCTGTCCAAAGATTAAGGAGTGTGTCTATAGGAATGTTTCCAGAAGTGCATTTATGAGGTCAGGCACTGATGATGGAGAGAAGACCTGGCTCACAGTCTCTGCCTTCATCCTAAAGGTGTTCTATCGGGTTGAGGTCAGGACTTTATGCAGACCAGTCAAGTTCCTCCACTCCAAACTCACTCATCCATGTCTTTATGGACCTTGCTTTGTGCACTGGTCCAAATCATTGGGTTGAGGGGGGGGGGGGATTATGGTGTAGGGCTGTTTTTCAGGGGTTGGGCTTAGCCCCTTAATTCCAGTGAAGGGAACTCTTAAGGCGTCAGCATACCAAGACATTTTGGATTTTCATACTCCCAACTTTGAGGGAACAGTTTGGGGATGGCCCCTTCCTGTTCCAACATGACTGCGCACCAGTGCACAAAGCAAGGTTTATAAAGACAAACACTCCCATAGACACACTCCTAAACCTTGTGGACAGCCTTCCCAAAAGAGTTGAAGCTGTTATAGCTGCAAAGGGTGGGCCAACTTAATTTAGAACCCTACGGAATAAGACTGGGATGGTATTAAAGTTTATGTGCATGTAAAGGCAGGTGTCCCAATACTTTTGGTAACAGTGTATTCTGACAGCAGGGAGACTTTGCTTCCATCAGACTATAGCCTGCAGCGCTGATCGAGCAGGGAAAATCTATCAGGGTGGTTGTACAGAAGTCAATCAGTAGATCAATTTCTGTACAACCACAGTGACTATACATGGATTAAAATGTGGCTGGTTCGTGCTTTTAATCCATGTATGAGCAGCTTAAAGCGGAGTTCCACCCTGGTTATACATTTTTTAATAAAAATACCCCCGGGACAGTCAGGGCTAGCACATTCCACAATGGCTAGCCTCTGATCTGTCCCGGGTTGCACTTACCTTTTGGGAGAAATACTTACCTTGAAAATGTCTTGTCCAGGGCTGCCATCTCAGGTGTGGGCAGCTTGAAGCCAGCGCGATCCTCTTCCGCGTCCTCTTCCGTCCTCTTCCTTCTTCTTCGGTCCCACAATGCACTGCACCGGCCCCAACGTCACTTCCGGTGCGCGCGCGTCATCCCTCCACAGCTTCTGGGCATGCCCAGAAGCTGTTTCGAAGGGAATGACGCGCGCGCCCCGGAACTGACGTCGGGGCCGGTGCAGCCGCAATGATTCCTGGGAGCGATGACGTTCAGCTCCCAGGAATCATTGCAAAAGCCATGAAGTGACGAATCGCCGCGGCCGCCGAGGGGAGGAAGAAGGAAGTAAGGTGAGTATATTTTCTCTACAAGGTAAGTAAAAAAAAAAAAAAAAATTGCGATTATCCATTTGTTTTTCAGGTGACCCGGAGCGAGAAGATGGAGGTAAGTATAAATTTAGGGTGGAACTCCGCTTTAAGAAACAGATTTATGAACACAGAGATTGGGTAAAAATATTTCAGAAATTTTTGGGTATGTGGCAGGCAGAATCTTTTACTTGCTGTCCATTAGACACAGCTTCTTCTTGATTTTTAACAGTGGCTCTTATGTATATTCAGGCTGTAAAGCCATATACAAATTTGTGATTCGGTATGTCTATGGATACTATAAGTTCCAAATATCCTTATACTTGAGATAGCACACAACACATTTGTTTTTTGTTTTAATAGTTTCTCTACTGCTTATACTCCAATTATACTGTATGGGCTTTGCTATATTATTTTAAACTTATTCGTCTGAACAGTCTGCGATTAGGTCTCTCATTTCATTTGTCTTTAGCAAATTGATAAATCGACAACTGTCTATGCAATACATTTATTCTATGTATGCTATATTGCAGAGACCTTGTCTTATCTATTTATTTGACTGAATATTACAGCATATGTCTTTGTCAACAATAATGTTGTTTCTTGTTTCCCATTTCAATACTAATAAAAATTCCTTTGGATTAAAAAAAAGGCAGTGTGCTTTAATGTGCAGTCTGCCTTCTAGAATACAAATAAAATACAGTACATTAACTAAAAAAACATAATAATAAAAAAAAATAATGGTAATGTAATCTATTGTTTGTTAGTTCCATTTGTTGATTATTACTAACACAATATTATATATAAAAATATCAAAATGTTAAAGCACACACTGATCCTAAAAACTAAACTTTGAAATATATAACATATTAAATATACCGCTTACTAAAAAAAATATTGTGCACAATCTTATATTTGGAAATCTTTATGAATAGCTTAATTGCATCATTAAATTATTACGGGATATAGCAAAAATGAACCTTAAACTGTGCAACTTATATTAACTTGAATAATGCCCTGGGCATATTTACTGAGCAAATATTAATTTGTGAATGAAGTCAAGAGAACCTGTACAAGCAAATAAAGCAGCAATGACTAACAGCTGACCACTGTTTATCTCTCCTATAGAAACTGTACACATATTAATACAAGAGCAGCCTCTGCTCTAAGCGCAGTTAATACAGTATATTCTTCATAACCAGTCTACTGGAACTTCTTAGTTAGAATGTATTCATATATTTTCATAAGCAGCCTTATAGAAGGATTTTCAATGAGATTAAATGCTTACATAGAGACACTTCTGGAACACCATGGACACCGATGGCCATTTTGTAAATCTACAAGTTGAACCTGTTAAACTTTGCCTTTGCATATTTTTATGCCTTATTGCAAGACCTTCCTGAGAAGGAACTCACAAACCCCATGGACAGTTAAAGTGGAGTTCCACCCTAATTTTATACTTACCTCCATCTTCTCGCTCCGGGTCACCTTACTTACCTTGTAGAGAAAATATACTCACCTTACTTCCTTCTTCCTCCCCTCGGCGGCCACGGCGATTCGTCACTTCCTGGCTTTTGCAATGATTCCTGGGAGCTGAACGTCATCGCTCCCAGGAATCATTGCGCCTGCACCGGCCCCGACGTCAGTTCCCGGCACGTGCGCGTCATTCCCTTCTAAACAGCTTCTGGGCATGCCCAGAAGCTGTGGAGGGATGACGCGCGCGCACCGGAAGTGACGGCGGGGCCGGTGAAGGCGCATTCTGGGACCGAAGAAGAAGGAAGAGGACGCCGAAGAGGATCGCGCTGGCTTCAAGCTGCCCACACCTGAGATGGCAGCGCTGGAGAATACTTTTTCAAGGTAAGTATTTCTCCTAAAAGGTAAGTGCAACCCGAGACAGATCAGAGGCTAGCCATTGTGGAATGTACTAGCCCTGACTGTCCCGGGGGTATTTTTTTAAAAAAAAGTATCCCCTGGGTGGAACTCCGCTTTTAATTAAATTAGGAAACAGTGAAACAGTAAAGAGTTGTTGATTTATAGATATAATGATAATGATTTGTAGCAATAGCATGAGCTGACATTTTAAGTTTTTATTTACTGGTATGTCTATTAGGGATGATCGAACGGTTCGGGTCGACCATCGGTTCGACCCGAACATTGGCTGTTCGAGGTTTGGCCGAATTCCGAACTTTTTGCTGAAAACGTTCGGAATTCGGCAACCAGAACCGACCAAAATGGAATGGGACAGGAAATGGGCTTTAAAAGCCCGTGATTGGACCAGAACCATCAGTAAAAGCCAATTGAGGGGGCAGGAGAATGCTAGGAATGTAATTGGAGTGACTAGGGGGTCCATAGGCCAATCATTAGTGAATACGCCCCCCAGCATATAAGATAGCCTCCTAGCATTGTTATACAGGGACATGGAAGAGAGTGGAAGCAGTTCTGTGACTTCTGCTACAAAGTGTCATTTAGCAATTTTTAGTGTGAAGAAAGGGATATCTAGTGTAGTTAGGGTGCTATTTTCCACTATAGTTAACTTTAATAATTTAGTTTCTGTAGGGAAAGTGTTAAGTGTAAGGGGACCGTAGTGTAGTGTAGGGTTAACTGACTCTGACTGCTATGGCAGGGTGACAAAACCCTTCCATGTCAGGGTGACCGCTATAGAGAAAAGATTGTTTCTCTTAGGTCACTTATAGAACAGTGATATGGCTTCTCGCCTGTCTCCCAGCTTTTTGCTGCAGGCGTTTATAGGGCTTTTTTGAGGACACGTTTGGAGTCAGGCATGACATCGGAACATCTATGTAAGGGTATATATACATACACCCATGTCTGTATATATACACATACACATATATAGGTGTGAAAGTAGCAGAAACATATGCTTGCGATAATGAAATATTTAACAGGCATATGTCTCGGCTCCTATCACACCTATATGTGTGTATGTGTATAAATACATATAAGTGTGTGTGTATATATACCCCTATACAGAAGTGCAGATGTTTTGCCTGCCTCCAAAGACCCACAAAAAATGCCCAAAAAAAACGCCAGCAACAACACACCTGGGCATTTTTTTTGGCGCAGGCATTTTTTTTGGGCATTTTTTGTGGGTCTTTGGATGCAGGCAAAACATCTGAACTTCTGTATATGGGTATATATACACACACACTGATATGTATTTATACACATACACACATATAGGTGTGATAGACATGGATGTATGTATATATACCCCTACACAGAAGTTCAGATGTTTTGCCTGCCTCCAAAGACCCACAAAAAATGCCCAAAAAAATGCCTGCGCCAAAAAAAAAATGCCCAGGTGTGTTGTTGCAGGCGTTTTTTTGGGCATTTTATGTGGGTCTTTGGAGGCAGGCAAAACATCTGAACTTCTGTGTAGGGGTATATATACATACACCCATGTCTGTATATACACACATATATAGGTGTGAAAGTAGCAGAACACTATGCTTGCGCTAATGAAATAATAACACCAATATGTCTCCGCTCCTATCACACCTATATGTGTGTATGTGTATAAATACATATAAGTGTGTGTGTATATATACCCCTATAAAGAAGTTCAGATGTTTTGCCTGCCTCCAAAGACCCACAAAAAATGCCCATAAAAATGCCTGCGCCAAAAAAAAATGCCCAGGTGTGTTCTTGCAGGCGTTTTTTTTGGGCATTTTTCGGAGGCAGGCAAAACATCTGAACTTCTGTATAGGGGTATATATATATACACACACACTTATATGTATTTATAAATATACACACATATAGGTGTGATAGGAGCGGAGACATATGCCTGTTAATTATTTCATTAGCGCAAGCATAGTGTTCTGCTACTTTCACACCTATATATGTGTATGCGTATATATACAGACATGGGTGTTTGTATATATACCCCTACACAGAAGTTCAGATGTTTTGCCTGCCTCCAAAGTCCCCCAAAAAATGCCCAAAAAAACGCTTGCTACTAAACCGGCAAGGTGTGAAAATAGCGGAGCCATATCCCTGTTCTATATTGATTCTAATACAAATGATCTTTTTTTTTTTCTGGTTCTGGACATGCTACAGAGCTGGAACTTCACAGGTACACCTTTTAGACCCCCCAGACACTAAATCAAAAAAAAATTATTTTTTTTAATTTTTCCAATAATTGGCTCTTTATCAAAAAATGAAATTTTTTAAGAACTTTTTTTTGTGTGATTAATAGTCCCTGGGGCATAACCCAGAACCCTGGGCACTTTTTAGGGTTATTTATTGGGTTTTAGGGTTTCAAAATGGTGTTTTTTGATTACCGAAGTTCGGGTCCCATTGATTTCAATGGGGTTCTGAAATCCGGGCCGAACTTTCGGGAAGTTCGGATGTTCTGGCCGAACCGAACTTTTGAAAAGTTCTATCATCCCTAATGTCTATGCCCCTCTTCACACAGATGGCATGATATAAAAAGGATAATAGGAGTCATATGTTTTTACCACAGAGCCTATTCTTCGTGATAAAAAGATGAGTTTCTGATGCTTAGATATTTCAATTTTTCAAACAGAAAGCAGCCAGTTTGTGCAGTTTTGGCATTTTATTAAGATCCTCCAGGCACATATTCCTAAAGCGAGCCCCTGTGGCAAGCCAAAAACACACTGGAGGGATCATATCTAGGCTGGTATAAAATGCCTTTAAATTTCCCTAGAATGCACTAATAGTTAGGCTTACACTGGGTTTTTTAGCCTCCTGCTCTTGAAACCCGCATAGTATGTGGACTAAAAGTGATCATGAAGAAGATGATAATGATGAGCAAATAAAATTTTTCTTTTTAAGCATAACAAGCCTACATGTGATGTCATCAAGTGGCATTGAAAAATGAAGTTCAGTGTCCTGTGAGAGTTCCTGAGCAAAAGGGTTTCTCTTTGTCCTGGTTGGCATTTTGGGGTTCTGCTTGCTGTGTTTTTGACCACAACTCCTCTTATAGAATTCATCGGTCTTCTGATATTAAGCCGACAATTCTCTCTAATTTTTTTACACTTTCTTTAATCTCTGTCAAACCAATTTGTCTTAACATAACATGTCCCTTACTATTGCCTTTTTCTAGGGCTGTATTGACCACAATAGCTCTTATAGGCCAATTCTTAAAGCAGCAGAGTAGGGGGAGCAGTACCAAAAAATGTCCTCTGAATCTCAATGAACTTTTTATATTTTAGGATTCAGAAGGTTATTCTGTACATATAGACAACTCTGAACTGAATATTCTACACAACTGTACTGCAACTTTACCATTCAGCCATACAGCATACAAGTGAATAATACAAACAAGCAACAATAGGCATTTATAAAGTGGAAATAAACTATGTACACCATACAAAATGTAATCAATCAATTGCCTATTTTTGCATTGGAAAAAAGATAAAAATATACAGATAAAAAAAAAAAAAACGAAGAGATTTCCAGTCACAACTTACCAACCAGCCAGCGACCAACCGAATTGACCTGTCTAACAGTATGCGTTAAAAAACAGGGGTTTGGTTGCACACATTTGCAAATACATGCGTAAGCTGCAGGCCACGGCAAGGCCATGGCAAGGCCACGGCAAGGCACCCTGATATCTGCAGATATCAGGGTGCCTTGCCGTGGCCTGCAGCTTACGCATGTATTTGCAAATGTGTGCAACCAAACCCCTGTTTTTTAACGCATACTGTTAGACAGGTCAATTCGGTTGGTCGATGGCTGGTTGGTAAGTTGTGAATGAAAATCTCTTCGTTTTTTATCTGCGTCCGCCCTTCCAGTGCTCCTTACCATTAAGACCAGTTATAGGTGGAGGCAGTGACTACTTTTTGCATAAAAATATACAGGCCTGTCACATCCAGACTGCAAAAGACACACTGGGGAATGCCAAGCCAATCTTATACTAGAGGTAGAAATGAATTATACTATTTACCTTTAAATGAGACCTTATCTGTGTACTTGTCACTCCACTGACTCTCTTGTAAGGAATATTCCAATGGCAGTCTTCCAGCTAGCAGAATAAATAAATGGATAAATAGATAAGGAAAGCAAAATCAAAGTTCCCAGGCATTCTACCAAATTCCTAGACATTTAAAACATTTCTGAATACCTCATTTTGTTTGTATAATGTAGAGCACATTGTTAATTGTCTTCAAAAGCTGGGAGCACTGCAGCTTTCTTTACTTGTAAGGTTCCAACACAGAAACCTACAGACCAGTCTTCATGTAATGTCCTTTTTTATAGCTATTACAACTGAGGGTGAACATAGTGACTATGTTTTTCTCCTGAACTCTCCACCAGTACTATTCAGAGGGTGATGCATGGTTTAAAATCTAGTTTAACCACTTTACCACCGGAGGATTTTGCTGTCTTACGTCCAGGCCACTTTTTGTGATTCGGCGCTGTGCAACTTTAACTGACAATTGCGCGGTCGTGCGACGCCATACCCAAACGAAATTTACGTCTTTTTTTCCCCACAAACAGAGCTTTCTTTTGGTGGTATTTGATCACCTGTGCAATTTTTACTTTTTGCGCTATAAACAAAAAAAGAGCGTTTATTTTGAAAAAATAACAATATTTTTAACATTTTTTTATATGAAATTCCCCCCCAAAAAAAATGTAATAATAAAAAATTTTTTAAATTTTTGGCCAATTTGTTTTCTGCTACCTATGTTTGGTAAAAAAAAATTACAATAAGCGTATTTTGATTGGTTTGCGCAAAAGTTATTGCGTTTACTAACTAAGGGAAAGATTTCTGTCATTTTTGGTGTTTTTTTTTAAACGCGTAATGGCGGCAATCTGCAATTTTTTTGCGGGACTGTGACATTGCGGCGGACAGATCGGACCCTTGACTGACATTTTTGACACTTTTGGGGGTACCAGTGACATTCCTACAGTAATCAGTGCTATAAATATGCACTGTTACTGTAAAAATGACACTGGCAGGGAAGGGGTTAACTTTATTGGAGAGGGAGGGGTTAATGTATGCCTGGTTCTTACTAACGTGTGTGGGGGGAGGTGACTGAGTGACACAGGGACAGATCACATGTTCAGCTATGCTGAACACTGCAATCTGTCACTCCTTGTCACTAAGGAGATCCGCCCGCTCTGTTTACACAAGCGGGCAGATCTCCAAACTCGATTCCCCGACGATCGGGGAAGAGCAGCGGCAATCGCCGCCACTCCTCCCCTGGCCCGACTCCCGCTGTGACTGAAAACAGCGGGAGCGCGCCTCCGGCGGCGCGTGAGCGCCGCCTACAGGGGGAGGAGTCCAGCGACGTAGGTCTACGTCACTGGACAGAATCGAGCCACTATGCCGCAGTACAGTCAACGTGACTGGTCAGCAAGTGGTTAAGCAGATTGGTTTAGCAATGATAACAGTGGATAGATGGTATGGGAACTTCAAAGACAAATTTCTTTACTAATGACAAAAAGGTAATTTACTCCAGCAATGTTACCACAACATATTAACCCAACATTATATCAGATTAGATTACGCTTATTTTATTACAATCATAATTCTGGCTTTCCTATATAATTTATGTTGGAAAGGTTCCTTCTAAAAAATCTGGACAACTGAAATAGAACACAAGAGATTTCTTTGTGGAAAAAAAGAAAAGAAAAAAAAAAGAAAAGAAAAGAAAGGATTGGCTCCTGAAACCCAGATGAAAATTATTATAATGGTCATATTATGTCAATGGGAAATTTTAAGTACATCACCATATGAGAACTGCATGCCACAGATGACCTCCTTCCTAAAATGCTTGTTGTCTGGTTGTTATGTTGCTCTGCTGGCCTCAACAGTTTTTAAGGACAACACTGAAAAAGTATTCATATCGGTACTACATACAGTCAGTAACTCAGAGTACTGAACTAAAAACATTTTCAAAATGATAGGTTAGCAATGCCACTCTTTACGTTTCTCCTTTGGGTGGATGTCTTTGGAAAGCATCATTTGAAGCTACTTGCCTTAATGCTTATTCTTCCTTTCAAAAGATAGCTTGAATAGTGTGCTGTATCTAAATGGCAAACCTCAATAGGAACAAATTAGTTTGTATGTACAGTCAATCAGCCAAAATTAATTTTGCTTGGAAGAACTAATCCATTGAGTAAACCATAATACTTATACTTTAGAAATGTGCTGCACTCACACTGACATCTCGCAGACTGTTGTTCTTGTTTAGTGACCTATGAGTGTCAGAAATCTGCATGGAAAAGAACAGGTCCTGAACAGATTTAGTTCCTTGGCCATCCCAACTGCTTCTCTGTAAAAGAAAAATGAAGGTCAATGGGTAAGTTAAAACTCCCACAAGATAGTTGCACAAAAAAGAACTAATGCAAAACAACTATATTATATAATCAAAATGTCCAATGCAGCCCATAGGGGACATCTTGGATCTCTTCTTGTGTGCCATTAGCCCTGTTCACAAAATATCTATGTTTGCTTGTATACCTTGTTTTCTGATAGGACTAAAGCAGAACAGTGTGAAATTACATGACTATGTTTTCTCCACTTGTGGACCATGAAAGTAAGGCCCCACTGCAAAGAATCTTTTTTTTTTGTTTAAGTATAAAAAATGTTGACCACTGATTATGCCACATCCAAATATATATGCAAAGAACAAAAAGAAAACAGAACCCCCTCCTGTATCAGGAGGACTTTACTGGCATACTGTAGGTTTGAGACTATATCAAACATATTGAAGTATTTAAAAAATATATTAATTTGAACACATTTAAAAATATATCACATGACATATAATCAAGCATTGATACATAATAAAACTATATGACAATAATACAGAAAACATATAGAACCTATTACCTCAAGGGGCCAATTGTGACACCTTCCCCAGGTAGGGGGTAGTATCTTTGAGAACCCCGAATGGGTGTGTCAATAAGTAGAGATAGCCTCCAAGATACTACCCCTACCTGGGGAAGGTGTCACAATTGGCCCCTTAAAGTCATATGTTTTCTGTATTATTGTCATATGTTTTCATTATGTATCGATGCTTGATTATATGTCATAAGATTCATTTTTAAATATGTTCAAATAAATATATTTTTTGATACTTCAATATGTTTGATATAGTCTCACACCTATGCCAGTAAAGTCCTCCTGATACAGGGTTCTGTTTTCTTTTTGCTCTTTTTTTTTGTTTAGTTTTGAATAGGGTGGAGAGGGTTTGAAACACCTGTGAGGTTTTTTATTGTTGCCTGTGTCCCCATTATGGAGATTCACCCTTTCTATTTGTCATGATTACTGTTATCACTGAAAGTGAAAGAAAATACCAAATTTGGGTTGTTACAAAATCAGTAAGGAAGTGGAAATCTTTCAACATAGACACTAGTTTTGGTGACACTGATGACAACCAGGAAATCTCTCACTTTGGCGGGATTGCCTTTCACTTCCTGTTTTGGCTATGGGATAAAATTTGAAGGGAAATCTTCCTAGCTGGACAACAGATGGCAATAAAAGAAATTGACAGGAGTTATAACCTTCCCTTACTCTATCCAAAATAAAAAAATGGGTTGCCTTTAGTTCTACTTTAAGCAAAATGTACAAACCCAATTCCAAAAAAGTTGGGACACTGTACAAATTGTGAGTAAAAAAGGAATGGACTAATTTACAAACCTCATAAACTTGTCATGCCAAATATTGGCTCATTGTGGGTTTCATGAGAGCTACACATTCCAAAAAAGTTGGGACAGGTAGCAATAAGAGGCCGGAAAAGTTAAATGTACATATAAGGAAGAGCTGGAGGAACAATTTGCAACTTTTTAGGTCAATTGGTAACATGATTGGGTATAAAAAGAGCCTCTCAGAGTGACACTCTGAGAGGCTCTTTTTATACCCAATCATGTTACCAATTGACCTAAGAAGTCAAGATGGGCAAAATAGTGGCGCAATATCAGAAAGGAGTTTCTCAGAGAAAAATTGCAAAGAGTTTGAAGTTATCATCATCTACAGTGCATAATATCCTCCAAAGATTCAGAGAATCTGGAACAATTTCTGTGCGTAAGGGTCAAGGCTGGAAAACCATACTAGATGCCCGTCATCTTCGGGCCCTTAGACGGCACTGCATCACATACAGGAATGCTACTGTAATGGAAATCACAACATGGGCTCAGGAATACTTCCAGAAAACATTGTCGGTGAACACAATCCACCGTGCCATTCACCGTTGCCGGCTAAAACTCTATAGACCAAATAAGAAGCCATATCTAAACATGATCCAGAAGCACAGGCGTTTTCTCTGGGCCAAGGCTCATTTAAAATGGACTGTGGCAAAGTGGAAAACTGTTCTGTGGTCAGACGAATCAAAATTTTTGGAAAACTGGGACGCCATGTCATCCGGACTAAAGAGGACAAGGTCAACCCAAGTTGTTATCAGCGCTCAGTTAAGAAGCCTGCATCTCTGATGGTATGGGGTTGCATGAGTGCGTGTGGCATGGGCAGCTTACACATCTGAAAAGGCACCATCAATGCTGAAAGGTATATCCAAGTTCTAGAACAACATATGCTCCCATCCAGATGTTGTCTCTTTCAGGGAAGACCTTGCATTTTCCAACATGACAATGCCAGACCACATACTGCATCAAATACAACATCATGACTGCGTAGAAGAAGGATCCGGGGTACTGAAATGACCAGGCGGCAGTCCAGATCACCCATAGAAAATATTTGGCGCATCATAAAGAGGAAGATGCGATAAAGAAGACCTAAGACAGTTTAGCAACTAGAAGCCTGTATTAGACAAGAATGGGACAACATTCCCATTCCGAGGGGATGCCACACAGTGATAAACATGGCCTTATCCATACTTTTTTGAGATGTGTTGATGCCATCAAATTTAAAATCAACTTATTTTTCCCTTAAAATTATACATTTTCTCAGTTTAAACATTTGATATGTCATCTATGTTGTATTCTGAATAAAATATTGAAATTTGAAACTTCCACATCATTGCATTCTGTTTTTATTCACAATTTGTACAGTGTCCCAACTTTTTTGAAATCGGGTTTGTACATTGACTGATTTCACATTATACCTGGAGGTGTTCTGAAATATTTATAGATGTTAAAGCCCCATTGAACTTTTAGATTAAATGATCTAAACACATACCAGGCAGTGTTGCCAACCTACCAGATCCAAATTTTCTGACACAACACCCAAAATTTACTGGCACAGTCAAGTTTTTACTGACATTTAATGTGCAAATTTCAGTAACGTGATTTAAGGTAGATTTAAGGTATTAAGGCAAAAAACATATTTCTTATTTATTTTCGATAGAAAAAGTAAGTAGCTCAGGGACAGGACTCAGGAGGGCAAGAAATTAGAATGGGCGGCACACACAGGAAATTGACTCTCACAGTGACACTGATAGCAGTGTGCAGCAGCACAGATGATGATCACACCTCACCGACACGACACATCTCCTCCTGAGTCACAGTGATAGTCTCTCTCCATGATAGGTGGTCCCTTCAGTCTACTCCAGTCTAAACAGCACTGATAGTCCTGCTTTCGGCTTACCTTGCTCCTGTCCCAGAGACCCACACACACAAGGTTTTGCCCGCTGCGCTCCGCTCCCTTGCACCATGACATCAACGACATGCTCAGGCAACCGCCTCCGCCAGACTCGCCCCCCTGCCTGCGCAGCCTGAACACACTGCAGGAGGCACAAGGATGGTCATGTGCAGTTCGGAGCCCAGCGTCACAACCATATTGTTTACTGGCAACCTTTTCCTGTTACTGCCATTTACTGGCAGGAGAAAAGTGCCTGTTTTTTTAACTGACTGTCAATAAAAATAGTGACAGTTGGCAACACTGATAACCAGGTACATCAAAACAACAGTTATGTAAAGTTTTAAAGTGTTTCATATATAGCAACCACAGCCTTTGCTAACATGCTGCAAAGAAGGACCTTCCTTCCTCCCTTCTGTGCACAACGTAGAAGTAATGGTCTCTCTGCAGAGGTCCCCCCACCCACCTTCGAGTCATAGTTAAAACTCTCCAATCAGCAGGGACTTAAAGCTTTGGTGCTTGCAAATGTATAGAACTGATTTAGTAGAGGGAGGGGTTGGGGCAGGGAGTCAGACCTCTGTAAAATGACCACTGCTTTCATACAGAGAGCAAGGTGTTCTTTTCTACACCATGCTGACATAGAACATGCTTCTAATCAGGTTGTGCCTGCTTACTAATAAAAATTAACTTCAACACTTTTGCATACCTTTGGTTTTGATGTATATAAAATGTATTTGGAAGATTTACATAGAATTTTCACTTGGGGTTTAATTTGTAATATATTCTTAATAGCTTTTCATTGCATTAAAACAATTGTCTTTGCTTATTAAGCTATGAATGCCCTGTTGTAAGGCTAAGGCAGATTCTACACTTACCCTTATTGAGTGTGAGATAATAGTAGGAGATGTTTTGCAAATAGGAGGGAAGGCAATGTCCTCTTTCTTTTCCTATAAAATAAAAGACATATCAAGTAATAGAAACAAAAGGGCATCACTTGAGGTTAGATCAGGGACTCATGCATGATCCAGTAGTCAATCTGGGCCACAGGAGTGCAGAAATAGGAGCACTCCTGTGACCCAGAGGAGAAATATCCCCAAAAAGGCTAACTTCATTGGTGACCACTTCAGTACCTCGAGTGCACAATCCTTAACTGCAGCATTCTTGCTGAACAAAATTCTAAAATGTATATTATTGTCCTTAAAAACATCAACATAAAGGGAATTGATCAACCATGACACCACAAACTGCAGCTAAAACATATGAGCCCATCCTTACAAGGAAAGACAAATAAAAAAAACAGGGAATTAATTAATACCTGTAGGTAAAACAAAAAAAAACATTTGAAGGTGTACCATAATTCATTTAGTTATGGCATGTGTTAAAGTAGTAGGCAAAACATTTTATTTTTTCATTTTGGATAGAGTAAGGCTGGCCATACATTAAACAACTTTCTTTTACAATTTTCCTTTAGAATTACCAAAACGGTATAATACGAGGTAAAACCGAAACACTGTCAGTGTGTACGCAATCAGGCAGGCCCTTGCACTACATAGCTGAAGGTAAATCCCTCCTCACTATATCCAAAACCAAAAAAAAAAAAAAAAAATATCGACATAAAAAAAGAAGTAGTGGTGAAAAAAAAAAAAAAATTGTAGGTTTAATGTAGTTTTGGAGGACGTCGAATGACGAAACACGTACAGCGCTTTCACGTCACTTCCTGTTCCGTTTTTTTTGTGGAACGCACAGTGTTCCGGACATCCGAGTACCTTGCTGTTTTTACCGCTGTTTATACTGCATTTTACATGTGAGTATATTACCTTTATTTTAATAAAAGTGGTTTTGCAGTATTACGCTATGTGTCCCCCCCTTGTTCATTTTATATGAGAGACACACCACTCACTACTGGAGGATAGGCTGGGGCTAAGCCTTAACCGGTTAGCTGAGAACCCCAACTCTAGAAATAGGAACCCAGGATTACCGGCCAGGACCACCCAGGACTGGGCACCCCAATACTGTACCCCCTCAGTGTTTATTCTCTGCCTAAAACCCCTGTGTGGGGTTGGGATCTCTGGTGAGTGCAATTTGTACTAGAGCAATCGTGTGCACTCAAATGCCACAGCATCACCCCCAAATCCAGTCAGGAATTATCGCATGAAGATTAATAGCCACCATATTATGGACTATTTAGTGTGATTCCCTCACCATTTACCTGATACTTTACATTATATCTGAATTCACATGCACTTGAATATTTGCTTTTGACTGTGTTCTCCAGTCACTGGAGTTATTGGACTGGTCACCTATATTTTATATATTTTGTAATTTTCACCAAGTTATTTTGGGGATATTGGTCAATATATAATTTTTCCCGTGGATTATTTTATCTATGCACTGGGTCACCCAGACACCCAGATTGTTGCACTATATCTGCAAAAGTCACCTTATATCACGGGTTTTCCCTTTTTTGTATCATTTATGTGTCACCTAGTCACTTTACTGGGCACACACCGAGGTAGCCCAGACCGCTGCACTAGTCACTTTAATTTATTTATATTATTATATATTAAGCCTTTTATGCTTATATGTTGGATTTGCACAAACAATTATCAGCTGTATATGATCTATTTTGGTTTACATATCTAAGGCACTTTGTATTCTTTTATTTTATATGTTGGATTGGTTGATTTTGCACAGAGGATTGTCTTCATAGGATATCTGTTTATTATATTTCCAAGGCAATTTATTATTATTCCACTCCATTCATAGTACATACCTTCCCCTACATCCTATTCCAGGCAGCGCCATATTCCCTCACCCCTTAATCTGAATTACAATTGTAGGTTTAACCAATCATTTTTTTTTGGCAATAATGATATATTGGCAGAGAAGTGTTCTTTGCCTGCATACTTTTTGCTAAAAGGTGTTAGGTTGGTAGGTATGTTATCATATATGATCTTAACCTCTTCACAACTGTGCTAAAGCTAAATGACGGCTACAGCATGGTCACACATTTCCGGGACATCCCGCGTGACCCCTGTGGTGCGCATCCGCAGTGATCTGTGATCGCTGTTCACAGATCAGGCTAAAGAACCAATCACAGTGGCTCTTTTCTATGTGACCAGCTGTGTCCAATCACAGCTGATCACAGTGTAAACAGGGATTGCCGGTTATTGACAGTCCTCTCCGCAGGCTGACAGTGGCAATCCACACAGGGGACATCTACACTGATAATCAGGGCACTGATCATCAGTGCCCTAATTATTGGTGCAGCCCCAACAGTGTCCATCAGTGCTGCCTGTCAGTGCCCATCAGCGCTGCCTGTCAGTGCCTATCAGAGCTGCCTACTATTGCAGCCTCTCAGTGCCCATCAGTGCAGCATATCAGTGCCCATCAGTGCCGCCTCATCAGCACATATCAGTGAAGGAGAAAAATTACTTATTTACTAAATTTTATAACAGAAACTTTTAAAAAAAAAAACTTTTGGTGTTTTTTCATTTGTTTAGCAAAAAATCAAAAACCCTGTGGTGATTAAATGCCACCAAAAGAAAGCTCTATCTGTCTCAAAAAAACTTATGAAAATTTTGTATAGGTACAGTGTTGCATGACAGTGGAATTGTCACTCAAAGTGCAACAGCACTGAAAACTGAAAATTGGCCTGAGCAGTAAGGGGGGGAAAGTGCCCAGTAGGCTGGTGGTTAAAGCTGGGTGTAGATTAATCAAAATTCGGCCAGTTTAGCAGAAACTAGACTAAATACAATCCATCTATGGCCGTTCCATTTCTCAGCGAAGTCAATCTAACAATTGCCTTATGAACGGGCTTGTTGGAAAATTTTTGTCAGCGCTGCAGCCATGATTAGTGTATTCTGACAGTAGATGAGCCCCCGCTGTCAGAATACAATAACACAGAGGGAATGATTCCTCTACCCACCTTGCTTGTGTGGATGGCGAAATCTGTTTAGTTTTTTTTTCTATGAGCCCGCTGGCTGATGTTAAATAAACTGACCCATGTATGCCCAGCTAAAGAGAGAGGAAGCATCCACTTACACGGCCTAAAAACTCTAAACCTTTTTCAAGTAATTTAATAGGTATTTTTATGATGGAGTATTTGAATGAGCAAGTGAGTGAACGAGTGAAATTGTGATATCCAAACAGGAAAATGACATAGTTACAGTTTAGTAAGCCTTTAATGACTGCAAACGTTTATAGAGTTCTGAGTATGGAACATGCTCATATGTCATTGTCTCCACTTAATCCACGTAATTGTATTCTTTCCTGGTGAATGTCCCAGTGCCGTATGCAGCTTCAGTACACTGTAACATTTGTTAACCTCACTCGCTGCTCAGTCAGGTAGATGCAAATATTTCCAATAATGATGCAATAAGGTTCATCTATAAAAACGGCAGCTGATTAAACACAGTAATGAAAGACTGATTCGCTGCCAACCACATTTATGTCTTTGTTGTTATGGAGCGTCTTTTATATATAAAAAACACTCTTAGGAAATCAATATCATGTAGATGTAACAATACAGGTTCAGTTATGAGAACCCATACACAGGGCTTTGGTGAGCTTTTCTGTGTTACATACATTTTATTTTGCCCAGTTGTACACCTATCTTTTTTTCCATCCTTCTTTTTCCTAGTTATACAGTAAAAATGGCCTACTTAAATTAGAATAAGAAACCAAACCTTTCAGATGCTATATTTTATAATAGAATTAGTTCCTAACTGCTATATAAAAGATACTGTACATCACTTTTTGTCTATACAGCATTTTACAATTAAAGGGATTGTAAAGGCAGAAGGTTTTTTTTGTTTTTTTTTTATGCATTCTATGCATTTAGATAAAAAAAAAAAAAACCCTGTGTGCAGCAGCCCCCCTCAGCCCCTTTAATACTTACCTAAGCCCATCTCTATCCAGCAATGTTGCAGGAGTGTCTCAGCTGCCCCGGACTCCCATTAGCTGAGACAGCAGCACAGCACGATTGGCCCTTGCTGCTGTCAATCAAAGCCAGTCAGCCAATCGGGAGAGAGAAGGGGCGGGCTGGGGTCGTGGCTCCATGTTTACATGGACACAGGGAGCTGTGACTCGGCTCAGGTGCCCCCCATAGCAAGCTGTTTGCTGTGGGGGCACTCAACAGGAGGAAAGGGCAAGGAGCACAGAAGAAGGACCCGAGAAGAGGAGGATCTGGGCCACTCTGTGCAAAACCAACTGCACAGAGCAGGTAAGTACAGTATAACATGCTTGCTATTTGTTTGACTTTATTAAGATTGTAAGGCTTTACAATCGCTTTAAAGACCCGCGTGTGCTATACTTGTAGATCTCAATCTGTAATTTGTATTTTCTTAGTGGGTGGTGACTCCAACCTCACTCTCCTAAGCCTAAAGGTAGTTATTGTTTTTATTTTATTTTTTAATCAGCACAAGGGATGGTACTTACTATCAATGAGGAGTGTCACTTGTACTTGTGGCTGCCGTCTTAGTTGGACTCCACAATACTCTGCCAACTATACCCCCCACAGTGGTAAACTTCCAGTACTGCGGGGGGTATTAAGAGCTGCTGGACCTGTCATGGGCACTCATTAAAAGTGCCAATTATGCCCTCTCTTTCCGCCCAACCTGTTCCATTCAAAGAAGCTGTACTATAGCTTCTATCACTGCAGAGGCATGGGTTTGGCAGAGGAAGAAACATTTAAACTAATATAGCAGCCACCAGAACAAGGGACACTTTACTTGTGCTAACTGAAAAAAAAAAAAAAAACTTAGGCTTTAAAGTGAAGTTCCACCCTAAATTTAAACTTACCTCCATCTTCTCGCTCCGGGTCACCTGAAAAACAAATGGATAATCGCAATTTATTTTTTTTTTTTACTTATCTTGTAGAGAAAATATACTTACCTTACTTACCTCTTCCTCCCCTCGGAGGCCACTGCGATTCAACACTTCCTGGCTTGCAATGATTCCTGGGAGCTGAACGTCATCGCTCCCAGGAATCAATGCGCCTGCACCGGCCCCGACGTCAGTTCCGGTGCGCGCGCGTCATTCCCTTCTAAACAGCTTCTGGGCATGCCCAGAAGCTGTGCAGGGATGACGCTGCAGCCCCGGAAGTGACGGCAGGGCCGGTGCAGTGCATCGTGGGACCGAAGAAGAAGGAAGAGGTCGCAGAAGAGGATCGCGCTGGCTTCAAGCTGCCCACACCTGAGATGGCAGCGCTGGACAATAATTTTTCAAGGTAAGTATTTCTCCTAAAAGGTAAGTGCAACCCGGGACAGATCAGAGGCTAGCCATTGTGGAATGTACTAGCCCTGACTGTCCCGGGGGTATTTTTATTAAAAAAAGTATTCCAGGGGGGAACTCCGCTTTAAAGTTGAACTTACAGTCAGTTTTGCACAGCAGTACAGCCTTTTCCCTTGTACTAAAATAGCTTACTCTGATTTCACTGCAAACTGTGAGCATTTTTACAGTGTGCATTAGAAAAGTTGTGTCAGGAGGGAGGGTAGGGAACAGCTCAGAACATAGATTGTCTATTCACAACACAGTTCCTCTGCTGTGGGAAGGGGGGGGGGGGTGTTCCTTTCCTCCAATCAGCTCTCACACACTGTAACTGCAGTCTCTCCGTCCCCTCCTCTGTGCTCCTGACAGAAGAAGAAAGATTTTTAACACAATCTGTTCTTTTGAAGGGGTGTAGAGAGGAAAAGACTGCAGATAAACAAGTAAAATTTATGAAGGAGGATTTGCTTAATCTCTGTGTATCATCTGAGGCTGTTCACTTCACTGGGTATATATGAGGGTTTACATCCACTTTAATGTCCCTGTTTTAGCAATCCTATGTGGGCATTACCCAAGGTGGTCTGTATACAAATGTAACCTTCCTAGGAACACCCACTCCTGGAAATTGAAGAGAAAGCAAAAAGTAAGAGTTGTCAGTGGAACAGGGATTAAGATAAATATTTGAATAGAGATATACAGTATCTTACAAAAATGAGTACTCCCCTCACATTTTTGTAAATATTTTATTATATCTTTTCATATGACAACACTGAGTGCCGGTTCACACTTCCACGTGTGCGGCGATCGCATGTAATATCGGAGTGCACTGCTCCTTCATTACATGCGATCGGATGTGCAGTGCGAATTCAGCCATACACTTTGTATGGCTAAATTCGCACTGCACCTGCACAAAAGTCGCACATGAGGCATTTTTTCAGCCGCATCAGGATCGGATCGCACAGTGGTTCACACTTGTGTGATCTGATTCTGTGCGAACTGTCAGATCGCACTGCGATATGCGATCAAACTGGGGGTGTCGTTAACATTTCATTGACACCCCCAGCGTATCGCATATGGCAGTGTGAACTGCCAGATGTGCGTTTGCGATGCGGGAACATGCTGCGAATTCGCAGCCTTCCCGCATCGCACAAGTGTGAACCGACACTGAAGAAATGACACTTTGCTACAATGTAAAGTAGTGAGAGTACAGCTTGTATAACAGTGTAAATTTGCTGTCCCCTCAAAATAACTCAACACACAGCCATTAATGTCTAAACCGCTGGCAACAAAATTGAGTACACCTCTAAGGGCTCTTTCACACGGGCGTTCCGATCAGATCCGCCTGTCAGTTTTTTAGGCGGATCTGATCGGATGCCCCATTCAGCCCTATGGAGCAGCGGATGTCAGCGGCGACATGTCCGCTGACACCCGCTGCCATCCGCATCCGATCCTGTCCGTGAAATCCGGACAGATGGAAACCCTATTTTCCATCCGTCCTGGGGATCGGATCGGATCGGATGAGAGCGGACAGGCGGTCCGCTCTCATCCGATTCCCCATAGAGAGCAGCGGGGCTCTGACACCTCCCTCTCCATACACAGTGCGGAGACGGAGCTGTCATCCGCTGGCTCAGTGGGGATCGGCGGATTGATCCCCGCTGAGCAGAGCACGGTCCGCAACGGAATGCGGACCGTGTGAAAGGGGCCTAAGTGAATATGTCCAATTAGCCACTTTCCCTCCCTGGTGTCTTGTGAGTCGTTAGTGTTACAAGGTCTCAGGTGTGAATGGGAAATAGGTGTGTTAAAATTGGTGTTATCACTCTCACTCTCTCATACTGGTCACTGGAAGTTCAACATGGCAAAGAACTCTTTTAGGACTGAGCCACAGGGCAGTATTCCAACCTGATAACGACCCCAAACACACCTCCAAGATGACCATTGCCTTGCGAAAGAAGCTGAGGGTAAAGGTGATGAAATGGGCAAGCATGTCTCCAGACCTAAACCCTATTGAGCATCTGTGGGGCATCCTCAACTGGGAGGTGGAGGAGCACAAGGTCTTTAACATCCACCAGCTCTGTGATGTCATCATGGAGGAGTGGAAGAGGAACTCCATGCCCAAGAGGGGGAAGGCAGTGCTGGAAAATAATGGTGGCCATACAAAATATGGAAACTTTGGGCCCGATTTGGACATTTCCAATTAGGGACGTACTCACTTTTGTTGCCAGCGGTTTTGACAATAATGGCTGTGTGTTGAGTTATTTTGAGGAGACAGGAAATTTACACTGTTATACAAGCTGTACACTCACTACTTTACATTGTACCAAAGTGTCATTTCTTCAGTGTTGTCACATGAAAAGATATAAAAAATATTTGCAAAAATGTGAGGGGGTGTACCCACTTTTGTGAGATACTGTATGTTCAATGACAACTGTTAAAGTGTTACTAAACCCAGGACCCTGCATTCACTATATTTGGTCTCCCACAGTTCACAGAACATGGAAATGCAAATATTTTTGTAAATATAAACTGCTAAATACCTTTGCTCATCAGCTGTA
The DNA here is from genome assembly GCF_965119305.1 of Pelophylax lessonae. Lineage (NCBI taxonomy): Eukaryota > Metazoa > Chordata > Amphibia > Anura > Ranidae > Pelophylax > Pelophylax lessonae. Next base: position 715,906,886 of record NC_138768.1, read on the forward strand.
TATAGCAGTCTTGTGACTTCTATCGGTGTCTCCTTAAAGATTGTTAGGAGGAGTTTTCATTCTCCCCTGATCTTCTGTCTGGACAGTGCTGATTGGCCCTGTGCTGATCACATGCACTCTCCCAGGGGAAAAAAAACTCTCTAGCAATACACACCAAACTGAGCATGTGCAGCCTGACTCCTAATGCTCTGTTCTATCAGGAGATGGGTTTGAGTTAAAGAAAGAGAGGATCAGAGAAGGTAGGATCAGACAGTCTTCATACACAATGCAGAGGATTAACCCCTTAGGTTCCACAGTGAGTATAACAAGCATCCTGTACTGAAAACACACACTGATTTTACTGTTGTGGGTTTAGTAACACTTTAGAAAAGGGAATTCCTCTCAATTTGTAGAGATTTCTTCATGCTTCCTGTTGGATCTCCACGACTGGAAGAAAATAGAAATCTCCTCAATAGGACATAGCAAAAAAAAAAAAAGTATGAGTTTTAAACTTTTTCTTACTCTATCTAAAATGAAAAAGAAAAAAAGATTTAGGTTATACAAACAGCTTATTGTCTATGTATTTATTGCTGTTGCAAGTACATCAAAGGTTATTTTGTAGGAAAATGTCCTAATTGATGTAGACTAGCCCAAGTAAACTGTCTTAAGAAAAACTATGGCTAAAGGCCCGTACACACGTACCGATTGTCGGCCGAAAATGTTCGGCCGCCGAACGATCGGCCGATTTTCGGCTTGTTAGTATGATGCTTCCGACAGCCGACAGTGCACTTTCGGCCGAACAGAATCTGTCGTGCAAGCATTAAAATTTTTGTATGCCGACACCAGAACGGCCGATTGTTCGCCAGTCAATACAGAATTCGGCCCGACAGACAGCAGATTTGCAAGACTGGGCATGCTCAGAAAAGAAAAAACACAGGGAAAGTTAACCATCACATGACATCACTTCTGCAGTCGGCGGACAAAATTTCGTGTGCAGTCTTTTGCACTTTTCGGCGGACACGACAGCCCGGGGACAAAAGACGGCCGATCGTTCGGCCGACGATCGGTACGTGTGTACGGGGCTTTACCTTCTGAAAATGTTAGTTGGCTGGCTGTCTTGCTGACTCTTTTTCTTCATTGCTTTGCTTCACTAACCTGGAGCAGGTGTGCACACCTTTCTCTATCTTTGCTAGTATACATTTTTGGGAAGAAGCCAGCAATGGCAACCCCTTTTTATTTTTCTCATGTTACTGGTTTACTTTAAAGCTGAATATAAAGATATAAAGGACTACTCCTAATCTGTCAGTGTGTACCTTCAAAAATATTTATATATAGTATATATTTTAAATTATATATTTTAAACTGAGCTAGTATAAGACATCATACCAGTAGTGGTCAACTTTCTTGATATGTGCATCAAGTGCGGCCACAGCATCACCAAAGGACCGCACATAAAGTTCAGTTAATATTAATTAACAGACACCAGACGCACAACAGGATATAGTCAAAGACTAAAGCCCCGTACACACGCAACGATTATCGGCCGACCGATCGTCCGACTTTTGTCCAGAGTGGTGTTTTGTTGGTTGGAATGTGCCTAGACTGCACACAAATTTTCTCGGCCAACAAAAATCTACTTCAGAAGTGATGTCATGTGCTGGTTTACTTTCCGTGTGTTTTTTCTTCTCTGAGCATGCCCAGTCTTGCTCATCAGATTTTTGTCTGCCGAAATCTGTACTGACTGACGGAAAATTGGCCGTTGTGTTGACGGCCAACAAAAATTTTATAGCCTGCACACCAGATTTTTTTCGGCCGAAAAGTCGGAGTCGGTTGTCGGAAGCATCATACTAACAAGCCGAAAATCGGCCGATCGGACGTTGGCTGAAAATTCCCGGCCAATAATCAATGCGTGTGTACGAGGCATATGACACGTTATACACCAGGTTGCTATAAATCAATTCTATAACAGGACAAAAGAGAAACAAGGGTCACACAAAAAGTGCTAAAGGGCTGCAGGTTTGGCATCAGGACATTTTACTCTATATGTCTTTATATTATTTTCCTATAATTGCAAGTCCAGCAGGATGTAGACTAAAGGCCCGTACACACGATAAGAAATTCGGAAGGGAAATTTCGTCTGACGACCGATCTGCCGATTTTCGGATTGTTAGTATGGTGCTTTCGACAGCCGACTCCGACTTTTCGGCTGACAAAATCCTGATGTGCAGGCATTAAAATTTTTATCCTCCGTCAACACACGTCCGATTTTCGTCTCATTAGTACAGATTTCGATGGGGAAAAATCTTATGAGCAAGACTAGGCATGCTCAGAGATGAAAGAACACAGAAAGCAATCCAACACATGACATCACTTCTGAACAGAGTTGTATAAAGTACTCAAAACCCATACTTGAGTAAAAGTACAAGTGCTCGATCAAAAAGTGACTTGAGTAGAAGTGGAAGTTCTCGATCAAAAAGTGACTTGAGTAGAAGTACTAAAGTATTCAACATTTTTTGTACTTAAGTATTGCAAGTAGTTTTTTTTTTTTAAATTTGCTACTCAAGTATTGAAAGTAAAAGTACAAGTACTGTGTTATGTAGTTATTAAAGAAAGAAGTCAAAAGTTTATTAAAGTTAAAGTTATTAAAGTTAAAGTTATTAAAGAAAGAAGTCAAAAGTACACATGACATTATACACATTTTTTTGAACTTCATGAAACCTGCCATCTACTGTTCTGGCAGTGGTAATTTTTATAATTGTAACGAGTAACTATGCAGCACAAAAAAAAAATATCGGAGTAGAAGTATTGAAATCATCGAAAAAATGTAGTGAAGTAAAAGTGGAAGTAGGAGAAAAAAATTCTACTCTAGGAAAGTACAGATACCGCCTTTCGGTACTTAAGTACAGTAGTGAAGTAGTTCTACTTAGTTACTATACATCTCTGCTTCTGAATTCTGTCGTACGGGAAAATTCGTATGAAAATAATCTCTTCACTTTCCACATCAGACTAGCATGCCACAAAAGACGGACGACAGATCCTTCGATAATCTTATCGTGTGTACGGGGCTTTAGAAAGGAAGGATGAAGCATTGAGAGACAGTGAGCCTCTACTTCAGTTTACGGTGCTATTAAAATAACATCAGGAGCCTGCCTACATGAAGATAGAGTACCGTGATGACCTCATTAAATTAATGAGGCTCATTCACTATGTGGACAGTAGTATGGGGCTTGGGTGGTCTAGAACTGATCTATGAGTAAGGAGCCATATTTAATGGTGCATAAAGTACTCACGTTTTTGCTTGCTTATCTGCATACAGTGTTTACAAGTGTGCAGGTAAGTTCATTTTAGCTGCTGGAATTATCTCCTCTTTGAATGCAGGGTTTGGGCATTTTTTCTATGTCCCTGAATGCTACTCTAAAATAAATCTAAAAGGCACAATGTGCATGGACATATCAGATGTCACAGAGCTGCTGTATGCTTTGAAAGTAGAGTTTTTCCACAATCATGTATATGTACACTAATATGGAAATCATAATTCCTAATATAGAGGTGACTACTAGGGGGAGCATTTACAAATATGCATATTATCAGAATTGTCGAAGATAGTCAAAACGTGTATTTCTCCGGGGCTGCCCCAAAAAGTTAGAGAAGGTTTGGAATCTTTGGTCAAATTCTGATTTTACCACAGATGATCAAATCGACGGCATGGCGGACTCCCCGTCTCATGACAATCATTAATTAGACCTGGTTGGTAACAGATCTTCAGCAGTGACCTTTACATTTTGATGGATATCCATGTGTGTAGTGAAGGAGTTCTATGGTTCTTAGTAGACTGTCCTTTGTGTATAAGAGGGGACGTAATACTGTTATGACCCACTATTCACATTATAGTATCCTTATTGATGTAGACCTAAGCAGCTGATGTTTAGCAAATAGTAGTTTTAATCTGTTTGCCATTGGATTGTTATGTGTAATGTGTTTATGCACCTAAGCTGGGGAATGCCTCAAGGCAATGTTTTGCACTTAATCAAAAGAAGTTCTCAATAAAGAGAAGTTCTAAAAAAAGATAATTAAAACATGAAACAGCAATCAAGAAAAAAAAAAAAAAGACTTTTGAGTACAGCTTATAAAGATTAAAAATGTATGTTTATTAAAAAAAAAAAAAAAAACACTAGTCTTCCTTTTAATTACGCTTGGAGGTGACTTTTGTTCACTACTGACGCTTATTTTTTTTTCTAAATCTTTTTTTTTAAGTCACTATTGCCTCGTTTCCACTGAGCGGATCGGTTCGGGTCGGTTCGGTACGGTACGCTAATTAGAGTGTTTCCATTATGAAAGTGGCCCATACAACCGAACCAAACCGCACCATTCCTGGTCCTGCTTCAGATGTAGGGCCATAGGAAATGGTACGGTACGGTTAGGGCGGAGCTACTGGCGTCACACGATAGAGTCCTCTGATTGGCGGACAGGAAACCATCAATGCTCACGTCAAATGAAAGAGCAAAACAAACACCTCATTTGGTGTAAACCCCGCATGGTCCCTGGTGGCCCGACTTGCAGTGGAAACGCTCACCTGAATAGACCGGACCATTCTAACCCTTCCAAACTGTACCGACCTGAACCGTTCCGCTCAGTGGAAACGAGGCATATGATAAGCATGATTCTTGTTCATAGATCATATGTATCAGATAGATCCAAATTAAACATGCTGTATACTGTATGTCAGAGCAAGTGAAATGCATAGAAACACATGTATAAAAATACAGTCTAATACAATAGTGACTGTATATCAATGTTTTCAATCGAAAATGTTTCTTTTTGTCTGCCATTCTTCATTGCTACCTTCACAGACAGGAAGGGGAAACCTCCCCAAAAATGACAAAATAAAAATGTTTGACTGGAGATGGGTTTTATTGTTTGAATGTATTTTGTGTCACTTGGTGGCACCAGCTGTGTTTGGCATGCTTTCTCCACCCCAGCTGTGAGCGGTGCAGAGCCCTGACTTCTGTGTGCTGTGCAGCAGCTGGCTCTCTCCCTTCACTTCCCTGCTGTGTGAGCAGAGCATGCTCTGTGTGAAATCCCCTACTTGCTCCTGCAAACCCCCTGGAGCAGAGGACCTGAGCCAATCAGCAGCAAGAGGACTTGACATGGATTCTGGGAAATGTTGCCCATAAAGGGGCACAGCACAATGCAAGTGAAGGGAGGCTCATGGAGCTGTGGACTGACAAGTATTCCCTGCACATCAGAGGAGGAGAGATAGGACTTTTTCTGGACAATTCCAGAGAGATCTGGTTGTTTTGCAGGAGTCATATGGACCTGTGGCCTTGGCTGGAACTTTTCAGAGACCAGGGTACCATCTTAGAACAGGGAATGCAGACCTGTTGCCTTTGCTGAGCCTATGCAGAGATCAGGTACCCTTGCTGTGTCCATAGAAGGCTGAGGGCTGAACCACAGAGAGATTGCTTGCTGAGCTATAACCAGAACTGGAAGGATCCCTTGCCATGAGTGTCTACAGCAAGGGAGAACCAGCGAGGCCTAGACCTTAGAGACTGAACCTTGTGAGGACCCATTCGGGAGGACTGAGTCACCAGGTCCCAGGTACATGAGGACAGCAAACTATCAAATGATCTGGATCAGATTCCTGTGTACCAGGAGGGGTGAGTTGAGCCATCTATGCTTATCTTAACACTGACATAGGTAATGCAATCGAGACTGCTCCTTACCTAGCAAACAATCAGCCATGCACACCCTTGAAGGGACAACTGCACATGCACCACCTTATAGAAAGGCCCCAACAAAAGCCAGCTAGCACTGACAATTAGACACCAGGTACCTTATAGCCACCCCAGGAGTAACTCTTTGTCAGGAACGCATACACCCACTCTCTATTAAGGCTGGTTGCACAGTGTGGACAATAGGACATTTGTTTTTGGGTTAGTCCTATGCCGATAGTCTTAACCCTGTTTGCACCAGTTATAATTTGGCTTCAATATAGTTCTATTTATTGCCATCTTATTAGTGTGCATTCACATCCTCTAGTACAGCATCTTTAAACTCGTTCAATTGTCTGTTTGTTGATTCCTGCATTGTTTAACTGCATTGCCATAATACACCCTTTCAGTCTACCATCTAGTTGCTTATGGCCTATTTTCTGTGCATTAATATAGAGTGATAGCATAGTAACTTTTAGGTTACATATGTTGTCAGTGGGGTCCAAGAAGCTTAAAGAGTCATGGCAGAACAGAGAACCCATTATATCCAGTGGCTCCTGGAGGGTAAGCACTACATTTGTTATTTTTAAAAGCATATGCACATACAGTACTTGGGAACTTTTGTAAATCAGTGGGCCTATGAATGGGAGCAGGACAGCCAATGATTGCAGCTTACCACAGCAAATAGAAAGTTTAATATCTGTGCCTATGCAATCCCACAGTAAAATATAGAGCATACAGTGGGTGAAAGAAGAAATGCCATGGCCTTGGTGGTGTCAATGGAAAGAACAATTACTTCTGGAAGTAGAGATGGGAAATCTGGGGCTCTGATGCCCCCCCCCCCCCTCCTTCCTTGTTCTCGCAGTTCAGATCTCTTTCTTAGTACACTACCCATTTGTGAATAAGGGCAGCTTATTCTTCCTGTCTCTGGTCATGTGACAGGAAAAAGTGCAGTCCACCCTCACTCTCCAACAGGCACTCATATTTCTCTCTTTTTCCCACAGTAGGTTTCCACTGGAGGAAGGAGAGTACAGAATCTTACCTCCAGGAGCTATCATGATGCCTGCCTAATGAGAGTAACCCTGCAGTCACACCTATCAATCACCAGAAAGCCATAGAACTGAGTCTAGTGCCAAGACAGTCAAGAACATAAGCAACAATCTGACATCTTTGTGTGAAAGCCAACAAGTTCCCAGATATGCATATGTATAGTTACAAACCACATCACCCAGTGCCTTCTAATCTTAGCTAGCATTATAAATGATACTTTCAATGAACACACACTGCTTGGCCTGCTCAGAGCTGAAGAATGTTTATAGGGCATTACTTCACCATATTATCCAGTGCATACTCTGCTGTCTGTACAATAGACCACACACCTGTCAAACTGTATCTAAAGGAATATATATATATATATATATATATATATATATATATATATATATATATATATATATATATATATATATATATATATATTTAGTTATTATATTTTATTTTATTTTTTTTTACTAAGGGCCAGTTTCCACCATAGAAGCGCAGTCCAGATGAGCTCAATATGCTTTTCTGCATGTGTGTTTTGATGCGTTTTTGGTGTGTTTTTGATGCAGTCCAGTGCATTTTTTCTCCTCTTTTTCCTTAACTTTAAATAAGGACATGTGTGTTCTAGTGCATTTTTTGGTGTGTTTAGGTGCATTCCAGTGTGTTTTTGGTGCATTTTACAGCATTCCAGTATAGCCCAGTGCAAGAAAAATGCATCATGTTCTACATTTTTTTCTGGAACTTGAATGCACTGGAACTGCAAGTACTGGTGAGTGGTGTGAACTATGCCATTTAAAATCATATAACCTACTTTCCATGCGTTTTTTATCCAGAAATAAACGCACTGGACTGCATGTGGTGTGCCCTTAAAGTAGTGAAAAGTTAGAACCACAGCCATATTTTCATTGCTAGCTGTGTCCCCTCTGGTGTAGATTCACTCTCTTTATTTGATCTGGTCGCCACTGTCCAGGTGACAACTGTCCAAGAGGTCAAATCCTTGACTTTAGCGAGACTTCCTTTCACTTTCTCTTATGTTTTCAGGACAGGAAGTAAAGAGAAATCTACCCAATGGAATAGAGATGGTAAAAACAAAATCTACCAACTTTTAAGCATTCATTAATCTAACCAAAACAAATAAACCAAAGAATTTTGCATTTACACAGTTTTAAATCTTATAAAGAAAAAAAAAGGTTTGTAGAAGAATTTGGAATACTTACTTTTTGTACATTTTTGCGAGAAGTAATACCTTTCATATACAGCGTCCACATTCTTCTGTTTCACTATCAGGTTTGATACTATGTTATTACCATAATTATTCATTGAATAATTCAAAAAGGTAAAATTACAAATAGCTGTAGTCCAGGGGGAGAAAAACGTAAAAAGCACTTCTGATGATATAGAACAGATCCTGTATACGTATTCAACAATGCAACATAAAGACTACTGATATATAATCTCCCTCCAGAGGGAAAAATATGTACATGTGCTGCTCTCTGTGTTAACCAATGTCACATAATCCCATGAGTGACAAAATCCAAATGTCCATTTATATAAAATGAATGCACCAAATGGTTCAGGTTAGGAGATCTTTTCTTGCCATGATTAACAATGTCCAGCGCTGTTTTATTTGTTAAATGATTTATGTCAAGTGATAACTGGTAATCCAGACAGAAGCTTGATTATTGTGCTTTGGGAGCAGAATTGTTGTTTTTGGAAAACAAATGCACTTGATAGGAAGAATCGTGCCGAATCCACATATAGAAAAGGAACCAGTCTCTGTTCACCTGCTGAAGCTTATTAAATGAATGTCCAAAGGAAGTCCTTTAGCCAAAGCCAAACTGACGTCCCCTTAGCAACACACACTCTACCTGTTTGTGCTCTCCCCTGGAGGGAATGACAGCTCACCTGTTAATTACACACCCCTCCCTACGTTTATTTAACAGTAGATCAGAGCTGTCACTCATCTCAACCACAATGAAGGAAGTAGGAGAACTACAATTCCAAACATTATTGAGTCCTTGCAAACACATGCCTAATCTTAGGTTGCATAATGAGCTATTGAGCGTGTATATATCTATCCAGAATTAGGGCAGTATCGCTTTTGTAAAGATACATTAAATGCAAATGTTTAAAAAGACCAAACTAATTATATATACACAATGGGTTATCATGAAAAAATTTAATAGGGAATGGATTAGGAAAACAGTGGTGCCATATAACTTTTCACTTGTATAATTAAAGTTTTTAAATATTTGGCTTCCAATTTTCTTATATAAAAAAGATTATTTAAAAAAATTCTAAATGCCAATCAAATTAAATAGATTACTTACAGAATACAATAGACTAATGCCTTACTATAACTTCATTGCAGTGTGGGCAACATTATAGGCAGGAAAGGCCAATACCACATTTCATGATCTCTTAATAGCATCAATGGCCACCAGGGGCGTTGCTAGGTGGGAAAAAGACCAGGGGCTTCAGCCCGAAGATAAATTTGATAACCCCCTCCCACATTTTAAAGTAAGCCCCGCCCAAGCTCCTCCCATATTTAAAAGTAAGTACCGCCCAAGCTCCACCCAATGGCCCCCTCAGTCAAGGGTCAGTCAATGGGGTGGTATGGAGAGGATTACAGGGGGTCAGACATGGGGTGGTATGGAGAGGAGTACAGGGGGTCAGACATGGGGTGGTATGGAGAGGAGTACAGGGGGTCAGACATGGGGTGGTATGGAGAGGAGTACAGGGGGTCAGACATGGGGTGGTATGGAGAGGAGTACAGGGGGTCAGACATGGGGTGGTATGGAGAGGAGTACAGGGGGTCAGACATGGGGTGGTATGGAGAGGAGTACAGGGGGTCAGACATGGGGTGGTATGGAGAGGAGTACAGGGGGTCAGACATGGGGTGGTATGGAGAGGAGTACAGGGGGTCAGACATGGGGTGGTATGGAGAGGAGTACAGGGGGTCAGACATGGGGTGGTATGGAGAGGAGTACAGGGGGTCAGACATAGGGTGGTATGGAGAGGAGTACAGGAGGTCAGTCATGGGGTGGTATGGAGAGGAGTACAGGGGGCCAGACATGGGGTGGTATGGAGAGGAGTACAGGGGGTCAGACATGGGGTGGTATGGAGAGGAGTACAGGGGGTCAGACATGGGGTGGTATGGAGAGGAGTACAGGGGGTCAGACATGGGGTGGTATGGAGAGGAGTACAGGGGGTCAGACATGGGGTGGTATGGAGAGGAGTACAGGGGGTCAGACATGGGGTGGTATGGAGAGGAGTACAGGGGGTCAGACATGGGGTGGTATGGAGAGGAGTACAGGGGGTCAGACATAGGGTGGTATGGAGAGGAGTACAGGAGGTCAGTCATGGGGTGGTATGGAGAGGAGTACAGGGGGTCAGACATGGGGTGGTATGGAGAGGAGTACAGGGGGTCAGACATGGGGTGGTATGGAGAGGAGTACAGGGGGTCAGACATGGGGTGGTATGGAGAGGAGTACAGGGGGTCAGACATGGGGTGGTATGGAGAGGAGTACAGGAGGTCAGTCATGGGGTGGTATGGAGAGGAGTACAGGGGGTCAGACATGGGGTGGTATGGAGAGGAGTACAGGGGGTCAGACATGGGGTGGTATGGAGAGGAGTACAGGGGGTCAGACATAGGGTGGTATGGAGAGGAGTACAGGAGGTCAGTCATTGGGTGGTATGGAGAGGAGAGGAGTACAGGGGGTCAGACATGGGGTGGTATGGAGAGGAGAGGAGTACAGGGGGTCAGACATGGGGTGGTATGGAGAGGAGTACAGGGGGTCAGACATGGGTTGGTATGGAGAGGAGTACAGGGGGTCAGACATGGGGTGGTATGGAGAGGAGAGGAGTACAGGGGGTCAGTCATGGGGTGGTATGGAGAGGAGAGGAGTACAGGGGGTCAGACATGGGGTGGTATGAAGAGGAGTACAGGGGGTCAGACATGGGGTGGTATGGAGAGGAGAGGAGTACAGGAGGTCAGTCATGGGGTGGTATGGAGAGCAGAGAAGTACAGGGGGTCAGACATGGGGTGATATGGAGAGGAGTACAGGGGGGCAGATATAGGGTGGTATGGAGAGGAGCGGAGTACAGGAGGTCAGTCATGGGGTGGTATGGAGAGGAGAGAAGTACAGGGGTTCAGTCATGGGTTGGTATGAAGAGGAATACAGGGGGTCAGACATGGGGTGGTATGGAGAGGAGTACAGGGGGTCAGACATGGGGTGGTATGGAGAGGAGTACAGGGGGTCAGACATGGGGTGGTATGGAGAGGAGTACAGGGGGTCAGACATAGGGTGGTATGGAGAGGAGAGGAGTACAGGGGGTCAGTCATGGGGTGGTATGGAGAGGAGAGGAGTACAGGAGGTCAGTCATTGGGTGGTATGGAGAGGAGAGGAGTACAGGGGGTCAGACATGGGGTGGTATGGAGAGGAGTACAGGGGGTCAGACATGGGTTGGTATGGAGAGGAGAGGAGTACAGGAGGTCAGTCATGGGGTGGTATGGAGAGCAGAGAAGTACAGGGGGTCAGACATGGGGTGATATGGAGAGGAGTACAGGGGGGCAGATATAGGGTGGTATGGAGAGGAGCGGAGTACAGGAGGTCAGTCATGGGGTGGTATGGAGAGGAGAGAAGTACAGGGGTTCAGTCATGGGTTGGTATGAAGAGGAATACAGGGGGTCAGACATGGGGTGGTATGGAGAGGAGTACAGGGGGTCAGACATGGGGTGGTATGGAGAGGAGTACAGGGGGTCAGACATGGGGTGGTATGGAGAGGAGTACAGGGGGTCAGACATGGGGTGGTATGGAGAGGAGTACAGGGGGTCAGACATAGGGTGGTATGGAGAGGAGAGGAGTACAGGGGGTCAGTCATGGGGTGGTATGGAGAGGAGAGGAGTACAGGAGGTCAGTCATTGGGTGGTATGGAGAGGAGAGGAGTACAGGGGGTCAGACATGGGGTGGTATGGAGAGGAGTACAGGGGGTCAGACATGGGTTGGTATGGAGAGGAGTACAGGGGGTCAGACATGGGGTGGTATGGAGAGGAGAGGAGTACAGGGGGTCAGTCATGGGGTGGTATGGAGAGGAGAGGAGTACAGGGGGTCAGACATGGGGTGGGATGGAGAGGAGAGGAGTACAGGAGGTCAGTCATGGGGTGGTATGGAGAGCAGAGAAGTACAGGGGGTCAGACATGGGGTGATATGGAGAGGAGTACAGGGGGGCAGATATAGGGTGGTATGGAGAGGAGCGGAGTACAGGAGGTCAGTCATGGGGTGGTATGGAGAGGAATACAGGGGGTCAGACATGGGGTGGTATGGAGAGGAGTACAGGGGGTCAGACATGGGGTGGTATGGAGAGGAGTACTGCCGGCATCAGATGGAACATAAATTAATGCAGCCTAAACTCAATCCTATTAAACTCCTTTGGCGTAAATGTAAACAGCCAGGTCTTCTTGTCCAACATCAGTACCTGACCTCAAAAATGCACAAGTCCTCACAAGCTCAATACAAAATCTTGTGGAAAGCCTTCCCAGAAAAGTGGAAGCTGTTTACAGATGCAAAGGTGAGACCAACTCAATATACCACCCCATGACTGACCCCCTGTACTCCGCTCCTCTCCATACCACCCTATATCTGCCCCCCTGTACTCCTCTCCATATCACCCCATGTCTGACCCCCTGTACTTCTCTGCTCTCCATACCACCCCATGACTGACCTCCTGTACTCCTCTCCATACCAACCCATGTCTGACCCCCTGTACTCCTCTTCATACCACCCCATGTCTGACCCCCTGTACTCCTCTCCTCTCCATACCACCCCATGACTGACCCCCTGTACTCCTCTCCTCTCCATACCACCCCATGTCTGACCCCCTGTACTTCTCTGCTCTCCATACCACCCCATGACTGACCTCCTGTACTCCTCTCCATACCACCCCATGTCTGACCCCCTGTACTCCTCTCCATACCACCCCATGACTGACCGCCTGTACTCCTCTCCATACCACCCCATGTCTGACCCCCTGTACTCCTCTTCATACCACCCCATGTCTGACCCCCTGTACTCCTCTCCATACCACCCCATGTCTGACCCCCTGTACTCCTCTCCATACCACCCCATGTCTGACCCCCTGTACTCCTCTCCATACCACCCCATGACTGACCGCCTGTACTCCTCTCCATACCACCCCATGTCTGACCCCCTGTACTCCTCTCCATACCACCCCATGACTGACCCCCTGTACTCCTCTCCTCTCCATACCACCCCATGTCTGACCCCCTGTACTCCTCTCCATACCAACCCATGTCTGACCCCCTGTACTCCTCTCCATACCACCCCATGTCTGACCCCCTGTACTCCTCTCCATACCACCCCATGACTGACCCCCTGTACTCCTCTCCATACCACCCCATGTCTGACCCCCTGTACTCCTCTCCATACCATCCCATGTCTGACCGCCTGTACTCCTCTCCATACCACCCCATGTCTGACCATTGTCCCATCATTTTTTTTTGAAAACAGGCTAAATAGTTGCAACAGCTGTACGATCTTTGGGTACACATGCATCATCACTGATTCATTTGTGAGAATATTGGCTATATTTGTGAATTACGAACTAGTATTGCGATCCAGTCGGCTGTTGCGACTATTTAGCCTGTTTTCATCTCATATTGTTTTAGGAAAAGAAGCCATAATTCCACTGGGAACAGATATTTAGATTACTTATTTATGATTAGTGTTAAGGAATTGGATCAATTTTAGGATTTGCATCATACACGTCTTTTAATATAGATTGGGAGTTGTCTATAAGTTGGATATATTTTCCTATCTTCATATATCCTAGGCGAATATAGGAATTTTTTTAAGGATTTTTTAAGAATTTTTTTAAGGAATCGGATCAGCCTACAAGAGTTGGATTTTATATGTTGTTTGCTTCAATCAGTTGATTTTTTAGCTGCTTATAGATTATTTATTTGGTCATTCTTAAACATTGGTACATATTTATGGTGAGACCCCTTTCTTATTTTAGTTTGGGAGGTCTCACTGCGATTGGTTGACTCGGTCTGAGTTTCTTCTGAGATCTCTTCTATTGTGCGCCGACTCACTGGGGTTTTTTAGAAAGAAAATGTATTACAGCACATCCAGTCAGTGGCGTACCTAGAGCATTTGGCACCCGGGGCGGATCCTATATCTGGCACCCCCCAACTTTAAAATGTAAAAACACCCACAAAAATTTGTAATGTTTTCAAGAATATTTATTGCACACATTTCACAGCCCCCCATCACAGTGCCCCTTGCAGTCTGCCCTCCGTCTCTCTAATCACAGTTCCCCCTTTTGCACTCTCTGCCTCCCTCCCCTGCACAGTCCTACCTTCAGCATAAATAGATAGCTAATATTATTAGCAATGTGTTTAAGTTTGAGTATGAGATTGGAGACTTGCTAAAGGAGATGGCCAGAGACTGCAGACATAGTACAGGAGATGGTCAGAGACTGCAGACATGGTACAGGACATGGTCAGAGACTGCGGACATGATACAAGAGATGGTCAGAGACTGAGGACATGATACAAGAGACGGTCAGAGACTGCAGACATAGTACAGGAGACGGTCAGAGACTGCAGACATGGTACAGGAGATGGTCAGAGACTACAGACATGATACAGTAGATGGTCAGAGACTGCAGACATGATACAAGAGACGGTCAGAGACTGCAGACATAGTACAGGAGACAGTCAGAGACTGCAGACATGGTACAGGAGATGGTCAGAGACTGCAGACATGATACAAGAGATGGTCAGAGACTGCAGACATTAAACAGGAGAGGGTCAGAGACTGAGGACATGATACAGGAGATGGTCAGAGACTGAGGACATGATACAGGAGATGGTCAGAGACTGAGGACATTAAACAGAAGATGGCCAGAGACTGAGGACATGGTTCAGGAGACGGTCAGAGACTGCAGACATGGTACAGGAGATGGTCAGAGACTGCAGACATGGTACAGGAGATGGTCAGAGACTACAGACATGATACAAGAGGTGGTTAGAGACTGCAGACATGATACAAGAGATTGTCAGAGACTGCAGACATTAAACAGGAGAGGGTCAGAGACTGAGGACATGATACAGGAGATGGTCAGAGACTGAGGACATTAAACAGAAGATGGCCAGAGACTGAGGACATGTTACAGAAGATGGTCAGAGACTGCAGACATGGTTCAGGAGACGGTCAGAGACTGCAGATGTGATACAGGAGATGGTCAGAGACTGCAGACATGGTACAGGAGATGGTCAGAGACTGCAGACATGGTACAGGAGATGGTCAGAGACTGAGGACATGATAGAAGAGCACTAGGGGGGCCGGAGAGCACAGGCGAAGCAGAGAGCACTGGAGGAGCTGAAGGGCACGGTGGGGTGGGGGTGGGGGACTGGAGAGTATTAAGAGGGGGTTTGGAAAGCATTGCAGGGGGGTTGGAAGGCGCAGGGGGTGGAGAGCACTGGGGGGGGACAGGGAGCATAGGGGGGAGGGAGATGAAAAGCACAGTGGGGAGCTGAAGAGCACCGGGGGAGGGCTAAAGAACAGGGGGCAGTCCAGTGCACTGGGTGGGGGGGTTAAGAGCACTGAGAGGGGGGGATAAGAGCACTGAGAGGGGGGGATAAGAGCACTGAGAGGGGGGGATAAGTGCACTGAGGGTGGGGGGGGGGGAATAAGAGCACCGAGGGGGGGGGGGATAAGAGCACTGAGGGGGGATTAGAACACTGGAGGGGGGGGGGTTAAGAGCACTGGTGAGCCAGCAAAAGAAGTTGTATAGGAGGGGGATGGGGCAGCTGCATATAGAGGAATTGATCTTTCCCTATTCTTCCTGCAGGAGGGAGAGGAGGACAATCAGTTATTCAGCAGCTGCAGAAAGAATAGGGAAAGATTAATTCCTCTATATGCAGCTTCCCCATCCCTCTACTACCCAGCACACACACTTGGGCAATGGGCACTCACCTTCTTCCCGCCGAGGCTCCGCCCCTTCTTCCCGCCGAGGCCCCGCCCCCTTCCCGCCGCGGCTCCGCCCCCGCTAGTCCCCGGACTGAAGGAGCTGCCACTGCCTGCCCTTTACACAGTGCCCTTTACGCCACTGCATCCAGTGATTGGTGGGCGATCTGGGGCAGCCGCAAGGAAGGAGAGTGATTGCCGCTGTCAAGTAGCATTGATTTCGGGTGTGGGCGGGACCGGTATGCGGGGCTCCGCCCCATTGTTCCGTGCATAGAGAAACAGAAGCTGTCTGGGGAGGAAGGTGGGCGTGGCATACCGGCTCCGCCCACACCCGACATCAATGCTGAAACTTGACAGCTGCATTCACTCTCCTTGCGGCTGCCCCGGATTGCCCACCAATCATTGGATGTGCTTTATAAATCTTACACTGCTGAGGTATGTAGCCCGAGTTCTCGGCCAAACCCAGGCTTTGGGACTCGGGGCTAATCATTTTAAAAAAGCAACAGGAGACCCGGGGCTTTTGGGGAGCACACTCGGGGCTATAGCCCAGGTCAGCCCCCCCCTGCCGACGCCACTGATGGCCACCCTGAATTTCTCAAATAATTGTATTGGTTTTATGTATGATTCAGAAACATTACTGCACACCCTTGTATATTAGGTTCCTGGTTATAATGACTGGCAATACAATTGCTTCTAGTTTCACTGCAATGTACCCTGTTTTGCCACCATCTTACACCACATATGCCAATACTGTTAGAATAAGCATCACCACTTAAGGGATGGAGGTTTCTGTGAGAGGTAGTAACACTGAAAGGGAAGACTGTGATCTCTTTTTAGATAATCTACAGTGCTTTACCTTGTGTTCAAAGTTTATTTTCAAGACACAAATGTTTATATATATATATATATATATATATATATATATTGCTAAAAAGTAAATAAATAAAGGAACACTTTTTAATCAGAGTAGAGCATCAAGTCAATTAAACTCCTGGGATTTTGAGCTGGTCAAATAAGTAGCAGAGGGGGTTGTTAATCAGTTTCAGCTGCTTTGGTGTTAATTAAATTAACAACAGGTGCACTAGATGGACAACAATGAGACAACCTCCAAAACAGGAATGGTTTTACAGGTGGGGGTCACTGACATTTTTTCCCCTACTAATCTTTTCTGACAGTTTTTATCTAGTTTTGCATTTGGCTAGAGTCAGTGCCATCACTGGTAGCCTGTAGGGATATCTGGACCCTATAGAGGTTGCACAGGCAGTCCAACTCCTCCAGGATGACACGTCAATACATGCCATTGCCAGAAGGTTTGCTGTGTCTCCCAGTACAGTCTCAAGAACATGGAGGAGATTCCAGGAGACAGGCAACTACTCTAGGAGAGCTGGACAGGGCTGTAGAAGGTCCCTAACCCATCAGGAGGACTGATATCTGCTCCTTTGTCCAAAGGGGAACAGGATTAGCACTGCCAGAGCCCTACAAAATGACTTCCAGCAGGCCACTTGTGTGAATGTCCCTGACCAAACATTCAAAAACAGGCTTAAGTGAGGGTGGCCTGAGGGCCTGACATCCTCTAGTGGGCCCTGTGCTCACTGCCCGGCACTGTGAATCTTGATTGGCATTTGCCATTGAACACCAGAATTGGCAAGTCTGCCACTAGTGCCCTGTGCTTTTCACAGATGAGAGAAGGTTTACCCTGAGCACATGTGACCGACGTAAAAGGGTCTCGAGAGAACCCGTGGAGAACATTGTGCTGCCTGTAACATCATTCAGCATGACGGTTTGGTAGTGGGTCAGTGATGGTCTGGGTAGGCATATCCTTGGGGGAGGCACAGACCTCTACAGGCTAGAAAATGGCTCCCTGACTGCCATTAGGTATCGGGATGACATTTTTGGACCCATTGTCAGACCCTACCCTGGTGCAGTGGGTTCTGGGTTTCTCCTGGTGCACAACAATGCCCGGCCTCATGTGGCGAAAATATGCAGCCAGTTCCTGGAGGATGAAGGAATTGATACCATTGAATGGCCCCACGCTTTCCTGACCTAAATCCAATAAAACACCTTTGGGACATTATGTTTCAGTGCATCCAGCGCTGCCAGGTTGCACCTCAGTCTGCTCAGGAGCTCAGTGATGCCCTAGTCCAGATCTGGGATGAAATACCCCAGGTTACCATCCGTCATATTAGGAGCATGCCCTGACATTGTCAGGCACAGAGTTCTGACCTCAACACGTTAGAACACCTTTGGGATGAATTAGAGTGGAGACTGTGAGCCAGGCCTTCTTGTCCACATCAGTGCCTCACAAATATGCTTATGGAAGAATGGTCAAACATTGCCATAGACACACTCTTAAACCTTGCCTTCCCAGAAGAGTTGAAGCTGTTATAGCTGCAAGGGGTGGGCCAACTCAATCCTACAGACTAAGACTGGGATGAAATTAAAGTTCATGTCCGTGTAGAGGCAGGCGTCCCAATACTTTTGGTAATATAGTGTATATGTGATGCAGTATGTCACTAGCATTAGCACAGCAGCCTTTATTTTTCTGAGACCCCCTGAAACTTTTTGCTGCTGTTATTTTTCTACTTCCTATAATAGAACCAGATGTCCAGCAAAAGTGTAAATTAGAGGGTTGAGCAAAATCATTTCACACTCACAGGGGTGCCTACGCTGATCAGCTTTTATTTATGAAAAAATTTTATCCCAAAAGGAAAAAAATGTGTATTTTCTGCAGCTGCTTGAGAAGTGTTAGTTGGAGGTTGGATTTAAAGTGATTGTAAAGTCGTGTTTTTTTTTTTTATATATAACAAACATGTTATACTTACCTGCTCTGTGCAGTTGGTTTTGCACCTAGTGGCCTGGATCCTCCTCTTCTCGGTCCCTCTTCTGTGCTCCTGGCCCTTCGCTCCTGTTGAGTGCCCCCACAGCAACCAGCTTGCTATGGGGCACAAGAGCTGGGTCACAGCTCCCTGTGTCCATTCAGATATGGAGCCGTGACCTGGCCTCACCCCCTCTCTCTCTCTCCTGATTGGCTGACCGACTTTGATTGACAGCAGTGGGAGCCAATTGCACTGCGCTGCTGAATCTCTGTTTAAAAAAAGTGTTGCTGCTATGCCATTATAGCTGCTAGGAAAGGCTTTTCATTTTTACGCCTGGGTAACAATGGGATCCATCAAAAGGGTAACTACACTGCAGAGTTTGACAATGCAGTCAGACTTCAGGAATTCCAATGGTTATAGAAGATGGAATCCAGGACCCCCTATTATCAATAACTTTTTTGCAAAGTATAATAAACTGTCCAGATAGTGTGAAGGTCAGGCTTCTGTTATAACCAGATGAGCTCTGTTATAACATCTTTCATGTACACCAGCCAGCTTTTGGGTGGGTATAAACACCAGGGCTGGACTGATGAGCTCTGTTATAGCATCTTTCATGTACACCAGCCAGCTTTTGGGTGGGTATAAACACCAGGGCCGGACTGGGAATAAAATTCAGCCCTGGAAATAATTTCATACCAGCCCCATAGCATTATTATACCGACCCAACAGCATAGCGCCATTATTTTCTTGTTCATAAAAGGGAAAACCATGCATTTTAAAGCACAGTGGAAGAGTGTATCATATATAGATAAGACAGATATGAAAGCATATAGGTCTTCATATATATATATATATATATATATATATATATATATATATGAGAAAATTCTGGTTATAAGTGGTAAAAGTTCAGACATGGTACAGGAGATGTCAGAGGCTGTGTGGGCATG
Organism: Pelophylax lessonae; assembly: GCF_965119305.1. NCBI lineage: Eukaryota > Metazoa > Chordata > Amphibia > Anura > Ranidae > Pelophylax > Pelophylax lessonae. The sequence goes on from NC_138768.1 coordinate 715,926,376, forward strand.
GTACAAGAGATGCAAAGGCTGTGTGGGCATGGTACAGGAGATGTTAGAGGCTGCAGACATGGAACAGGGGATGTCAGAGGCTGCGGACATGGTACAGGAGATGCAGGGCCTGTGGACATGGTACAGGAGATGTCAGAGGCTGCGGACATGGTACAGGAGATGTCAGAGGCTGCAGACATGGTACAGGAGATGTCAGAGGCTGCGGACATGGTACAGGAGATGTCAGAGGCTGCGGACATGATACAGGAGATGTCAGAGGCTGCGGGCATTGTGCAGGAGATGCAGGGGTTGCGGACATGGTACAGGAGATGAAGGGGCTGCAGACATGGTACAGGAGATGCAGGGGCTGCGGACATGGTACAGGAGATGCAGGGGCTGCGGACATGGTACAGAAGATGCAGGGGCAGCGGACATGGTACTGGAGATGCAGCGGCTGCGGACATGGTACAGGAGATGCAGGGGCTGCGGACATAGTACAAGAGATGCAGGGGTTGCGGACATAGTACAAGAGATGCAGGGGCTGCGGGCATGGTGCAAGGAGATGCAGGGGCTGCGGGCATAGTGCAGGAGATGCAGGGGCTGCAGGCATAGTGCAGGGAATGCGACATAGTGCAGGAGATGCAGGGAATGTGGGCATGGTGCAGGAGATGTCAGAGGCTGTGGACATGGTACAGGAGATGCAGGGGCTGCGGGCATGGTACCGGAGATGCAGGGGCTGCGGACATGCTGCAGGAGATGCAGGGGCTGTAGACATGGTGCAGAAGATGTAGGGGCTGAGGACATGGTGCAGGAGATGCAGAGGCTGAGGGCATGGTACAGGAGATGCAGGGGTTGCGGGCATGGTGCAGGAGATGCAGGGGTTGCAGGCATGGTGCAGGAGATGCAGGGGCAACGGGCATGGTGCAGGGGCTGCGGGCATGGTACAGGAGATGCAGGGTTGCCGGCATGGTGCAGGGGCTGTGTATATGGAACAGGAGATGCAGGGCTGCGGACATGGTACAAGAGATGCAGGGGCTGTGGGCATGGTGCAAGGAGATGCAGGGGCTGTGGGCATAGTGCAGGAGATGCAGGGGCTGCGGGCATAGTGCAGGAGATGTCAGAGGCTGCGGACATGGTACAGGAGATGCATGGGCTGCGGGCATGGTACAGGAGATGCAGGGGCTGCGGACATGCTGCAGGAGATGCAGGGGCTGCAGACATGTTGCAGAAGATTTAGGGGCTGCGGACATGGTGCAGGAGATGCAGAGGCTGAGGGCATGGTACAGGAGATGCAGGGACTGCAGGCATGGTTCAGGAGATGCAGGGGTTGCGGGCATGGTGCAGGAGATTCAGGGGCTGTGGGAATGGTGCAGGGGCTGCAGACATGGTACAGGAGATGCAGGGCTGTGGGCATAGTACAGGAGATGCAGGGTTGCCAGCATGGTGCAGGGGCTGTGGACATGGAACAGGAGATGCAGGGCTGTGGACATGGTACAGGAGATGCAGGGCTGCGGACATGGTACAGGAGATGCAGGGATGTGGACATGGTATAGGAGATGCAGGGCTGTAGACATGGTACAGGAGATGCAGGGCTGTGGGCATGGTACAGGAGATGCAGGGCTGTGGGCATGGTGGTACAGGAGATGCAGGGCTGCAGGCATAGTGCAGGAGATGCAGGGAATGCGGGCATAGTGCAGGAGATGCAGGGAATGTGGGCATGGTGCAGGAAATGTCAGAGGCTGCGGACATGGTACAGGAGATGCAGGGGCTGCGGGCATGGTACAGGAGATGCAGGGGCTGCGGACATGCTGCAGGAGATGCAGGGGCTGTAGACATGGTGCAGAAGATGTAGGGGCTGCGGACATGGTGCAGGAGATGCAGAGGCTGAGGGCATGGTACAGGAGATGCAGGGGTTGCTGGCATGGTGCAGGAGATGCAGGGGCAACGGGCATGGTGCAGGGGCTGCGGGCATGGTGCAGGAGATGCAGGGGCTGTGGGCATGGTGCAGGGGCTGCAGACATGGTACAGGAGATGCAGGGCTGTGGGCATAGTACAGGAGATGCAGGGTTGCCGGCATGGTGCAGGGGATGTGTACATGGAACAGGAGATGCAGGGCTGCGGACATGGTACAAGAGATGCAGGGGCTGTGGGCATGGTGCAAGGAGATGCAGGGGCTGTGGGCATAGTGCAGGAGATGCAGGGGCTGCGGGCATAGTGCAGGAGATGTCAGAGGCTGCGGACATGGTACAGGAGATGCATGGGCTGCGGACATGGTACAGGAGATGCATGGGCTGCGGGCATGGTACAGGAGATGCAGGGGCTGCGGACATGCTGCAGGAGATGCAGGGGCTGCAGACATGTTGCAGAAGATTTAGGGGCTGCGGACATGGTGCAGGAGATGCAGAGGCTGAGGACATGGTACAGGAGATGCAGGGGCTGCAGGGATGGTTCAGGAGATGCAGGGGTTGCGGGCATGGTGCAGGAGATGCAGGGGCAATGGGCATGGTGCAGGGGCTGCGGGCATGGTGCAGGAGATTCAGGGGCTGCAGACATGGTACAGGAGATGCAGGGCTGTGGGCATAGTACAGGAGATGCGGGGTTGCTGGCATGGTGCAGGGGCTGTGGACATGGAACAGGAGATGCAGGGCTGCGGACATGGTACAGGAGAGTCAGGGCTGTGGACATGGTACAGGAGATGCAGGGATGCGGACATGGTATAGGAGATGCAGGGCTGCAGACATGGTACAGGAGATGCAGGGCTGTGGGCATGGTACATTTTCTTTTTCAGGTGTTAGCAGCCCCAGGGCAGGGGGGACTTGCCGGCCTATCCCGGTATGCCAGTCCAGCCCTGATAAACACTGGGTATAATATGGTTCTTCTCCCTCACTTCCAAGTCTGAGCTAAGAGATTATATGGTTTTACCCATATTTATCAGGATATTTGGATATTTATCAGTAAGGATGTGCTAGGAATGGAAACGTAATCAGACAGGCTGAGATTGATATTAACCACTTGCCGATTTACTGCGGCAGGGCGGCTCGGATGTGCATAATCACTTAGATCTACGTGATTATGTGCGCACAGTTTTGGCAGCACACGTGCGCCACTGGAGGCAGACCGTGGGAGAAGCGAGCTCGATCGCCGCCGGCCTCCTGCGATCTTCGGCAAAACTGACAGGAGAGCCGTCTGGAATGTAAACAATGTAAGACGGCCCTCCTGTCAGAGAGTCAGGGAAAGATCGTGTGATTCAGCTAAGCGGAATAACAGATCTCTTTCTTGCTGCCCCCCTCAGGACCAAGGGTATCCAAAAGGCACTACAAGAAAACAACAAGAGAATGGCGCACCGACCTTGTGCATTACCACTTAAAAGTTTATTAAAATCAAAGAAGGGTAGCGTACAATATACTCACAAACGTAGCATATGAACAAGCATATAGGAAATGGGCACCGCTCACTTCCAGGACACTTCTCTACTGCTGGATAGCGTGATGGCTTCCTCAAAACCTGATGTGGCTTACGCGTTTCGAGGGAGGACCCTCTTTCTCAGAGCCAAAATCGCCACTGCAGTGAGTATATTGTACGCTACCCTTCTTTGATTTTAATAAACTTTTAAGTGGTAATGCACAAGGTCGGTGCGCCCTTCTCTTGTTGTTTTCTTGCAATCCATCCCCCACACAGTTAGTAAGCACAAAGGGAACACATTTTACCCCTTGATCACCCCCAGTGTTAACCCCTTCCCTGCCAGGGTCATTTATACAGTAACAGTGCATATTATTTAGCACCGATTACTGTATTAATGTCACTGGTCCCCAAAAAATGTCACGGTAGTGTCAGATTTGTCTGCCGCAATGTCGCAGTCCCAATAAAAATCGCTGATAAAATAAAAAGTCCATAAATCTATACCGTAGTTTGTAAACGCTATAAATTTTGCGCAAACCAATTATTATACGCTTTTTGGGAATTTTTTTTACCAAAAATATGTAGCAGAAAACAAATTGGCCTAAACTGAAAAAAAAAAATAGATTTTTTTAAAATTTTTTTATCGGGAATGTTTTATAGCAGAAAGTAGAAAATATTGGTGTTATTTTCAAAATTGACGCTCTTTGAAAGTAGAAAATATTGGTGTTATTTTCAAAATTGACGCTTTTTTTTAATTTCTATTGCAAAAACGAAAAACCGCAGAGGTGATCAAATACCAGGAAAAAAAAGCTCTATTTGTGAGAAAAAAAGGACATTAATTGTATTTGGGTACAGCGTTGCATGACCGCGCAATTGTCAGTTAAAACAACGCAGTGCCGAATCGCAAAATAGGGCCTGGTCATTAAGGGGGCAAATCCTTCCGGGGCTGAAGTGGTTAAACAGGTAGGTTTAGTACCAACAATTAAGGACATAGTTATAGACAAGCCAAAGCTCAAAGCCAAGTAAATAGTGTGGGAGAAAGCAACACACGGGGTTATGTTTAGGAGTCATTGTAACATCAGGTCTAGAAACAGCCATACACTGGTAGAATTTTGTACAAATGTTTGTATAAATAACATGATTTGCCATTAGAGACTTGTCGCTTGTCATTCGAAAAGAGACATTTTTTTGCTTTTTCGCTCCTTTGGTTTTTTCATCACTGCGGTCTATAATGACAATCGAATTTACCCAATTAACTATTTAAAAAAATGAAACAAACTTTCCAAAAATGCAAATTTTATCTATTACTATTCTCCCAGTGCTCTGATGGGAAAGCTGCTGCTTTCTCAGCTCTGCCCTTGCACTTGCCCTCCGCTGTCCATTCAGGCACCCTGTAAACATGTGTAGCACCCTCCTAGGTAGGTGCTAGCTGTAAAAACCTTTTTTTGCTCCTTCTGCTTATTAGGGAGCCTGATCTGTTAGGTTGCCTGTTGCATGTTCCCAGGTGTGATTCACTGGGTCTGAGGGAGTGTCCCCACTGTATCCAATAGGGGAGCCTGTTGGACAGTGGAGGAAACCCAGCCAGTGACACATAGGCTCTTGTCAGAGTCCCAGTGGGAGGGCACTCCTGCAGTGCATCCTGGGATTGCTCATAAAAGCCAAGGGGACATGTGACAGGGCGTCTTTGGCGGGAAGCAGAGTCCCAGGAGAAGACTGACGGCTGTCTCTCCTCCTGTTGCAAGTGAAAGGTGGTCATAGGCGGTCGGCCTAGTGAACCAGGTGTGGAGCTGAGCTGCAGAGGATCGTGTAATGCTGACAGTGGAGCTGCTGGCAGAGTCTTCCAAGAAAAAATAATTTCCGTGAGTACCAGGGGACTTGCCAAAGGGTCTGCCCATGAAGGGGGACCACTCCAATGAAGTCAGAGGATAAAGGGTCAGCTCACACAGTGTGTCAGAGTAAAAGGGGTGACCTATAGAACCCTGAAGGGTAGGGACAAAGGTGGTGCCAAGTAGGACCCTGAAGAGTGATTCACAGTACAGTATTGTTCGCTTAATTCTTCTTCACTATGGTGGCAAGGTGAAGCAGCGGCCTTGCCGCATCCAGCTAACCAGAAAGTCCCAGCAATTGTGCATAGTTTATTCAGTTGGAGTATCCCACTCATCCCTTCTCCCATCCCAGTTCTTAAATAAAACAAAAAAAAAAACAAAACCCCTGGACTGTTTTCTGACTGAGCCAAGCACTTAGAATATGCTATATCGTCAAGTTGTTGCTATGGGTAACCCAGGGGAATCCGCAACCCGCAGCTCCCACGGGAGTAGTGCTACACATGTTAATTTTAAATTAAAGAGATAAATCCATGAGGTGCCATGCACCTTGTTGGACTTAACCCATAGTAATCTTGCATGTTTTAGAAAGTGGCTAAACTTCCTGCAGTTCGGCTTTAAAGAGGTTGTAAACTCTTTTTTTATTTTCTTTTTTCTTACTTACCCTGCAAGAGAAACACATAATGAGCTAGTATGCGATGCATACTAGCTCATTATGAAATACTTACCTTAGAACGAGCCCCCGCCGTGCCGTCCGCTTAGCTGGATGAAGGGCGACATGTCTAGTCGCCCGTCTTCCGGGGTCGCGGCATCCGGCCATCTGATTGGCCGGAGCCGCGGTGACGTCACTCCCGCGCACGCGCGCGGGAGCCGACAGTCACGGCACGGAGTTCTGAAGGAACGGCACGAGCGGCCGTTCCTTCAGTGCGCCTGCGCCAGTGACGTCACTGGATGCTTCTAAGGTAAATATCTCCTAAACGGTACATGTTTAGGAGATATTTACAGTACCTATAGTACCTATAGGTAAGCCTTATTATAGGCTTACCTATAGGTACAAGTTGTAGAGGAGGGTTTACTTCCTCTTTAACCACTTTTCTACCAGAGCCAATATTTTAGGTTTTGCACACATACCTAAATTAACATTTTAGGCCTGTGAATTAGTTAAACCCCCAAACATTGTATATTTTCTGAAAGTGGAGACCTTGGAGAATAAAATGGTGGTAATTGTAATTTTTTTATAGTATTAGCACGTTTATCAAACACGTGTTTTCAGTAAAACAATATAATATAAGCGTACATAAACACAAAATATTATGCATTTGTTTTGTAAAACATAAAATATGAGGTTGCCATCAGTACATGGATGCCAAACACAACAAGCCTTAAAATTGCATGTGTCCATTAACCATGGTACTCCAAATGGTTCATATGTGACTCTTTAAAAGCCTTTACAGGTTGCCAGTTAACCATGAGAAATGGCCCTAGATTTATTGCTCTAACTCATACATTTGCAGCGATATATAGTACAATTGTTGTTCCTGTGCGTTTATGTTCCTATGTTACCTTTTTCTGTGTTTTTTTATTTATTTATATGTTAATTCATTTGTTTATTTTTGCATTTATTTATTTATTTAGGCGGCTTTTATCCCCCTAGTGATAATACATAGGGGGCAATTGTCTCTATGAGATAGCATATCGTAATGACTGGTTCTCTTTACTGAGACATCAGGTGTCTATTAGACCCTTATATCTCCCCTGCCCTCCACTGAAGCTGAAGGAGCACTGATCATGCTTCATGATCTTATTATCGGGCCACAGCAGCTGGAGAAGGTGACAACCAAACCTGAAAGTGACCTAATACATGTCACTGTTAGGATCGAGTTCACCTGCTGGTGGCACTGTGGTGCTCTGAGCTACAGTTCCAGTGTTCACCATTTTTTGCGATATGGCACTGTGTTATTTTAACTGACAATTGCACAGTGGCGCAACGCTGTACCCAAATAAAATTGATGTCCTTTTTTTCCCACAAATAGAGCTTTCTTTTGGTGGTATTTGATCACCTCTGCAGTTTTTATTTTTTGCGTTATGAACAAAAAAACCCGACAATTAAAAAAAAAACTATATTTTTTTACTTTATGCTATAAAACATATCCAATAAAGAAAATTTTAAAAATCTAATTGCATCATTAATTTAGGCCAATAAGTATTCTGCTACGTATTTTTGTTAGGAAAAATCCAAATAAGCGTTTATTGATAGGTTTTGCGCAAAAGCTGTCACATCTACAAACTATGGGATATTTTTATGGCATTTTTGTTTTTTATTTTTTTACTAAAAATGGTGGCGATCAGTGTTTTTTTTTAGTGGGACTGTGACATTGCGGCAGACAAATCGGACATCTGACACTTTTGACACTTTTTTGGGGACCAGTGACATTATTACAGTGATCAGTGCTAATGATAATGACACTGGCAGGGAAGGAATTAACATCAGAGGCTATCAAAGAGTTAAATGAGTCCCTAGGGGGTGCTTGCTAACTGTCTGAGGGGGTTGCTCTGACTGGGGGAAGACAGAGGTTGGTGTTCCTACTTAGCAGGAGCAGAAGATCTCTATCTTCTCCCCTGTCAGAATGGAGATCTGCCTTGTTTATATAGGCAGACCACCGTTCTGCGTCTCTCGGGAATGACCGCTGATTGGCTCTGTCCAATCAGCTCACGATCACGCCTCCGGTGGTGCTCGTGCCCACTAGTGGCTATTGCACGAAATGACGTAGGTACATTATTTTATGCAATAGAGCCGACTTGCTGCAGTAAATGTAAGTTAGCTGGTCGGCTAGTGGTTAAATCTCACTTCTGCTATGGCTCTTTGCTGTGTTGCTGCCAGATTCTGTTCCCATTTACCCTTTATCTTGCCCTGTATCCAGTACCCTGTTGCCTTGTTTCTTTCTCAGTCTTTTTTCCCTTCTTCCCATCCACTCCCGGAGTTTTCTCTCTGCCTTTTATATTTCCTGTGTATTTATTTGTATATTTATGTAGTTTGTTAGGATTCTGCATTTTGGTTGTTTAGTTTTGATTTTTTTGCATCCTCATGTTTATTGCTGTTGGTGTGTGGTTATTGTTCACTGTAAATAAATCTCAATTTAAAGATATATAAATATGTAAAGATACATGGTCTGGTCCCAGTTTCTGTGTGTAGCTACTTGTATCTGGTCTCCCAGCTGGATTCCTGACAGTCGCACATGTTCATGCACTGGAGGGGAGTTCGGTGAATGGATACTTTTCCTCTTTCCAGCCCCCCGACTCCCGCCATGCTGGTCTTGGGTCAGCAGGTGGGACCATGGAGAGAACACATGAGCATGAGGGCAGTACTTTCAGGGGGCAGTGGAAGTGATCGAGTGTCTTTACAGCCACCCAGATCACTTCCACTTGACAGTATATCTTTGAACACAGTGTTTAAAATCTTGTTCTACCGGCTGCCATTTATAAACACGCTGGTAGACAAGTGGTTAAGGACAGCAGGGCAGCAGGAACAAAATGCATATAGCATACAGAAGCAAGTAGGTGAAGTCAGTTAGCACCTTTTCATAGGTTCATGTTTGGGATTCTCATATCATATTTATCATCATTTGTTAATCTCTGGGTATTTGAATGAACCAGCTACAGTCAAATATTGCTGTAGTTTTTGTCAATCTTGTTTAATCCTTACATTTTGGACAGAAACAAAGAATGTTTTGCTTGAAATTGCTCCACTGCTGTCAGTGCCATACCTAGTGTATTCTATTGCAGTCTTTTATGGGTTACCATCGTGCTGTCTTTTGTTTGCAGATTTCTGGCTGAACTTTCCTTTGACCCTTATGTCCTGGTCTTTATCTAAGGACTATTTCTAGCATCACACTACAGGCTTCATTATTTATTTATTATTCACATTATATGAATTCTGGTATTTCAGGACAATAGGGGACACTGGATCCGAGGTTTCAAAAATCACACTCTCATCTAAGGCCTTGTACAGAAATTAATGTGAGACGCCTGCAACTAGAAGATTATCTACTGCATTTATACTCTCTATTTATTCTATTCATTCTCCTTGAGTATACAACCTCACATCAGAATGTCCTAATAAATTGCTAATCTTGTTCTTTGATCCTTCTACCCCTTCTGTTATACTGTAGGAATGTTTCACATGAAAATATGGCTAAAAATAACAAAGGCAGCATATTCACAAACAATACATACATGCATTAGTCTACCAGATGAAGTCAAGCATCTCCGCATTCCAATATTCGTATTTTCTCTGAAATGTTTTAGTTTGACTTCATTGTTCTTTTTGTTTGGTGAACTAGCAGTTTGACTTCTTTTCTTTTGATCCATTCCTCCTCTCTGATTTCTTGATAGATATTGATCGTAAGCTGTGGAAACTCTGGAACAGACAGCAGCGCAACAGAAAGTTCAATAGGGAAAGAAAAAAATAATTAAAATAAAAAATAAGAAATAAAAAATGAGTAATCTAAATTGTATTTTATTTTTTTTTTTTTTTTTACAGTAAACTGTAAGAATTGGTCAGTCCAAATTGTCTGTAAAGACATGACATGTAAAAATGAAAAAAACATTCCCATGAATGAGTTTTACTTATATAATAATTGTATCTCTTTAGTATGTTACTGTACTGTATTCAATTCTGCTTACATTATGTGTTATGAGTGGTATTGTCAGTATTACCTTTATGTATTCAATTTCGCTTACATTCTGTGCTTTGAGGAGTACTAGTATGATAGCAATGGACTAGGAGAAAATGAATATGCTGCCACCTTGTGTTCATTTTACATATCTATATATATATATATATATATATGTTTAGCATGTTGAGCAGCTGAAGGTGTTCATTTATACAACACATATGTTAAGCTGTCTTTTATCGGTTGTGTGTGTATATATATATATAAGAAACTACTTTGAAACACAAGAAACTACTTTGCAGTGGAAGACAGTGATCATAACTTACTGCTGCTTCTCAAATCACAAGGCTTACAAAGCTATGTATCACACATTTTGCACAAGGAATATAGATAAAGTACACACCCCTACCATGTCCCATATTTTGTGGACCACAACAAACTATTATGCATAAAATTGTTTGTTAATCCCACATTTGATTTTTTCTTATCACTGCTTTTCATTTTTATTGGCTTTTCAAAATTTAAAATGCAATGATTTTGAGGTGGTTGAAAGGTTTTAGTGTAGTTTAACATGTTTTATTGTTGAAAAGTACATCTTTTTTTTTTTTTTTTATAAAGGTATATACATTAGATCAAAAAGAGGGATAACTTATAGGAGGGGACAGAGGAATTTGGTTCAGAAAGAGAGACAATCCCTCCAAATGAGGGACAGTTGGGAGCTATGCACAAAAGGTATTAAGGACCTGTTTATATGGATGGCAAGGGGTGGTAAAAACAGACTGAACAGCAGTTTTACCACCCCCTACCAAGCTGGTGTTAGTGCACCCTGCCACTATGCAGCCTAGCAAAATTTATACAGCAGATCTTGTTCAGCAGGCAGTTACACCGCAAAAATAAACCTATTCAAGTCAATAGGGTAAACTGCAACCACACTACAATGGTGTGTCACACACCATTGTAGTGTGGTGTGCGATGGATAACAAAGGCAATGAACAGGCAACATATCACCTTCAAGCCTCCTATTACATGCCCCTGAAAACAGATCCACTGGGTTCACTTTTCAGAAAGGCGGAAAACACTCCCACAAATCTAAATGAACCCTAAAAGAAACTACCTGTTGCAAGAAAAAATTAGAGGCTGCCATAGCTGAGCTCTTTTTCTGATAATACTATTTGTTTGAGTCTCATTCAGCTGTTCTTGCTTTGGTACTTTAAGTTGCTGCAGATAAAAAAAATAATAATAATAATAATATATATATATATATATATATATATATATATATCTACATACATTGGCTTTTCTAGAGCTGTTTCCTAATCTGAATAGTTGTTCTGTGTCAGTGTCTCAAAAAGAATTGAAGCCAGTGAGTTGTAAGCCAGTCATTCAGCATTTTCAAAAGGAGGTCAGCAATGACAGCCCCCATATTCCTATTAAGATCAGTTTATTTTAGACATAAGGTAGAGTGATTGTATTGGATAAACTATCCTCCCTCTATGGGGAACCTACAGATCTCGGACTATTCTCAAACAAGGCTGGTTGGCATGATGTTTCAAATATTTAAATTCAAGTCAGTGAATCCGATTATATTTGCATGTAAAGGTTTGTTACTTGACTTTGACATGCTTGTTCCAGGTCAGGAATTTAGAAAGTATTGAGGTCACTGATAGCCAAACAAAAAGACATTTTATAATGGAACTCAGAAATGGCAGCCCCCATGTGTCTTCAGGACACAAAATACAATATGGGCAATATGGGCTATATAAGAATAAGTATGTAGAATGTTAAAAGCCTGTCAACAGTTAATTGCATCAGTAACTCAAGATATGTGCTATACTGTACCCTTTAATTATGACATATTTCAACCTGCCATTAAAATGTTAAGTAAAATAAGCAAAATAAAATCTCAAGCAGATATTTGAATTTATTAGGGAACTATGTATAGGGAAAAATATAACAGCCTATTATTTTAGCATAACCGGTCTATGAAAGGCAGATTCAGATTAGGCACTATGGATTAGTACACTTTTTTCATACCCTGGATTTAACTAAAGTCCACATTTGATCCTGATACAGGCAGCTACATCAGTGAAAATTGTTTAATCAGACTACATTATTACCTGTAAATTTTAGAAGGCCATACATGATGCAAACATTTTCAGATCCCATATGAAGTAATTGCCTTAACCTTAAACCCTTGTAAATCACACTAATGTACATGTACCTCTGTCAATTGGTTAGAAATACAAAAGCTGGATGTTTATCTGTCACAAGGTCATACCTCTACCAGACAGCTCATAGGATTTACATAAGAATGAAGCCTCATGTGTTAAATAATACAATCACATTTGGTTTTTGAAGCATTATCACTGGTATTGCACTTACATAACAGAAGTAGTTAAACTAGTTCCTGGGAATCTTTGAACATATTTTACCTTTATGCTTGTGGATAGCGGTTGCAGTTATGACTTGTCAGTGATAGATGAGGCGATGCACAGGACAGCAATGATTCCAGTCCCATTGTGCTCTGCTGGTGAAAGGCACTGCTTGTTGCTTACACCAAGAGGCAGGAACTTGCTGGGTGAAGTGAAAACAGCAGTAGGCTGATCGTTCCCAGGTTATTCATTCCTATGGAAACACAAGTGATACACTGGAGGGAAAAGACTTAGGGGGGAGCATAGGCTCAGTAAAAAGAAAAATACCAAAACTCTTTGAGGCTCTAATCCTACATTACGCTCCATGTGGGTGACAGGTCTTGCAAAATCTGGTCGTCCTTCTTATGAATTTTGTTCAAAGAAGTGCATTTAGATGAAATATATATTAAAAAAATTAAAATTATATATATATATATAATTTTAATTTTTTCAATTTTTTTTTTTTTAATAGGGCAATTTGCATGTGCTGATGAGCTGATTTTCTGTTAGTCATTCTGAATACAGACATTCAAAACTCTACTGTAACGTGTGTGGCATTTCAAAGCATACTCTACATGCACTTCCAGTCAAATGTGGGATGAATGAGCGTGTAGATGGGTTTCTATGAAAAACAGTGGCTGATATCAGCCAATCAGGTGAGGGTAATTAAGCATTGTGTATTAGGAATTATTGCTACAATTTTTTTATTCAGTTGCTATTATTTAGCTGCAAAGTATTTTACAGTAGTTTGAGGAATTTTCAGTACTTTTCCAAGAACTTGGAACTTTTTTTCTGCATGTTTTTTTTTCTGTTACATTTTTATGTCAAGGTGTTACTAAACAAACTATTTTTTTTTTATCTGCAGAATTGGCCTATTTTGGTGACTTTTTATTTATTTATTTTTTGGCAAGGAGATACAATTTGAAGCTTCGATTATCACCCAACAGTCAAAAAAAAGTTCATTCTTTTGGGTCTCAGCCAAACATGGCAGGGCATGATTTTTTGGTTTTCTGTGTCTAGAGCACCTGCACCAGCCCTACACTCAAATAAATACTCTCTCTCCTGGCCGAGCCCCATAGACCTCTAATTTTATATTCTGGCTGGGATATGAGGCACACGAACGCCATAGACGTCTATGGGGCTTTAACATGCCTGGAGGCCATGGCAGTCAGATCTCAGTTGGGCTATGCTTAGGGTGTCAGTTGCCCTTTATCTGGCCCTCCCTAAAATGCTGAAAAACAAAAATTAAAATTGCATACTTTAGCACTTGATGTGTTATATACTGTATGTGCGTGTTGCTTTAACTTGAAAACAGAATTTCCTGTTGCACAGTGCAGGTCAATGACCAGAGCTGACTTTGTAGGTTTTCTCCAATAATGTAAATTTACTCCGTACTGACAAAAAAAATGTTAAAGATATCCTGTACACATTGTAGGCTGAATGTTCAAGAACCCTTTTCTCAGTTCTGGGCCATCTTTTGGGAGTTTCGGAGGTCCCCCTGCAGTCCTCTACAATTATATCACCAGGGCTATGACAGTTAAATTAGAAACTTCAAGTGAGACTTTTTTCAAAAACGCACTGAGGCTTCCATCTACGGTGTTTGCCTTGCATGGTAAGATTGTAAGCAATCCAGTCCTTTCATCTCGTCATGCTATAAATGTTGAGACCTCTGTAGGAAAACATTGTCCTCTAGAACAACAGAAGAGGGGTCATCTACCCATCCTCTGTGGTGTCATCACCCATACTGTTTCTCATGCAACTTGCCTGACGGGCAGAACCTGTGCAATTAACACCTTTTTATTCCTTCCTAATTTTGTGGAACGGAAAGGGGCAGGCTCAACTGGCATAAATTTTCCAAAATGTTCAAAAATCTCTGTCAATGGAAGTGCTATTTATCACTCCTACACTAGCATTAATGACACACTGCTCACTCAAACATGACCATGTGCCCATAAATTAGTAGCTGCTTCAGGTCATTTATGGCCTTCTGAAGGACGGGTCTTATAATTGATTTGATAACAGGCCCAGCGCCTCTTGGAAACAAACGTGCTGTTGTTATTTTGAGTTACAAAACAGCAGAGAATAGCATAGTAGATAATATAGTGAAGTGGTGATTAGCTGGACACCTATTAGTGTAAAGCCTGTAATTACTGTACATGTAGCTACTGTTAGGAAGATTAATGACTGGAAATTCAGCAGACCTTCTTCATACTCATGTTACACAACTGTGACATTAAAGCGGAGTTCCACCCTGAAAAATTTTTTTTAGATAAAAATACCCCCGGGACAGTCAGGGCTAGAGCATTTAAGCAACGATAGCCTCTGAACTGTCCCCTGTTTCACTTACCTTTTGGAAGAAATATTTACCTTGAAAATGTCTTGTCCAGCGCTGCCATCTCAGGTGTGGGCAGCTGAAGCTGGAGCGTCCTCTTCGGTGTCCTCTCCGGTGACGTTGGAGTCCCAGAATACCCTGCTCATCACTTCCGGGGCAGGCAGGTCATCCCTTCACAGCTTGTGGGCATGCCCAGAAGCTGTTCAGCAGGGAATGATGCGCCTGCACCGGAAGTGACGAGCAGGGCCGGTGCAGGCGCATTGACTGCTGGGATCGATGACGCTCATCTCCCAGGAGTCAATGCAAGGAGGAAGTGACGTCAGCGGTCGTGTCCACAGAGGGAGGAAGAGGAAGGAAGGTAAGTATATTTTCTTTAAAAACAAGGTAAGTGAATCAAAAAAAAAATTTTTAATTATCCAATTCTTTTTCAGGTAAATTAAAGCAAGCAGATTGTGAAAAGTTCATTTTGAGGGTGGAACTCTGCTTTATTTCGTTGGTGTATTTTAGTTTTTAAAATTTTCTGAGCAACACTTGAAATTTGAAAATGTAATGATGGTAAAAGATAAATACCTTTTTCTATCAATGCCATTTACATTATTTCAGCAAATGTTTTATCTACTTATTTAGAGACAATGCTGTAATCATAGGCATGTGATGAAGATTGGGTACTTTTACACACGTCACACAATTCTCAGATGACCCCCATCATCCTTTTTGTCTACAACAAGGGAGTATATCATTTAGAACATTACTGAAGTGTTACCTGTAAGCAATGTACTGTGAAGTTTTCCATATATCTGCATGTTTTTGACCTGAACAGACATGTATGAGTTTATCGCAGTACAATTTCAAAAGAAGCCAGAACAACCTGCAGTTCTTATCTCTGTGACAGTGGAGCAGGCGTTCAGAAGGCGGTACTGCCACCTTCTTCTTCTTTTTTTTTAAAGGGTAACTTCACTTTCGTGGGGAAAAAAATAGCAAATAAAGAAAAAATAATATAGCGTATACAATTGCGATACCAGTCATATTCCTTTCATTTTCAATCTGCAGCTGCTGTAATTTTCTGAAAATGCGATGCAATATGGCTACCAGAAGGTATTCTGTACACAGAATGTGTACTGACCACACCCCAGAAACATAATTTCCTGCTTGTGTGATTGGCTCACTGATTTTCCCAGAAGTCTGCCCAAGATACAAGCCAGATTCAAGGCATCCCCTGAACAAAAGTGTCATTTTTGGTGAGATACTTCCAATAGGAACATGTTTAAAGGGATGCAGGCCAAGCAGATTCCCTCATTAGTGCTCTGCAGCTGCACAGTTGACTGATAATAATGAAACTACTCCCATTAGACCCACTCAATACAGAGGGACAGAGGAACAAACAGGAATTTCTTCAGAATAACAATCCTTGCAATGTACATAGATCACCCAGAGGGGAATGTTTTTTTCTCAACAAAAGTTGAGTTATGCTTTAACTTTCATTTTGCCTGATGGCAATTTTATATCGCAGGACTGTGCCACAATTGCAAGCAGAGCAATTGGTTGTAGTGTGACTCCATAAGGCTCCGTTCACATTATAGCGTATGGATCACGGGCAGAACCGCCGCGGTTCCGCCCGCGATCCGGAGATTATTGCAAATCACGGGACGCCTGTGCGTTGCCCGTTGATTTGCAATAGACCCCCAAACGCTGAGCGATGTTGCCGCGATTTCCGCCTGCCGAATCGCGGTAACATCGTGCAAAAAAAATAGCGGGACGCAATACGATCCAAAGAAGCTCTTGTACTTTTTTGGTCGTAATGCGTCCCGCGATTTTTTTTTGCGCGATGTTACCGCGATTAGGCAGGCGGAAATCGAGGGCAACTTCGCTCAGCGTTTGGGGGTCTATTGCAAATCAACGGGCAACGCACAGGCGTCCCGCGATTTGCAATAATCTCCGGATCGCGGGCGGAACCGCGGCGGTTCTGCCCGTGATCCATACGCTATAATGTGAACGGAGCCTTAAACTCAATGGGCAAGTTTGACAAGTGGTGCTGCTTGTCAAACTTTGCAATCAGAGTTAAAAATTCAATGGTTGTGAAGCAAAGTATTGCAGCCACAGCGTGTTCAAAGGCCTATCTATCTGTCAATTTACAGTTTAAATGGGTGACTGGGGGCAGAGCAGTAAAACCGAGTCTCAGCTGCCTGTTTATACCACCCCATACCCGCTCATTTGAAAGAGACCTAAGACTTTTTTTTTTTTTTACTTATCCCTTAAGTGACATTATGGTATGTAGTATCATGTACCACCTGCTGCTTGCTGTTCCCAGCAAGGCATTACATTACAGTATACTCGTAAAAAGTCCTGCATTCTAATTTCAGGTGTGTCGACATTTTGCCATGTAAGTAGATTTAAATGGTGCAAAAATTGCAGCACATTTAAAATGCATGCCAATGTCCAAAGCATTAATTAATTCATCTAAGAACAATCCCTATATTAGGGGCTCAGTGTTCTGTATACTGCCTTGATACATACTGTATATACAGATATAATTCAAGAAGCAGATTAGTACAGAAATCACAGATCTACAAAATGAATAAAGCAGTAGTGGGGACTGGGGAGATATTTGCACTGCTGGTTCTGACATGTAGCTTCTGTCCAGAAAGGAGAACAGTGAGCAGCACAGCATCACCAAATCTTAAGCAGGCCATACACTAGTAGATTTTCAAACTAACATTTGTGCAAATGTTCATACGAAAATTAATATGAAAATAATATCACTAGACTTGATGACTTGACGAATGTCTTTCAAAAGTACTTCAAAAAATGTTTGCTTTTACCATTTGGTTTTGGAATAAATGGATATTCTTAAACGAAAACCATATTTTACAATTAAAAATTAGTTTGTTTGAGAAATATTCTTCATCCTGCTCCTTCAAATCTTTTCTTTTCTGCAGTTGAAAAAAAACATCAATCCTCAATGACGCTGGACCCTCCCTGCAAGGTGCCCTTCAGGTATTGAACTCTTTCTCGTCTGTCACCGGACTCAAAGTTAATTGGGCTATATCCCTACTGTTCCCTATGGATTCCGAGGCTCGTAATACAGCCCCCTTGTCCTTCAATTTCAATGGGTTGATAACTTTATGTACTTGGGAGTGGTGATTTCTCTCCAGGCCTCTGAATTTCTTTCTCTGAATTTGACTTGGTCTTAGGAGATGTGCGGATAAAGCTGAAGGCATGGGAATCCCTACCATTATCCCTATTGGGCAGTATCAACCTATTGAAAATGAAAATCCTCCTAAAGCGTACATATCTGTTCAGACATTCCCCTAAATGGACCCCAGATCCTTCTTTACAAGACTCAACCAACTTTTTTCTTCCTTTCTGTGGGGGCCAAAGAATGCTAGGCATAAACTGACCACCCTCATGCGCCTCTGTAATCAGGGGGACCTGGCTTTCCCAAAATTTTATTAATACTTCTTCACCACCCAATTGGTCACAGCCGCGTGGTGGTTGAACCCAGACCTAAACAACCCCTCTACACTTTTGGAAGCCGCTGTGGTAAACTCCTTGGAAACTTTCAAATTCCTCCTATTTAGAGGCCATCAGGCCCCTATGATCTATGATGAGAGCAATACCCCAAGGTTGCAGTTTCTCCCAATTCTCCCTTTGTGGTTGAACCTCACCCTTCCCCACTTCTATAAATTGCCAAAGCCCGTCACATTGACTAAACATAATGTCAAACAATGTCAACCAATTTTCCAAAATAGTCACAAATCAGGCTTTATCTCCCTTGTCCCTACTTACCTCAACCTTCAACCTGCCTAGATCACACTATTTCCATTATTTTCAGCTCTCCCATGCCTTCTGCAATCAGTTCCCACAACCGAATCCACTAATTGAACAATCGATTCTGGAAACTGTACTGACTGTTCTAAAAAACCCACCTCTTGATTATACTCCCATTTAATTTAGGTATCTCCTGGTGTTGGAGGGCCTCAAGGCTAGATGGGTGCAATATATTTCAGATCTAGATAACGATAATTGGAATGATGTGTGGGATTTCCCCTTTCAGATCTTTGGTTTTATTGAGGGATCGCTTAATCCAATTCAAATTGCTGCATTAAACCTACTTCACCAGGTATAGGCTCCATAAGATGAATCGCACTTGAGTGTTGGAGGTGTGGAGTGATCCTAGGGGACTTCTCACACATATTCTGGACCTGTCCGCTCATTGTCAGATTCTAAGAGGAGGCAGTGTCCTTGTTAAACTCCATCATCTCTACTCCCTGCGGCCATCAATGTCCACATGTCCGCTAGGACTGCTGGAGGAACTTCTGCCCACAGTAGACGCTAGTCAACCTAACATTATTTTATGCCAGAAAAGCCATCACTCTACATTGGGAAAAACCCACCCCTCCCAGGCTTTCATTTTGGATGAAACTGGTCAATAATAGCTTGCCACTCTATAAAGACACTTATACTAACAGAGGTTGCTCCCGCAAATATGATAAAGTCTGGGCCAAATGGCTGGCAGAACCCTCCACAGCTTCAGACACTTCCACGAGTTCCTAAATCCTATATCGATATGCCTAATCTAATATTGGTTGTACAATGCTGGTGCCATAATGTTGTATTTATGTTTTAGATTTGCCTAATCCTGTAAGAAGCCATACCACCTATCTAATTGCTGCCACTCTCCTGTTTGGTCTATAGATTTATTTCTGTCATAACCTCAGAGATATGGCCCTTTGAGGGTTTTTAACGATGTACTCTCATTTTGTTTAACGTGTACTGGGTTTTTGACCCCACTAACCATTAGAAAGCCAAATTAATTTTATTAACACAAACATTTTCTAAAAAATCTATACTAGTGAATGACCAGATTAACTCTGAATCATGTAAGACTAGCAGACAGAGGCAGCAGGTTCTTAAAGTCGTACTAAAGGAAAATTAAAAAAATGACATAAATGTGAAGCAGTATGTCACTAGCATTAACATAGCAGCTTTTGTTTTTCTGAGACCCCCCTATAAGTTTTTGCTGCTGTTATTTTTCAACTGCCTATAACAGAACGAGCTGTCCAAAAAAAGTGGAAATATGAGGGTTGAGAAAAAAACATTTAACACTCACAGGGGTGCTTACGCTGATCAGCTTTTATTTAATTATGAGAAAACTTTTATCTCAAAAAGGAAAAAAACTTTTGTTTTTCTGTAACTTGAAAAGTGATAGTTGGAGGTAGGCGTTAATTTGTTAGTCAATAAAGTGAAGTCCATCTAAACCTACTAGTCCATCTAAAGTTGACCACACTGAATAAATAAACATACGTTTGTACAAGCATTCATACAAACATTCTTATGAAAATTCTCATCAGTAAATTTGAAGACATGATAAATGTCTTTCAAAAGTACTTCTAGAATATTTTCTTTTAACATTCGATTTTAAAGTGAATGAACTTTCCCGTATGAATACCACATTCACAGTTTAAAATTTGTTTGTTTGAGAAAAATCTCCATCCTTCGAATTTTCCTGTCATTTCAGTCAAAAACAAACTTTGACTTGACCCCACTAGCGTCCAGAAAATTGAATGAACATTCCTAAAACAACATTTTTTTAATACAATTCTACAAGTATATGGCCATTAGTGATGAGCTGAACACACCTGGGTTTAGTTCAAGCAGGGTTCGATGTACATGCCTAAAGTTTGGGTGCTGCATCCAAACCCTACTGAAGTCAGTGAGATCTGATTAAAAAAAAAACCTGCCCATTTTCTAGATAATAGGCAAGGGAATGTAAAACAAAAGGCATGGGGGGATGGGTACTGCCCTGAAGAACACGTACCAAAGAAAAAAAAATTGCTGGGAAGCAGTGATTTAAGTATTGCATAAAGGAGAAACATTAAAAACACAAAATTCCACTAAATACATTTTTTTAAATACATTTTTATTGAGGTAAAAATAGAGTAAAAATGGAGAGGTTACAAAACAATATGCCCGGCAGACAAATGGGCATCAATAATATAACCAAGAATAGTGTTTCCAATATAATCACAAAAAAATGTGCATCTGTTCCAGAGGATGAGTATGTAAAAGCGAACCAACGTGCCTATAAACCAATATTTTATGCGATTTGGCGGCTGTGTTATGGTATTCATAAGTTTGATCTTCCATGTGGTATATCTGGTCTACTACTTGGAACCATTGTTTCATGGTAGGAATGGCCTATTTCCAATAAAGCAAAAGAAAGGACTTTGCTGCATTTAGAAGGTGAGGGGTGAGGGAACGTCTATATCAGCCTGTTGAATCACCTGTTCAAAAAAAGAGTATAGCCCAAGGGTAATTAGGAACTGCAGACCCTTAAATGAATTCTATCCAATGCAAATTTTGAAACCAAAACAGTCTTATGCATATACATGCATGCGTGGCAATGGTGCCACATCCTTTGCAGCAGATGTCTTGTACCTCAGGAAATATTTTTTAAAGCCGGGCAGGCATGCAATGCCATTGTGACAAAAGTTTGAAGGTAATTTCCGAGGCTTTAAATGAAATTGAGGAGATGTGGGTCAACTGCAATATCCATAAATTACATGCCCGAGGGTTGTCCTAACCCTGCCTGTGAAGTAGTGCATTTTTTCAATGTATACAACCTACTACAGCTATACTGACATTTAGGCTAGGTTCACATTATTACGGTCAAACAGGCAGCTCTCTAGCAGATGCAAGGAGGGGTGCCATTTACTCAGCACCATGCGAATCAGTGCAGCTCAATTTAAAAAAAGGATCAGGGACTTCTTACCCTGCTTTTCTATGGGTAGGGCTTCCCCAGGAAAAAAAATGTCAAACTCCCAGCTGCGGGAATTCCTTTAATCTATACCAGACCCCTATCCTAGATGAGAGCCTGTCAGAACTGGTATGGATTTTAAGGGGGACCCTATAGAAAAAAAAAAAACAGTTTACCCTCAAATTCTATTCCAGACTCTTTGGGTCTGATACAGATTTTAAGGGGGAACCCCACACAAAAATCAAGAAAAAAAAGAGGGATTTCTAGATGTGCCCCATAAGATAGTGTATATTTCGTTTTTAAGTTCAGGTCCACTTTATTTAAGCTTATATAACGCTATAAAAATGTATACACAAAAATGTTATGGTTACCAAAATGAAAACATATGTACAGGATTACCCTGAGGGCTACAGGATTACCCTGAGTGCTAATATATTGATTCTTAGGCAAGTTCACATTATTAGTATTATTATTATTATTATTATTATTTATATTATATAGGATGTATTTAGCGCCAACAGTTTGTGTAGTGCTTTTCAGCGTGAGAGCAGACAGTACAGTACAGTTAGAATACAATTCAATACAGGAGGAATCAGACTATTGTATACATATACTAAATGTATAATGTTATGTAATTATATATAGATGACGTATGTTAAAAAAAAAAAATATATATATATATATATATATATATATATATATTTTTAAACATATATATGTATAAAGCCATATATATAGACCTGTCTCAGTGGGTATTTGTCTGTCCCTACTGTTTAGCGCTTTCAATGTATCTAATCTACTTGTGAGATGCACATTACTTTAAAATGTACATGTGTATTGTACTTTGCTGGTTTAAACAAATGTGCTTGAAACTGTTGTCAACGTGATCCTTTTTGAGTAGAATATAATTGTAATTTTATTAACATAATTAATCTTTCTAATCCTGCCTCCTTGCTAATTTAACTCCTTGGAACTTTAGCTATTTCATTAGAAGCATGTAAAAGAAAATGAAGGCAGTTTAGGTGTAATTTGAAGACATTGGGATGGTGTGTGCCATAAACAGCAAATTCAAATTTTGGTCGATATTAAAATACCTAAATGTTGGCATCATCTACCAAAGGAAAAAAAATCAGGTGCACCTGTCAGAAAATGAAAATCCATTGAGCCTTCCCAGTTTCTTATCAAGTTCTTTAAACATTATATTCATGTTTCTCTTACCTTACACCACTGTAATTATCGACTCAACAAAATCTGTGACGTTAAGTAGTGTTTACCAGGTGAAGAACATTCCATTTCAGTGTCGTGCTTTGTTTGCTCCAAGGTAAAACATACTTTCTAACAATGGTTGTCAGTGTAATCCGCTATGATCAGTCATTGATCTTTGATTCAGAAGCTTTCTGTTGCTTCATTTATTTGATAAGACCTCAAGTTTGGATTCTTCATAGTTGCTGTTATTATGCTTTAAATCAGTGCTGTCCAGTGCAAAAGGGCCCAAGGACAACATTTGTATCCAATAGTTGAGTGAAGGGCCGCATCTCAATCAATCATTTTTTTTTTTTTACAATTCAGAAATATCTGGTGACAACCCTACATGTTGTAATACAACCAGAAAAATACAAGCACATAACAGGACAACCCCCTTCCAGGAAGCTCCACCCTCATGTCTCATGTCTGTTCCAATTCAGTTTGAATGGCACCCCAATGCACTTTCACAACAGATATGCGGTGCACTGTTCTGCATGATTAAGGCTATTTGTCGAAACATGTAAGATGTTCTTATAATCATCACTATTCTGTAGCTAAATGAAGACTTTGATATGGGTTTGCAAGATGCCGGCTCTCCTTATCTATCTGCAAAATAATGCAACCTGTGCTATTTTTCATTCAGGCTTAAATAAATGAACTGCCTATTGCAGTTTGCCGCAATGTGCCTCAATGCACAAAAACGTGTGAATCGCAGTGCAGCATGGTGTGAACTGAGCATTGAAGGGGAATCTCCACTTGTTTGCTTCCTCCCCTCCTCTGCGGTCATATTTGGCAGTTTTTGGGGGGAGGAGGGAGCAAGTACTTGTTTTTGACAGGCACATGTTCCTACTTCCGAGAGACCTTGCTGTGATAATGTCCCCCAGGAGTTCGGCCCCCCTCCACTGGGGCCATCCACAAAGTGCACCGAGCTTCGTGGATGCTCAGTAGGGAACCGGCTGTGAAGCAGTTTCCCTTACAAGAAATGTCGACGGCAGCACCCCAGAGCCGATTAAAAAATTGGCTGGGGTGCCGACATTGCGGGATCCCTGGACAGGTAAATGTTCTAATATTAAAAGTCAGCAGCCACAGTATTTGTAAATGCTGACTTTAAATTTTTTGGTGGGGGTGCTGGAGCTCCACTATAAAGTGGTTTTGACGCCTAAATATTTTTTACCTTAATGCTTTCCTGGCATTAGTATACCACCCCCCTTCACGCTTTTACTTACCTGACCCCTTATGTGATCTAGCGCCGTTTCCAACTGCAGCTCTTCTCTCCCCTCACTTTCTGGTCTCACTGGCTTTGCTGGGGCAGCGGGAGCTATTTGCTCCTGCTGCTGTCAATAAAAACCAGTGATGAGGGAGCGGGGCCGAGTCCTGCTGTCTGTGTCTACAGGCAGAGAGACTCTGGAGTGCTTCCATAGAAAGCGGCATTCTATGGGGGCACTTGCTGGAGGGAAGGGGCCAAGAGTGACGTCAGGGGACCTGAGAAGAAGAGGATAGTTTATATTCCCATCGTAACACGTTCCTAGATATAGGCACATCTGTTATGGGTGCTGCAGCGATCACCAGCTGGACACTGAATACATCACAGATAAGTATACATGTTCGCCAGAACACCAGGGATCTTGCATAGCAGTCCAAAAAAACGTTTTATTGCAAAAGGATCACATCATATCAGGATAAGTGCAACATTTCGGGCTACGCAGGACCCCTTCGTCAGGCATGTGATAAAGTGTAAACAGTGAACACAGAATATATGTGAAACTACCAACAATCATGGAAAACAGTGACACCCCTCCCTCCTCTGACATCACATGAGATTACATTCCCGCCAAAGGCCGTTTTAAACATTATTCTTATGTGAATAAGAGCGCATGATTGTCTCCTATTAATAATCATATATTCTATGAGGGGCCCCCAGTAGGTGCGTTAGCCTGTGGTTATTACGCAATGATCGGGTACATAACCAAGGTGTACACCAATCGTCGCTCTCTGACAGCAGGACATAGCGTCCCTGTTGCCAGGTAACGTGTCCCAGAGCCAATCACTGCGCACCACGTAGGCCGCTTGAGCAACGTCCGGACACTCCTCCCTGAGCTTCGCTGCCGCCTCTGTTGTGGAGACCATGACATCAGGTGTGTAAACACACAGAGTGAGCACGGCTCCAGAGGGGGAAGGCAAAGGAAATAGATTGCAGAAGAAGTGGTCTGGGTTATCAACAGAGGAGAATGTAAATAAACCAAAATTGAGAAGACTGAAAGAAGAGGGGAAAGGAAGAAAAAAGATAAGAGAAGGAAGAGAATAAACGTTGATAGGAGAAAAAGAAAAACGTGAGAAAAATGTATAAGAAAAATAATAATAATAATAAAAAATTTAAAAATAAATATAAATAAAAATAAAAAGGAAAAATAAAATATAAACATAGTAAAGTAAAAATAAAAGTAAATATAAATAAAAATAAAGATAAATTAAAATGAGAATAATCAAAAATAAAAAAATAATAATAATAATAACAAAAAGAAAGAAAAATGAAAGAAAAAGGAATATAAAGAGAAAAAAGGAAAAATGAAGAAAAATAAGGAGAAAAAGAAAGAAGACAATGCTGAATGTAAAGCAGGAGACTGAAGAGACAAATTGCTATCTCAGGAGAGGTAAAGCAAAAAATAGGTGTGAGAGGTGCTGTGTGGAAAAAGGAAGGGAAAGAAATGAGCGAAAGGAAGAAAACAAAGGTGGGTCACCAAGAACCTATTACTAGGGTAATTATTACAAAATCAAGGGGGGCTACGGACAAAAAATCATTCTACAAGGCAGAGAGAGACCTCAGGGTATGTGCCCCTTAATATCTAGGGGTCACAGTGGTGATCATACTAAAAAAAAGGTAGTGTCTCTCCTGTGCCTATGCACCCTAGCAATAGGCCGCAAATCTAAGAATGAAAGGAAAAAAGGGGAGAACAATAAAAGACAGAAGATGCATTGTCTTATGCCCATGGACATAACCGATTGAGTGTACCTCAGGAAAAAAGAGGGTTATAAATCACCCTACAAAAGTTGGTTATGCAAATCAAAGATGGGGGACTATCTGTCGCCAAGAAAACATGCGAGAGACAAGTTAATGTTGACGCCACCAAGTTGTACTGTGCCCAAGGTGTAGATCCAGTACGCCTCGTAGCGAAGGAGAAATTGATCCTGATCCCCTCCCCTGGCAGGTTGCTTAACATGCTCAATCACCATCCAACGTAACTCGTGGGTCTGATGTTTGGATGTGGCGAAATGTAGCGCTACTGGCTTGTCCAAGTCAATTTGTTCGCCTTTCTCTATCTTTGTCAATGTGGTCCTGATATTACTTCTGTGCTTCTGAAACCATTTTATGAGCGTTCTCCTCGTCTTGCCTACATATGTCAATGCACAAGGACATTTTAAGATATAGACGCAAAGTCGGTGTTACAATTAAGATAATCAAATATTTGGTATTGATTACACCTGTGTGTGTGTGAGAAATACTCGCCACTAATGAGCGAATTACACACATTACAGTTGAAACATTTATAACAGCCTTTTTTGTGTGATATTCTGGGGGGAGTCTTGACGTATTTCTGTCTGGGATTATCCTGTACCAAATGTTCCTGTAATGTCCTGCTGCGCTTATAGGCAATCATGGGTTTCACTCTCAAGCTTGGTTCAGAGATACATCAGCCTGTAGGATATTAAGATTGCCTTCCAGTGCTTGTTTGATCCTATTAGACTCACGGCTAAATGTGTGAACAAATAGTGGGCAATTGATCATCGTTCTGACATGGCTTTGGTGAGGCCGTGGTCAAACACCTGGGCTAAATATCCCCGTTCCAAGAACTTTTTGTACATTGTTTCAAGTTGTTGCTGTCTGTCATCAGTATCTGAGCAGATGCATACCACCCTCATAAACTGCGATATAGGTACGTTTTTTTACGGAGATGGGTTGGATGGGCACTATGATAGTGAAGTAATGTGTTCCTGTCAGTAGGTTTAGTGTAAAGGGAAGTGGCAACAGTGTCTTGGGTATTAGTGATGAAAAACGTCAAGGAAGATAATCTGATGGGATGAAAATTTTGGATTGAACACTATCCCTGGAAACCCTTCATTAAGGAAATCAACAAATGTAGAAAATACATCAGTACTACCAGCCCAGATTAGGAAAATGTCATCTATATGGCTCATCCACCCCTTCATATATTTTGTGAACTGAGTGGGTGGGTAGACGTATTATTCCTCTAGGTAGCCCATAAACAGGTTCGCAAATGAGGGAGCTGCTGAACTGCCCATTGCAGTCCCTCTAGTCTGTCCTGGAGGGACACTGTCCTGGTGGTATGAATTTACTTTTAAGCTTAAAGGTTGTCAGCATAGTTGTGCACCATAGAATTGCTTAATTTTTAAAGATCTCTCAAACTTGAACATTTTTACTTCAAAGTCAAACTTGTTAATCCTTGTGGTAGGACAAAAAGAAAGGCCTTTGGATAACAGCCTCAACTCACCGTTGGTGATAGGTCTCGAAGAGAGGTTGTTTACCGGGCTCGCTTGGTTCCCTGTCCCCTGAGGAGAGGAGGTTCGGGTTGCTCTGTGAAAAAAAAAAAATCAAAGCTTTGCAATCACTTTAATTACAATTTAAGCAAAAATAAGCCTTTCACTGTGAAGCTCAGTGTGCTCCTGTTTCTCCTCCTCCTCCAGCTCTTATGCAGCTGAGAACAGAGGGAATGTAATCACTTACTGTAAGTGCTCTGTATTCTTCTTAAAAAGTGCTCCTTGTATGTGCTCCTCCACCTTAGTAAGTGGGCCACTCACTAGATGACTTTGGGCCACTAGGACCCACACAGCTTTTTTAAAGCTCCTTTGCTTCAGGAAGGTTCAGTTAATATGCAAAACCACCAATTAAGATAACCTGATGCCACTGGGCCCCTTGGTCCTTACAGCTTTAAATGGATTTCCTTAAAATCAGATCAAGCTCAGCATCATCATCAGAGATTTCCCAGAATAAAAAATAAATCAAATAATTGCGCAATACATTTAATTTAAAAATGTTCTCATAAAAATACATATGTTAAAAAAGTCACATTTATGTGTGCCTGTAAGTGGCACCCACTATAGATCACCTGGTTTAATATAATCACTGCCATTCCCAATCCAAAGTGGCATGCATTCCACCTGCGTTCCACTGGGCTGGACGTGACAAAACCAGAAGTATCACCCTACACTGGACCTCAATGCATTTCCCCGGAAAGTGTCATCAGGAAGTCGTATAGCAGCCGTATTTTTGGTGTCTATTATACCCCCTTTTGGCTTCCCATTGGTTAGCTGGTTGATCACATGATTGGATCGGGAAATGTGTATATATCAATTTATGGCATAGCAAAACAAAGTCCCATAAATAGGTGCAGCAATTATAACGTGCTGGTATTTTCAAGTGGGGGTAGTGAAAGTTCATATGTGGTCCAGTGAAAATAAAGGGATGGTTCCGGTGACAGCCAAGTGCAAAAGTTTGTGAGCTAGAGATCCAAAATTAAGTGCAATGGCCGCTCACCTCCATTAACACTCAAATGAGCGTTTCGGTTTAATCAATCACCATAAAGGATCTCCGGATATTCTCCAATAGATAAGGGGCTTCTAGGTATAAATATAGGTATAAATATATGGATCTCCACAATGTAATGCCCAATTAGTATTCCTTTCCTTATACCGGTGTCCTCATTCAGGTAGAGAATGCATCGATTCCTGGGACACTCAGGGTGACCGTAATGTAGTTTAGGGTGAACTGACTCTGACTGCTATGCCAGGGTGACCGAACTCATCCATGTCAGGGTGACCGCCAGAAGAAAAAGATAATTTTTCTTAGAATTATTAATAGAGCAGGGTTGTGGCTCCGCTCCTTTCACACCTGGGCGTTTTTGTTTCAGGCGTTTATTGGGCTTTTTTGTGGACGTCTTTGGAGGCAGGCATGACATCTGAACTTTTGTGTAGGGGTATATATACACACACACATATATGTATATATACACATACACACATATAGGTTCTGAAAGGAGCGGAACACCATCCATGCGCTGATTAAATAATTTCCCGGGATAGGGTGCCGCTCCTTTCACACCTATATGTGTGTATGTATATATATACATATATGTGTGTGTGTATATATACCCCTACACAGAAGTTCAGATGTCATGCCTGCCTCCAAAGACGCCCAAAAAATGCCCAATAAACGCCTGCAATAAAAACGCCCAGGTGTGAAAGGAGCGGAGCCACATCCCTGCTCTACTAAAAATTCTAAGAAAAATTATCTTTTTTTTCTGGTTCTGGACATGCTACAGAGCTGAAACTTAACAGGTACACTTTTTAGACCCCCCAGACACTAAATCCAAAGAAATCTCTTTTTTTTTTTTTTTCAATAATTTTTTCAATAATTGGCTCTCTATCAAAAACGGCAATTTTTAAGAACTTTTTTTGTGTGATTAATAGTCCCTGGGGCATTATCCAGAACCCTAGGCACTTTTTAGGGGCATTTATTGGGTTTTAGGGCTTCAAATGGTGTTTTTTGATTACCAAAGTTCGGGTCCCATTGATTTCAATGGGGTTCTGGAATCCGGACCCGAACTTTCGGGAAGTTCGGGTGTTCTGGCCGAACCGAACTTTTCAAAAGTTCGATCATCCCTACTCACCATCAGTATTTTATTTATTCATGATCTAGCACTGATCACTTTATCCATCTTTTTATCAGCGTCGCTCATTACATATTTTTGCTCACCACCAGTATTTTATTTATTTATGATCTATCACTGATCACTTTATCCATCTTTTTATAAGCGTCACTCATTTTATATTTTATTTAGGAGTTTGGATTGTCATTTGTCTGCTTTTAACAATATTGTTGTATCATTATTTGTTTTTACCTACACATCTCGTAACATTTTGCATATATTTCATCCTTGTGGTCCACCATTCCCAAGAAATTAAGCGCTTATTCTCTCTGCGATTGACTCATTTTAGTATGTTGTGATACTACTGAATTTGCTGCTGATTTCTGGTGTTCCACTGCATATATCATCCTTAGATCTCATATCTTCTTATACCTTACTGGTAGCGCATAGGTTCACTTCTTTTTTTTATATATCAATTAGCTCCATTGGGTTTATTCAAACCTTGTGTAGGGGTGACAATTCCAGCTTCCCATCGTCCTATTCATGTGTTCCAGTACAATCTCAAAAATACTTTCTAAAAAATATATATTTATGCCATTCTAATTAAATCTCATTACTAATATTTTTAAAATAATTGTGTTGACATTGAAATGTCACTCCCTAGTATATTTATGCTATCTTTCATTTGGGTTTCCCTTTAGTGGTCAAATGTAAATAGTGCAACTTATGTGAATTATCTTTAAGAGAAGTTGATACACATTGTCCCTATTGGACTACCCCTTCTTAGCATCCATATAAACATATCATGAAAAATATAAAGTTGTGGGACTACAATACTAGACATAAAATACTTGTTATACATACTTTTAGTATACCCCATGTTTAAAAATCATTGATACAGCAGTTTAGATCTACAGTATATCTATGTTGAGGCCCATGGGGCTGAGGGTATTTACCTGATAAATCCATTGAGTTTCATTTTGTGATATTTGCTTACGCATGTTACTTCCTCTCCAATATGGTTGTACTATATGTATCCCATAAAATCTCAACTCTGATGGATCTCTGTTGTGTGTGTGTGTGTCTGAAATGATTGGACACACTATGGTGTCTATATCCTCGCTTTATGGTATAGATATGCTCATTAATCCGTTTATACAGACATCTTGTAGTTCTAGCCACATATCTCAAGCCACACAGGCAAATCAACAGATATGTAACATATTGTGTAGTGCAGGTAATAAACTTTCATATATTAAATTCCCTTCCATCAGATGATGTAAATGATTTCACCTTTTTTTATCTAGAGTTGTTTTGCACCCTTTACATTTCCCACATCTATAGAACCCATCCCTTTGTAGGAATGTAGTTCCTTTTTTGGGGGGGATTTACAATTTTTTTGCCATAAGGTTCCTCAGACCTGGTGCCCATCTATGTATAAAGATAGGTTTTGTTGAAAATATACTCCTGAGGGTGTAATCCCTCAGGTGTATAGGCCAATATTTCTTGATACTTTTTTTCTACACTTTTATATTGCAGATTAAATCCTGTGATAAACGCCATTTCATTTTTGTCTATGTTTTTTTTTTTTAAGGTTTATCTTTTAATAGATCTTCTCGCTTCATTCTATTGACTAGATCCCTACTTTTTATTAATTCTTCTCATTTGTATCCTTTTTCCAAAAATCTATCTATTAATACATCTGTCTGTAAAATATAATCCTTTTCCTTGTTGAAATTCCTGTTTATATGGTCGAACTGTCCCTTAGGTATAGCTTTTGTCCATGTGGGATGAAGAATTTCTAGTTGATATATAGCCATTTCTATCCACACTCTTAAAAATGTTTCTTGTGCCCAGCATATTCTCATCTTTGTATACCTCTAGGTCCAAAAATTTAATTTTCTCTTTATGCCAACTCCCTGTCAGCCTAATGTCATATGCATTATTATTGAGATATTGGAGAAAGTTACTTAAGTCTTCCTCCAATCCATTCCAAACTAGCATGACATCATCTATAAATCTTTGGTAGTACTTCAATTGAGGGATAAGTTTTGGAAAAAAAACCCTCTTCCTCCCATTTGTGGAGAAATATATAGTTTACTACAACTTTATATTTTTTTTTGGGCATTTGACTCTTCAAAGCATCGCAACCATCATCAGTGAAATGCGGGTGCAATGCTCTGCCTGCTGCAGACTACTTCCTTATCCTCTCTCCTCCTATCCAACTGATAACGTCATTGGCTATTATCATGCACACTGGATGTTTTTAAAGCTGCTGTTTTCAGCTTCAGACATTTTTTTCTGCAGTCCTATGTGTCCATGCACACATAGGCTGTTGTCAGCATTTTTTTTTTTTGGCAGGGGCATTTTCTGGCTGAAAAAACAAACAAACAGAACTAGTGGGTTTTGAAAGGAGTTTTTCAGCTGTAAAATTGCTCTAACTGATAAAAGCTTAAAAACGCTGCAAAACGTGGCTATTCTGTGTTTATCAGCGTTTTTCAGCCATAGGCTTTGTGGGTTTTGAGAGGAGTTTTTCAGCTGTAAAATTGCTCTAACTGATAAAAGCTTAAAAAACGCTGCAAAACTTGGCTATTTGGTGTTTATCTGCATTTTTCAGCCATAGGCTTTGTGGGTTTTGAGAGGAGTTTTTCAGCTGTAAACTGGAATGGACTGGACTGTGGAAAAGTTTGCAATTTCATGTGGAAATCAAGGTCCCAGAGTCTGGAGGGAGAGTGAAGGGGCACAGAATCCAAGTTGCATGAGGATCAGTGTGAAGTTTTCGCAGTCAGTGATGATTTGGGAAGCCGTGTCATCTGCTGGTGTTGGTCCACTGTGTTTTATCAAGTCCAAAGTCAACGCAGCCCTTTACCAGGAAATTCTAGAGCACTTCATGCTTCCCTCTACTGACCAGCTTTACGGAGATGTGGATTTCATTTTCCAGCAGGACTTGGCACCTGCCCACACTGCCAAAAGTACCAATACCTGGTTTAATGATCATGGTATCACTGTGCTTGATTGGCCAGCAAACTCGCCTGACCTAAACCCTATAGAGAATCTCTGGGGTATGGACAAGAGAAAGATGAGAGACACCAGAGCCAACAATGCAGACAAGCTGAAAGCTGCTATCAAAGCAACCTGGACATCCATAACGCCTCAGCAGTGCCACAGGCTGATTACCTCCATGCCACACCGCATTGATGCAGTAATTCATGCAAAAGGAGCCCCGACCAAGTATTGAGTGCATACTATACTGTACATGGGCATACTTTTCAGGAAGCCAACATTTCTGCATTAAAAATCCTTTTTTTTTTTTTTTTTTTATTAATGTTCTAATTTTCTGAGATACTGAATTTTGGGTTTTCACTAGCTATAAACCATAATCATCAAATTAAAATAAAGAAATGTTTAAAATATATCACTCTGTGTGTAAGGCATCTATAGAAAATATACAAGTTTCGCTTTTTGAATTGCATTACTGAAATAAATTAACTTTTTGATATTCTAATTTTATAAAATACACCTGTGTGTGTGTTTATGTACGTATATCTGTGTGTATGTTTTACTTTTGATACTTTTCCCTACTTCTATAGAATCAGAACTTCTTTTTTAGGGCTTGTCCTTAATAGCAGCAAGGACTGCCCATCCTCTGAAAATCGATCCATGCTCACATCACTTTTTAGAGGCATATGACACCTCCTCAATGACTGTTTTAGCCCCCTAAATGCTGCATCACTGCACTGCAACCACGCAGTTGCGGGGAAGTTGCAAAGCAGTCACATTCACCTGGGGGTATCCTTCCAGCCGCGGCCACAGCATGTGTACACACCTGGCTACTGCCTCTGCGGCTAAAGGGGAAGCAGTTGGGGGTGGTAAAAAAAAGGCTGAACCATGTGGTTTTACCACCACCCAATCTCCCATATGAATGTTCACATCTGTGTGGCTGCGTGCTGCATGTAGGGCAGCCCTTTCATTTCAGTGGGCTGCCCTACCTGCAGAAATGCAAGGAAAGAAGTTCCTAAACCTTTTGTTAATATCCCTCTGCACTGAAAAGGCACTGTTTTTGTCAGTGCATGGGGTTACCTTTAGGAATTAATGGAATCCCAGTGAACCTGCATGTTATGAACACACATGATTTTGCACGTGTTCTGCAATGTGCAATAATGTAAACCAAAGGTTAGAGTGGGGTGCCTCGAGAATGAAAATACTTTTCAAGGGTGCCTTGACTGAAAAAAGGTTGGGAAACACTGGCCTTGAGCTTGTATTTTTATAAGGGGTTATTGATTTGCCTGCATTGTGAAGGGAGGGGGGGGGTGGTCCATAAGAGTGTCAGGTCATATGGGCATCATTTTTTAGGCTTCTAGAATTACCTTAAGAAGGGTGGCCCTTTTTATATAAATATAAATGTATTGTACTGGGTCTGGAACCATGCTATCACTGCCCCTTTAGTAGCATAGCAAGTGAGGAGGTATTTTACGCCAACAGCCAGTCAGCATGCAAATGTATATATTCAAACGAATATATTCCTCGCGCCTAGGAGTGCCTAGTAGGACAGGTAGTATAGCTACTATATAAAAAATAATTAAATAATTAAATAATAAGCAGCTGCTATAAAGTGAAAAGTGAATGTATAGGAAATCCCAAACTAGATGGGATAATATAGCGCTTGCTGGTGTGAGCAGGGAGAGGTGAGAGTAAAATTGCAAAAAAAGCTAATATCCTAAAACTCTAAATACTGTACCCTTAAAAAATTATTAATAAATACAGTGAGGAATATAAATAACAATATGAATAATGTGCCAAGTGAAGTCCAAAATAGTTCATAAAAATTGCACAGTGAAAAATTGCATAAATAAATCACAGTATAAATAATGTGCCAAGTAGGATTCAAAAATAGTTTATAGGTGACTCAGTGATAAATAATCCAAAAGAGTGCCAAAAAAAGTGCAAGTGCTTGGTGCTGGATCCTCCAATGGACCAGGAAATCCAATCATGCAGGTGACTTCAAAGAAGGTAAGATGTAAACTCACCAGATATGGTGGGTCTCAACTGCCTTACGGCAAAGAGACCAATAATGCTTTTATGACCCTCCAGGTCAGAAAGATGGTAACTGCTGGGCTCTAATCCCTCCTGGCCGGAATCCCACACATA
Source organism: Pelophylax lessonae (assembly GCF_965119305.1). NCBI lineage: Eukaryota > Metazoa > Chordata > Amphibia > Anura > Ranidae > Pelophylax > Pelophylax lessonae. The sequence goes on from NC_138768.1 coordinate 715,960,805, forward strand.
GGGCAAATAGGGTTCTCACGGTCCTCCAAGTTAGATTCGGGGAACAAAAAGGACATGCTCCGGATGGTGCAGTACCATTAGGGTTATTTTATTAAGATTAAAAGGCAAACAATGGATAAAAAACGCTGTGCAGAGCCCGTCAGTATAGTGTCTGTAGCGTGGAGAGCGGCTTGCGTTCCAGGCTGACTTCCGGGCTGACGGCGTGCGTTCCACCTGACGCGCGTTTTGTCAGAGCGTAGTGCCGTCTTCAGAGGTGGAGACGTACGCTCGTATGGTGCACCACCCTCCGCTCCTCCCAGCCAGTCAGCATACTTGCCTAGCCACTTCTCACTGCATGTATGGACAGCTTCAGAAGACATGCTCATGCACCAACATACAGAACAAGAATCTTTACAAGCATACTCACTTTCACGTACTACTGATTCCAGACTTGGTGCTAAAAGGCCTATTTAAAGAAGAGTCCTGAAATAGGAGGTTGTTGGATTATCTTCAGCTGTTCCGTGTGACCTGAATCTGCATTTGTTCCTAATTTCCCATTGCTGCCATGGCTTGTCTCTGGATTCTTCTCTGCTCTGACTTTCTGCTGTGAACAAGCTTGATTTTGACCTTGGCTTACCTGTGTACTCATTGTTGACTTCAACTTGGTTTCTGACCATGATTTGGCTGACTTACCCATTGCTGACCTTGGCATGCTTCCTGACCACAGTTCTGCTGAATAACCATTGCTGACCTTGGCATGCTTCCAGGCCATGATCCTGCTAATTATCCAATGTTGACCTTGGTTTGCCTTCTGCCCACGCCTCTGCTTTCAATCTTGCCTGATACTTAATTATCCTGATATAGACTGGGCAGAAGGAACTGCACACTCAGCCAAGGCTCGGCAGTTCCTAAATGTTTTGCAGGACAATTTCATGGGTCAGATGGTGAATGCACCGACAAGAAACAATGCGGTACTTGACCTACTGATTACTAACAATACAGACCTGCTCACGGATATAGAAATACAGGAGAACTTAGGAAACAGTGACCATAGGTCAATAAGTTTCAGTATTAATTACAGTAATAGGAAGCACAAGGGTAATATTAAGACGCTGAATTTCAAAAGAGCCAATTTCCCAAAACTGCGCTCGCTGCTAGAAAATATCAATTAGGATAGAACCCTGGGAACAAAGAACACGGAGGAAAAATGGGAGTGCTTCAAGAGCATACTTAACAAGGGGATTGGCCAGTGCATTCCAAAGGGAAATAAATTTAAAAGAGCAAAGCTAAACCCTGGGTGGCTAAACTCCAACATAAAAATGGATATTAGTGCTAAAGAAAAGGCCTTCAAAAAATACAAGGCTGATGGGGTCATTGGCAGCATTTAAGCATTACAAAGAGTGTAATAAGAAATGTAAAGATGAAATCAGGGCGGCTAAAATAGAACACGAGAGACATATAGCGGAGGAGAGTAAAAAGAACCCCAAGAAGTTTTTTAAGTATATAAACAGTAAGAAAGCGAGGCCAGAACACATTGGCCCCATAAAAGATGATAAAGGAAATATGGCCACTGAGGACAGAGAAAAGGCGGAAGTGTTAAATCATTTCTTCTCTTCAATCTTCACAAAAGAATCGGGGGGCTACACAAACCTAGCTTGTAAGGCCGAACTAAATAATACACCCCAGGAAGTGCCGCCATGGCTAACAGAAGATAGACTTAAAACTAAACTAGAGAAACTTAACATAAATAAATCACCGGGACTGGATGGCTTGCACCCGAGGGTTCTGAAAGAGCTCAGCCAGGTGATTGCCAGACCATTATTCTTGATCTTTAAGGATAGTTTACAGACGGGTATGGTGCCAGCTGATTGGAAAAAAGCCAACGTGGTACCAATATTTAAAAAGGGGCCGAGATATATCCCGGGTAACTATAGGCCGGTCAGCCTAACATCTGTAGTCTGCAAGATTTTGGAGGGGATGTTAAGGGACCACATACAAGACTTTAGTAATGAAAACTGTATTATTAGTAGTAATCAGCATGGATTCATGAAAAATCGTTCTTGCCAAACCAATCTATTAACCTTCTACGATGAAGTGAGCTGCCACCTAAATAAAGGGAAGCCTGTGGATGTGGTGTATCTGGACTTTGCAAAGGCCTTTGACACCGTTCCCCACAAACGCTTACTGTACAAACTAAGGAATTTAGGTATGGACCATAGGGTGAGTACCTGGATAGAGAACTGGCTCCAGGGGAGAGTCCAGAGGGTGGTGATTAATGGGGAGTACTCGGATTGGGCGGGTGTGGAAAGTGGGGTCCCCCAGGGTTCTGTCCTGGGACCAATCCTGTTTAATTTATTCATAAATGATCTAGAGGAGGGGATATCTAGTACAATCTCAGTATTTGCGGATGATACTAAACTAAGCATGCCAATATCTTCTATGCAGGATGTGGAAACCTTACAAGCGGACCTGAACAAAATAACGGGGTGGGCAACTACTTGGCAGATGAGGTTTAATGTTGAAAAATGTAAAGTAATGCACTTGGGGGCCAGAAACCAGAAAGCAAGCAACTCACTAGGGGGGGAACCTCTGGGTGAGTCTAGGATGGAAAAGGACTTGGGGGTACTGGTAGACAACAGGCTTGGCAGTGGCATGCAATGCCAAGCCGCTGCAAGCAAAGCCAACAGAATACTGGGATGTATAAAAAAGGGGATTCACTCCAGAAATAAAGAGATTATTCTCCCGCTCTACAAGACTCTGGTCCGGCCACATCTGGAGTATGCTGTCCAGTTCTGGGCACCGGTCCTCAGGAAGGATGTGCTGGAATTGGAAAGAGTCCAGAGAAGGGCAACAAAAATAATTAGGGGAATGGAGGACATCAGCTATGAGGAAAGACTACAAGCACTGAACTTATTCTCTCTGGAGAAGAGACGATTGAGAGGGGATATGATATCAATGTACAAATACTGTACTGGTGACCCTAGCATAAGGAACAAACTATTCAGAGAGAGGAGATACAATAAGACACGTGGCCATTCACTAAAACTAGAGGAAAGGCGGTTTAACCTTAAAATGCGTAAGGGGTTCTACACTGTAAGAGCGGTAAGGATGTGGAATTCTCTTCCACAAGCAGTCGTATCAGCTTGGAGCATCGATAATTTCAAAAAACTATTAGATGGGCACCTTGGAGACCACAACATACAGGGGTACACAATGTACGGTTAAAAGCAAACACACACACATCATAGGTTGAACTGGATGGACTGATGTCTTTTTTCAACCTCACTAACTATGTAACTATACTACCTGCCTCCTAGGTTGTCAGCCACTTGCCACCTCAGACTATACCCCCATCCTTTTGTGGGTTCTGGTGTTCCTGTCAGTTGTTGTTTCAGTCTGTTCCTCTGAGGTATCTTCACATGATTCTCTAGTGATCTCAGCAATCACCTACCTGTCCTACCAGAAGTGATCAACTGTGGACCAGACTCTTGGCACTAGTGCTACTTTGTGCCCTTTCACTCCCTGAAAGTATTCCAGGAGTGTTTAGACCAGACCAGAGAGGGAAACCCTCTCTCTTTACCTCATCCTCTAACCTGGTAGGTAATACTGTGACGCAATGAGAGCTGGAAAATGTCCACTCTGCTTCTCATTGCAGTTTCACAAACTAAGAGGAAATAAGCCATGGTAATCATAATTGTTTGATATGCACCTTTGTGTCTAGGTTGGAAAAGTAGTACAGGAGTTTGGCGGTCCCCTTGCTACATATGATGGAAATTCCCAGGTAATGCAAGCTTTTATTTTCCTTTTGGAAAAGGAATGAAGTGAAGACACAATTTCCCTTAGTTGATATTGAGGGCCTATATTTTCTCGTGAATAACATGTAACATAAAGCTGGTCAGTAGGTCAATCTCAATTTGGGCAATAACGTTATTGGATCTGTAGAGAAAATAATGGCAAATTGGTAGATTTTATGGTTGTGTAGCACCCTCCCAGGTAGGTGTTAGAAGAGAGTATAGTTTTTAGATCTTTCTGCTTACCAGCAAGATTGCCAGGTAAATTTATAGTGCTCTCTGCCTATTCTGGAGCAGGATCTATTGATAGGGTCTGCTCATGGTGCAGCTCAGCTTGTCTGAATGTTTCGAACTGGTCCAATGGGAAGGCATATTGGACAGTGGGAGAAAACCTGACAAGTAAGGGCACAGCCATTGTTACAGCCTTTGTGATTGGCAAAAGAAAGTGCCTCATTGCATGCTAGGTGACTGTGTTCGGGATCTTCGGCTGGAGAGTGGGGTTCCGGAGGGAGTGGGCGGCTGCCCCTCCTCTGTAGAAGTTGCAATGCGACCTTGGGTAGTCAACCTAAGGGCTTGAAAGTCAGAGAGAAGCTGATCGCAGAGGTCCTGCAGAACTGACTAGAAGGGAGACACCAGGAACGATCTGATTCTGCCTACTGTGAGTACAGATCTGTGTCATGGGTCCTGTCCTGTGAGGGCCATCCCTTCAAGTAGAAGAGTCAGTGGAGGGGTGTCAATCAAGGAGATCCTAGAGAGTGTCCTGAAGATAAAGTAGTTGCATCAAGTCTGCTGCTAGAGAGAGCAAGAAGACTAAATTCTTCCATACAAATGGCGGTATGGAAAAAGCAGTGTGCCTGCTTCCACAAGTAATCTGGTCAAGCCAAGTGAGAGTTGTCCTTATCTACTGTATCTTCAGTTGGAGTATCCCACTTTTTCCTTCTCCCCTCCAAGTTCCACAATAAATACAAAAACCAAATACCCTGGACTGTTTATTAAATAACGAGCAAATGGGAGTAAGGAGGGATATGTGAAAAACCCCCAGCAACTGTCTGCAGGTAACCAGAGGGTTGCCTGAGAAGTCAACACACAGCAAGCCCTAGGGGGACAGTGCTACATTTGGAGGCATCATTCAGGATTTTCCTCTGAGTTATGGCAGTGGTTGCTACCGGCAATGGCCGGATAGATACCCAAGAAACGCCATATCTTCTTATGCAAAGTGCTGGAGTGTCAGCAAAGAAAGGATGTATTGTACTGTGGCAGAAAGCATTGTCTGGTTTACAGTGATCAGTACAAGTGTGCTTTCAAGCTATGGTCAAGAAAGCAGAAACCTGGGACACACGGATCGGCGCGTCAGGGGTTGTGTCAGTACATGTGCTGTAGAAGAAAATGTCTGCCATGCAGTCGGTAACAGCAGGACAGTTTCCAGCAGCAGGGAAGGAGGGTTTAAGTGACATGTGAACAAAAAAGTGTAACCAGAGCTCAAGTAAAGACAGAAGAGGCAGATGTTTGTAAGTCTGTGGCAAGGAACACGATCTGCATTGCAGTATCATATGTGCAGGCTGAGCAGTGTTATGGCAGCAGCGAAGGGGTTACTGTAACGCACCAAAGAGATCTGCCTAGCAGGATGAGCCACCGCCAGAGAGTCAGCTAGTATACCGATGTGGGCAGAGTCGCCGTCCGTGGGCCGCCAATCTAAACAGAGGAAGGGATCTGAGACATCCCTTCTGCCATCGGGTTTAGCTGGAGAGAAGACACGTATGTGGAGTAGCAAGATGGCGGATGCCGGGGTGAGCTAGAGCGCGGAGGCTATCACAGTTGTTAGCGGAGAGCCTGCAGAGCATACAGACACAGAATCCAACCATGCTGGACACAGGAGTCCGATTGATGCCCAAAGGAAGTCTAAGGTTGTGCAGCAGAGGGAACACAGGGCATCTTGGACTGGTATGTAGCAGATACCTAAATGTATTCGTGCGGCTGCGAGGGTAGGGCCAGTATGGGTACTGCGGTGACACATTGCTGCGGTTGGAGCAGAGTGATTGTCAGCCCTTCTGAACTGCTAACACCTATAGTGGCTATTCCTTTTGGAAGAGGACAGGGAGTGACGAGAACACTGCTGTGGCCGGGACCAGTGGTGCAGACCCGCACAACCATCTGCCAAACCAGGGAAACCCACATTCCAGAGGTGCAATGCACACAAGTCGTGATGGCCAGGCAGCAGCCACAGGGTGGATTGGTTGCAGTTGCACAACAGGAAGTTCAGCTCCTAAAGCTGCAGAGGGGCTTCAAGGGATGCAGAAGTTGAGGTCCTCTAGTTCGTCCAGTAAGGAGGAGGCAGGGATCATTGATGTGGGTTCACCCAGTTTTGAGTGCCAATTCAAATCCCTGGAAGAGGGTATCAGTGAACGGGGATCAGATGTGGAGACTGAGTGGGACTAGGGAACTGAGGGAAGGAGAAGTGCTCCAAGTTCCAGTTCACTTAGTAAAGAGACAGATGCAGCGGTCGTTCACATTAGATGATAAGTCTGGGACCCTTGTGGCATAAGCCTCACAGAATCTCGGATTCTGTGAGGCTTATGCCACAAGGGTCCCAGACTTATCCCCACCCCACACCTATACTCGGGCTCGAGCACAGAATGACTCTGAATCCAAACTGATCTCTAAAGTGGAGACGCCGTATGCCCCACATGGGTGAGGAGATAGGCAGAAACTTCCCAGGTTCTCTCGTTTTCCAAAGGCTCATTCAGAGGAAGGTGGCCATGGAATACAGATATGAATATCCATATGCTCCACAGGAGATAATGGAGGAAATTAAAACCAAGAGGAAAGCTTGGTGTGAAGAAGCTGTCTGGGACTTTCTCTATGCCCCCAAGCCGCATCGGAACCCATCCAGGTCTCAGCTGTGGGAAACCTTCCTATCAAAGAAAATTGGAATCTGGGGCGGTCGATATATATTAAGCGAGTGGAAGTCAACCGTCCAGACAGGAAAGGCCAAGCTTGGGCCATCTGCATCGAGTCCTGAAGGCAAGGTGGTTCGTATACCTCACCCTGACCATTATTACTGATGTACACCAAGTTCTTGGTCTGTTACAAAGGGGCTGTTGAGCCCGAAGAATTACCACAAGTTGATATGTCACTGCTAGGGCTAAAAGGCCCTTTTTCCCCAAATCCCCTTACCGCCTACATTTGCAAGGGAAGGAGGAGATCACTAAAACTGCTATTGTTTCATCACCTGGGAGAAAAGAACTTCTGCAACTGAGGACTTCTCCTGTTAAAGCCAGGGGCTGCTACCTGGAGGGGGTAAACCCCTAGTTCACAAAGACACTTTGTGAAGATCCTTTGGGCCATGGGCGATTACTGTTGCAAAACAATACTTAATTTAAGGACACTGCGAAGATACTTCTTTAAGGACACTGAAAAGATTTCTTTGGGCCAGTGTTATGTCGAAGGAAAATGTGTGCGAGTTGCTACCTTATGAGAAAAAAAGGTAGTAGCTCATTGTCTCTTCAGAAAAGGGGGTGCCAGGGAGAAAGGGCTCCCTTGAAGAGTTCTTACAGAAACTTACAAGTAGGCCAGCTATTGCTAAGGCTCCAGCAATGACAGCATGCCACTAGAAGATGTGTTGCCTTGGTACTGCAGAGGAAAGGACACCGCGAGCATCAGTCGAATAGACTCCGCACTTCTTCATCCTAATGTGTGGGTCTGACTAGCATAGGAAAGAGTCAGTACCCTGGTAATTGACTTTGTCTATTGCTAGTCATGTGGTTCCCGAATAGAATAAGGAAAGCGCATGCTTAGTCAGAATGGTAGGTTGTTCTGTTTGTCTATTACAGGAACACAACAGGACGACAAATCAAGAGTTGCCCTTTAGGGGGCTGAATGCACCAGCTATCTCTACACGAATGCTAGTGATAGAGATTGTTCAGGTGAGAAGGTCGCCCCTTTGGAGAGGACAGTCTCACTTGTAAGTATATGGAATGTAGATTTGCTATATGCTAGTGTTTTCTTTGCAGGCCTGCAAGGAGTCTTCATGCCTCTGTAGAGGTTGTCCATGGTCCATTTCTGTATATGTGTAAAAATTTTATTTGTAGTATAGTTAGAATGTTTACCCATTTTCCCTGTCCAGCAGTCTTTGTTTGGCGCTGGCTGCACTAATATAGTGCACGTGGTAGATACTCTTTTGAAGACGTTTCTTGTATAGAAGATGTCTATATTTTTTCACTTAAATTTTTGAGCTTACCGGCCACATATAGGGTATGCCCCATGACCCTGTACATATGTTACTTCCCTTTTCCAAGTTTGTGGGATACTCCTTGTAGATTTTTGTACAGGTATTTTGTAGGGGCAGATGGCTCAGTTGGGGGGGGGGGGGGGGTGGATGTAGCACCCTCCTAGGTAGGTGCTAGAAGAAAGTATAGTTTTTGGATGTTTCTGTGTACCAGGAATTGCCAGGTAAATTGAAAAAGTGTTCTCTCCCTACTGGGGAGCAGGATCTATTGATAGGGTCTACTCATGGTGCAGCTCAGCTTGTCTGAATGTTTTGAACTGGTCCAATAGGGAGGCATATTGGACAGTGGGAGGGAACATGACAAGTGAGGGCCCAGGCCTTGTTACAGCCCTGACGATTGGCAAAGGGCATTTTCCATCTCTCATCGCATCACAGTATTACTTACCAGGTTAGAGGAACACAAGATCTCCATCTTCCCCTCTCACAGAACGGCGGTCTGCCTTGTTCACAGAGGCAGGCCGCCATTCTTCCTCTCTCACTAACGATCGCCAGGTTCGATTGAACTTAATAAAATACCATAATCTGTTCTGATCTGAAGAGGAAAGGACTCACTGCTTTGCATAGTGCTGTTGTTCAACAGTCTGCAAATGCTTACAGAAAAACAGAACAGAGGGAGGACTTCAAAAATGTACTTCTTGTTCTTCGTTATCTAATGACAGGCTAGAAGAACATTGGAGAACAGGTTGTACTGCTTAACTGCAGCAGATGATAGTAATGTTACTGACACTGCTAGCTTTTGGCTGATGTTTACATGGTAAAGTTTTCTTTAGGTATTTACAAAGAAGCAGAGCCTCCTTTAATTGTAAAGATAAAATGATTCCTAGGACAAAATACCAGTTCAAAGAAATAATGTTTTAAGAAAAAAAAAAAAAAAAACTAAAAATCGGTTTAGACTCAAAACCAAAAATGTAACATAGTGCAGCTTACCAACCATTAGATGTGGTAAATGCTCTTTTTTTTTTAGGCTTTTTCCCCTCTGTCTTTACCTGGTGATCAGACCAGAACTCACCTCATTTACTAGGAGTGCCTGCAGGCTGGATGAAGGAGCAGAGCAGACAGCAGCACTGTTAACCTGGGGGGGGGGGGAGGCGATTGTTAGTGTTTCTAAATCAGCTAACATACTGTAGCCAAATTGCAGCTCTCCCTGCAAATACAGCAACAGTTTTTTTTCCTCCCAAGTGCCAGTTCACATTTATGCAATCACAGAGATCACATGTAATTCAGAGCGCACTGCTCCTAAAATTACATGCGATGTCTGTGCGGTGCAAATTCAGCCATACAGTTTGTATGGCTGATTTCACACCGCAATCGCACTGAACACGCACAGGACCCTTTTTTTGGTCCGCAGCAGAATCGGATCGCATGGTGGTTCACACTAGTGCGATCTGATTCTGTGCGAACTCTCAGATCGCACTGCGATATGCGATCTGATCTGGGGGTGTCGTTAACTTTGAATTGACACCCCCCGCGTATCGCATATGGCAGTGTGAACTGCCTATGCTGCGGATGCGATGCGGGAACACGCTGTATATTCGCAGCATTCCCGCATTGCATAAATGTGAACCGCCATTTAGGCTCTGTTCACATTTTGGCTTCTAGGATTGCGGGCAGAATCGCCCGCAATCCTAGAAGCCAAAATGTGAATTGTCACCCGACGAAACGCAGTAAAATTACGTAAACAGAATCGCGGAATGCCTGTCCCCCCAAATAAAGTACAAGAACTTTCTTTGGTTGACAGGCGTTCTGCAATTCTGTTTGCATGATTTTACTGCGATTTTTCGGGCGACATTCGCGACAAAATCACGCTGCCTTAGGGGTGCCATTGCAAGTCACGGGAAACGCATGGGCGTCCCACGATTTGCAATGATTTGGGATCGAGGGCAGAATCACGGCGATTCTGCCTGCGATACGAGATGCCAATATGTAAACAGAGCCTTAGGGATAAAGCTTTTACGTGAATAAGCAAAAGCAGGTCATTGTAAGCGCCCCGGTCAATAGTAAAGGGTTTGTCTCAAAACTCTTAACGGATACATTTGCAGGAGAACTTTTTTGAAAGACAACAAACTTTCTTGCCAGATCACCAGGTAAAAAATCAAAGGAAAGCCTAAAATTGAAAACAAAATGCAAATAGGGGCATTTATTTTGTTTTTTTTTATCCTTTATATAGAAAAATTTCAGGAATTTACAACTAGGGTTGCACCAATACCTGTGCTGATACTAAGCATTTGCATGAGTACTCGTATTCGTGAAAATGCTCCAATACGTGAAACAGATACCTTTGCGGTAGCTGTGGATTTTTGTAATACAGTAATCCCCCGCTACATCGCGGTTCAGTTTTTGCGGTCCCGGTAATTCGTGTTTTTTTTGTAATGTTATTTTATTATATAAATCATTAAAAATGAAAGATTTTTGTGTTTTTCATAGCTCTTGCTCTGTCTCTAAGTATCTTTTATGTGTTTAAATTAGTTTCTATTGTTTTAAAAGTGTGTTTAAAGACCTTAAAATGCTTCTACACGTACAGTGACAGTAAAAAAAATCATGCCTACAATGCATTTTAATAGGGTTTTTCTATTTCGCGGAATTTCACGTAACCCCCGCAATGGAGGGGGGTTTACTGTACCTGCATTATAATTGTGAATGGGGTTGCACCAATACAGTTGTTTTTACTGGCGAGTACCGATACTTTCAGTCAGGTACTCGCCAATTCAGAGTACTGATACCTTTGCGTTTGGATTTGAGCCCATACAAAAATTAGTGGGTTCAAATCGAACTCCAAAAGAATCGCATGCGATTTGAACAGGAATATGGTGTGATATCTGTCAGGAGCAGACACGAGGGGGTGGAGAGCTGCAGTTACAGCTCTTATAAACGGTGTGAAAGCCGATTGGAGGAAAGAGACACACCCCCTCAAAACATGGCAAAAGAAAGGAAGGAAGGAAGGATACAGAGCTGTGTTCTGAGATCCATCCCCATCACAAATTTATCTCATGTGTCGGGAAAACATATCAGAAGTGACTCATGCTAACAGAGGAACGAAGCGCCAGAGAGAAAACGGCACTTAGCTTGGAGATAGACAAGTAAACACTACAGATATGGACTTAGTTCAGACGAGATGATAGAGATAGATATATCTATCTATATCTATCTATCTATCTATCGTATCTATGCAATATTTTGGTATTTGAAGTAAATGTTTTGAAAAGACATATACAGTATGTGATAAACAAAAGCAGCTAACATAACTAATTCACTGTAACTGCATTTATCACACATAAGGTCATGCAACATAAGTGATATCATTGCTACCCAGGGAAGGAGAGCAGTTACACTGTAATCATATTAGAGTCAAGTGATTGCTTAAAAGCTTGTGACCAGGCCTTTTTCTGGACTGGACACTTGTTTACAAGTATAGAGAAAAAAAAAAAAGGACAGTATTTTTTGCTAGAAAATGACTTCGAACCCCAAACATAATAAAATATTTTTTTATTTTAGCAGAGACCCTAGAGAATAAAAATGTTGCAATTTTTTATGTCACTGCTTTTGCAAAGTGTTTTTTCAAATGCAATTTTTCGGGGAAAAGACACTTTAATGAATTTAAAAAAAAAAAAAACTCCAAACACCACCAACATATTATACAGTACAGACCAAAAGTTTGGACACACCTTCTCATTCAAAGAATTTTCTTTTGGGGCAGGTGGCTACAGGTTTCGGATACCTGTTCCCCCGGGTGATTACTTGTTTTGATGTGACCGTTTTTTCTACCTGAGCTGCTCTGCTCTGTACATCCTTGTTTTCTCTCCTAGGTGTTATGTGGCTGGGATTTCTCACTGTACGATGCCTGATGCTTCTTTCCCTTCATGGATGTTGCACCTTCCTACCCCGCTCCTGTTAATAATTTTTTTTTTTGCATGATGCTTATGCTCTACTTTTTCATGTTGTTTTTTATACTGCTGCTATGCTGTGATTCGCTGTATTGACCGTTTGTGATATTTTTTGTTTGTGAACCCAATAAACGTTTGTTTTAAAAAAAAAAACAAAAAAACAAAGAGTTTTCTTTATTTTCATGACTATGAAAATTGTAAAGTCACACTTCAAGAGGTAGTCACCTGAAATGGTCTTCCAACAGTCTTGAAGGAGTTCCCAGAGATGTTTAGCACTTGTTGGCCCTTTTGCCTTCACTCTACGGTCCAGCTCACCCCAAACCATCTCGATTTGGTTCAGGTCCGGTGACTGTGGAGGCCAGGTCATCTGGCGCAGCACCCCATCACTCTCCTTCTTGGTCAAATAGCCCTTACACAGCCTGGAGCAATGTTTGGGGTCATTGTCCTGTTGAAAAATAAATGATGGTCCAACTAAACGCAAACCGGATGGAATAGCATGGCGCTGCAAGATGCTGTGGTAGCCATGCTGGTTCAGTATGCCTTCAATTTTGAATAAATCCCCAACAGTGTCACCAGCAAAGCACCCCCACACCATCACACCTCCTCCTCCATGCTTCACGGTGGGAACCAGGTATGTAGAGTCCATCCGTTCACCTTTTCTGCGTCGCACAAAGACACGGTGGTTGGAACCAAAGATCTCAAATTTGGACTCATCAGACCAAAGCACAGATTTCCACTGGTCTAATGTCCATTCCTTGTGTTCTTTAGCCCAAACAAGTCTCTTCTGCTTGTTGCCTTTCTTTAGCAGTGGTTTCCTAGCAGATATTCTACAATGAAGGCCTGATTCACACAGTCTCCTCTTAACAGTTGTTCTAGAGATGTGTCTGCTGCTAGAACTCCGTGTGCCATTGACCTGGTCTCTAATCTGAGCTGCTCTTAACCTGCGATTTCTGAGGCTAGTGACTGATGAACTTATCCTCCGCAGCAGAGGCGACTCTTGGTCTTCCTTTCCTGGGGCGGTCCGCATGTGTGCCAGTTTCTTTGTAGCGCTTGATGGTTTTTGTGACTGCACTTGGGGACACTTTCAAAGTTTTCCCAATTTTTCGGACTGACTGACCTTCATTTCTTAAACTAATGATGGCCACTCGTTTTCCTGTACTAAGCTGCTTTTTTCTTGTAGGACTATCAGCTGTGTATCCACCTGACTTCTGCACAACTGATGGTCCCAACCCCATTTATAAAGGCAAGAAATCACACTTATTAAACCTGACAGGGCACACCTGTGAAGTAAAAACCATTTCAGGTGACTACCTCTTGAAGTGTGACTCTACAGTTTTCATAGTCATGAAAATAAAGAAAACTCTTTGAATGAGAAGGTGTGTCCAAACTTTTGTACTGTATATACAACCAACTCCTCCTGCTGCTTCTAACAGTGACCCAGTGGGAGAAAGACCAGTGCCTGAGGGGAAACAAAATATAATCGGGGTTATGGCATATAGCTGCAGCCATAAGCCCAGTATTTTTTACGTAAAAGTAATAACATATTTTTCCAGTTAGATGGTCGCCAAGTGGTTAAATAAACATCAGTGTCAATGAAATTTTCAAGTACTACATTTTATAAAAGCATGGGTTTTAAAAGTAAGGAGAGACCCTAGTGGATCAAAAAAAAGTAACCTTTTTTTTCCCTAAAATGTGATTAAATCCATAACCAAGGCAATATAAATAAATTCTTTACCAAGTGAATTTACAACAAACACAGCATCCTTTATTAAACAGGAAGCCTACAAAAAGGGGCTTCACTTATAAAATGTAGCCTCTTAATAAATTACTTCAGTAAAATAAAAATATTTAGAAGAAGATGAACTGTAACCATGTTATGAAGCACGAAAATGTTTCTCTTGTTTTATTATTCATCTTCATGGGAGCCAGTCTTCGAAAGCTGAAAGTAGAAAATACCTCTAGTTAGGAAAGGCTAAACAATGAGTGGCACCACGTACTAAAGTATAACTAAGGCAAAACTTTTTTTTACGTTTCTAATAAGAGTGGAGATGGAATAGAACATCTGTTCGGTTTTTATTGCCATTTGTGTCCCTGTTAGGGAGTTTCACCTTTATCATTTTTACCAGTATCACTGAGAGTTAGAATAAAGGAAAATCACAAATTTTGGATAGTCTCCAGAGTAAAAATAGAGAAGCAATCTTCAATTGGGTGACAACCAGGGATTCTCTCACTTTGGAGGAATTTCCTCTCACATGCTGCTTCAGCTATAGTTCACAAAGTAAAGGAAAATCTCCCCAATGGTACAAAAAAAATAAAAAATAAAATAAATAAACACACAATGACAGCAGTTAGTTACGTTATCCAAAATGAAAACCAGTTTTTAGATTCTTTCAACTTAGAAAGAAACTAATATATATTTTTTATTTTTTGAACACGCATGCAAAAATGCACATTTGTACATAAAAATGTGGCTGTGGGGTGGCAGCGGCATGAGTAGTTGGGGTACATATTCTAGCAATGCTGCAGTTAACAATCCAACATGTTTTAGCTCCGACAGTAAAGCCCTGTACACACAGGCTAAATATTAGACTGCCAGCACAGTAGAAACCGGCTGACATTCAGCCCGTGTACACAACTGCTTGCCTGACAGAAGCTGATCGCACGACTGGCTTCTGTATAACGAGTATGCTGGAAAGAAAGAAGCCAACCAGCATCCGATCAGCGCTTGCAGCCACTGGCTGCGAGTGCTGACCGATGTGTTCTAGTGGGGGGGGGGCAGGAGGATCACTGAACTAACATTGCATAGTTACTACGGCGAACTCCTCAGTTTGAACAAAAAATAAAAGAGAACACTTTAATGTGCGTCGCCCCTGCTAGTCAAAAGGTACTGTCAATCAATCAAAAGAAACAAGGCTGGAGTGGGAAAGTGTCAGCCAGACTGGCCATAAGTCTACAGGAACTCGCTACATCAGCACGTTTCCTCAGAAAGCAGAGGAAGGAAACCGACCACGCCGTCAGGGATATGCTCTGTGCCTCGCGTGGTCAGAAAACAGAAGGAAGAGAAAGGGACTGGCAGAATCTTTTAGACATCTAATGCTAAATTCTCAGATTTACAGAAAAAACAAAATACAAACATTCAGTTAATATTATGGGCAGAGGAATACCTTTTAGATAATTAAGGTTTATATTCAGTTTAATTATTAAAAAAACAAATGCCTTGTTTGGTCTTGCTGCATATCAGAGGGATGATGTTTGCTGCAAGCAGGAAGGTTATTTTTAGTCTTCCTTTTCCCTAAGTGATCAGTCGAGTGTTCTGACAGATCCAGAAAGGTACAAAGTAGAGGATGCCGGCTAATCTGACACATTTTTACACTAGCAGGCCAATAGACAGGATGCAGTAGGGGGACTGAGCTATGCAAGTATACTAGGTTTTTATACTTGCTAGTCCTAATTCAATGGAACAATGGCTGAGCTGTGCAGTATAAACAGCGAAGAATATAAAAGGCCACTGACTGTTAATACTAGTCAAATATCTTTGCCCAGGAAGTATATGCTGACCCTGGATTATGCCTGGTCAAAAATTGTGCTGGCAGAAAGGAAGAAGGGATCTGTGATCTCTCTGAAAAGTTACAAACGGTTGTGTAACATGCTACTTACAGTAATATGTAAAATATATCGGCTATTAGGTACACCCTAACTGTAACATGTTGATAACACTCTTCATTTAAACTGTTTTCAGCCCAACATTGAACTAGAAAACATCAACATGTACAAATAATATTTTCTACTTACATGCTAGATTTACACAATTCACGGAACCCATCGATTTCATGGTGAAGACAAAGTAGTAGGACATGAAAGAAAAAAAAAAAAAAAAAAAAAAAAAAAAAAGAAGAAGAAGACGACATTGATAAGTACTCAGAGACATCAAATTAAAATCTCACTTATCTCATCAACACTACAAAACCTTTAGTTATTACCTTAACAACATCAACCCAGTTCCATCCCCGTGGTAGTTCACCTCTATGATCTAAAAATGCAAAACACACCAGTTATTTTATTACTGTTCAGCAGCCTAAACAGACTAACACTACCACAGCAGTATCACAACACATTTAAATTCAGTGAGCAGTAGTGCAAAAGCTTGTTTAATAAATGTTGCAGAAAGAAAAAAGGGATCTGCATTGCCCATAGCAATGACAGAACTATCAGAATGGTGCTGGAAAAACTTATACACTCAAATGGTACAGGATCTCAAAAAAAGTGAGTACACCTCTCAAATTTTTGTAAATATATTATACCTTTTCATGTGACAACACTGAAGAAATGACACTTTGCTACAATGTAAAGTAGTGAGTGTACAGCTTGTATAACAGTGTAAATTTGCTATCCTCTCAAAATAACTCAACACATATCATTAATGTCTAATTTCACCCCTAAGTGAAAATGTTCAAATTGGGCCCAATTAGCCATTTTCCCTCCCCGGTGTCATGTGACTCGTTAGTGTTACAAGGTCTCAGGTGTGAATGGGGAGCAGGTGTGTAAATTTGGTGTTATCGCTCTCACTCTCGCATGCTGGTCAGTGGAAGTTCAACATGGCACCTCATGGCAAAGAAGTCTCTGAGGTTTCGAAAAAAAGAATTGTTGCTCTACATAAAGATGGCCTAGCCTATAAGATGATTGTCAAGATCCTGAAACTGAGCTGCAGCACAGTGGCCAAGACCATACAGCGGTTTAACAGGACAGGTTCCACTCAAAACAGGCCTCACCATGGTCGACCAAAGAAGTGGAGTGCACGTACTCAGCATCATATCCAGAGGTTATCCTTGGGAAATAAGAGGTATGAGTGCTGACAGCATTGCTGCAGAGGTTGAAGGGGGGGTCAACCCGTCAGCGCTCAAGACCATATGCCGCACACTGCATCAAATTGGTCTGCATGGCTGTCATCCCAGAAGGAAGCCTCCACTAAAGATGATGCACAAGAAAGCCCGCACAGTTTGCTGAAGACAAGCAGACTAAGGACACTGGAACCATGTCCTGTGGTCTGATGAGACCAAAATAACAGAATTTTTGTAAAATTCCTTTCTCCGAGTCCTCAGACAGTCGCCGCCCCTGCATAATCTTCACCAATGGGTAATTGACCTTTGCTCCGCAGGAGTAGCTAGGCAACAAGATTTGTTAATATCAAAGCTTTTAGCATATCACACCCCTAGGGGGCGGTCCCCTCAGTCAATACCTCCCTGCTTCCAGCATTCTCAACTCAGTTTTGGTAGCATAGCAGTAGAGTACATAAACAAACCCCAAAAGAGGGGCGGGGGCGGCGACTGTCGGGGGACTCAGAGAAAGGAATTTTAAGGTAAGATTTTACGAAAATTCCGTTTTCTCTTACGTCCTCCGACAGTCGCCGCCCCTTCATAATCTTCACCAATGGGACGTCCCAGAGCACTGTAGACATGAGGGGTGGGAAAAAAAACGCAGCCGCGCATAAAGGTAACCCTGATCGCCCGAACAACATCCAAGGCATGCAAAGCCACCTCCTTCGGATGCTTAGGCTTCGCGCAAAGCGAAGGCAAGACAATGTCCTCATTCAGGTGAAACTCCGAGATCCTTTTCGGAAGAAAAGATGGGTTAGGTCGCAAGACCACCTTATCCTTGTGAATCACCAGGTAGGGAGAGCTGCAGGACAAAGCCGCCAGCTCCGACACCCTGCGAGCCGAAGTGATCGCCACCAAAAAGGCAACCTTTTTGGACAACAGAGACAACGAGATCTCCCTGATCTTTTCAAAGGGAGCCTGTTGTAACACGGACAGAACCAAGTTCAAGTCCCATGGAGGCAAAGGTTCCCTCCTAGGAGGGGCCAAATGTCGCACCCCCTGAACAAAGGTGCTAACCAATGAATTAGACGCCACAGGGCGTTGAAAAAGAACGGCCAGCGCAGAAATCTGACCCTTAATTGTGGCCAGTGCCAAACGCTGGTCCACTCCAGTTTGGAGGAAAGCCAACACTCTCGACACCGAGTATGAGCGAGGGGAATACCCCCTGGACTCACACCAGGCAAAGTACGCTTTCCAAGTACGGTAGTAAATTTTTCCCGAAGAGGCTTTTCTAGCCTTGATCAAAGTGGGAATGACCTCAGGGGAGAGACCCCTATCCTTCAGGACCTGGCTTTCAACAGCCAGGCCGTTAAAGCCAGCGACTGTAAAGCAGGATGGAATATCGGCCCTTGAGATAGAAGGTCTTCCCGAAGCGGCAGGCGCCACGGAGCGTCGACTGCCAGATTTACGAGGTCTGCGTGCCAAGACCGGCGAGGCCAGTCCGGTGCCACCAGAATCACCGCATGCGGTTCCGAGGCCAATCTGCGAAGCAGCCTGGACAGCAGCTGAATCGGTGGAAAGGCATACATCAGACGATACTGATGCCAGGGCGCCACCAACGCGTCTGAGGCGTCTGCCTGAGGATCGCGCGCCCTTGCCACGAACCTTTCCACCTTGTTGTTCAGACGAGACGCGAACAGGTCCACATCCGGAAGACCCCACTTCGCGCACAACTTCTGGAAGACATCCGGGTGAAGGGACCACTCCACCTGGCCCAGGGTCTGGCGACTCAGATAGTCCGCCTGCCAGTTCTCCACCCTCGGAATGTGCACAGCCGTTATCGCTGGGACGTGTGTCTCGGCCCACGACAGAATGCCGTTTACTTCCCGAGCAGCCCGGGCACTCCTGGTGCCCCCTTGATGGTTGATGTAGGCCGCCGCTGTGGCATTGTCCGTCTGAACACGAACCGGACGGCCCTGAAGCCGTTCCGACCAATGCAGAAGGCAAAGTTTTACCGGCCTCAATTCCAGAATGTTGATCGGAAAGGAGGATTCCTCCTCCGACCAAGTTCCCTGGGCGGACAGAACGCCCAGAACACCACCCCAGCCCGACAGGCTGGCTTCCGTGGTGATCACCGTCCACGACAAAGGACGAAAGGACTTGCCCCCCGACACCGCCGGGGACTGGAGCCACCACAAAAGACCTCTTCAGGTGTGGCGGGTCAACGAAAGCTGCCGATCCAGAGATTGCGGACGCCCGTCCCACTTGGCCAGGATCTCCGCCTGAAGACCCCGCGTGTGAAACTGGGCAAAGGGAATCGCCTCGAAAGCCGAGACCATTAGACCTAGACATCTCATACATGTCCGGAGGGACGAGCACTGAGTGTCCCTGAGGGACCTGACCTCGTCCTGAAGTGTCCGGAGCTTGTCTTCCGGCAGGAAGACCTTCGCTTGAGCAGAGTCCAGGATCATCCCCAGGTAGGGAAGACGAACCGACGGACACAACGTTGATTTTGGAAAATTTATCGTCCAACCAAACTCCTGCAGAGTCTGCATCGTGGTGGACAGGTCGTTCACCAGGCCCTGACTGGTCGCAGACCGAAGCAAGATATCGTCCAGATATCCCAAGACAGAGACGCCCTGGGCTCTCAATAAAGCCAGGACCGGCGCAAGCACCTTGGTGAAAACCCGCGGAGCCGAAGCGAGACCGAAGGGTAACGCCACGAATTGGTAATGATCCTTCGCAATGGCGAATCGAAGGTACCCCTGGTGACCCTCGAAAATGGGGATGTGAAGGTACGCATCCTTCAGATCGATGGAGGCCATGAATTCCCCCTGACTCAGGGCAGCCACCACTGAGCGCAGGGATTCCATGCGGAACTTGCGAACCCGCACAAAGCGGTTCAGAGCTTTCAAGTCCAGAATCGGACGTACCTTGCCCTCCTTTCTGGGCACAGTGAACAGATTGGAGGAGAACCCCCGAAATCTGTCCCGATGAGGCACCGGAACCACCACTCCCTGGGCCCGCAGGTCCCGCACCGCCAGGTGCAGATCCTGCAAACGCTCCGGAGACAGCTGAAGATTTGAGGGAAAAAATCTGCTCGCCGGCCGAGAGAGAAACTCGATCTTGTATCCAGATCGAACGATTTCCTGAACCCACCTGTCCCGAATGCGGGCCAGCCAGGGTTGAAGAAAACCGAGCAAACGTCCCCCCACCCCAGAACTGGGTGAGGGCGCCCCTTCAGGCCGAATTGGCATGGGCAGCGGACATGGACTGGCCGGACTTCTGCTTACCTGCCCACGGCTTCTTCTGGGAGCCTTGGCCCTTGAAGGGCTTGCCCTTGTATTGCGACCGAAAAGGCACGAAAGGACCCCTGAGAGGGCCTAAACGAGGTATTCTTCTTACCGCGAACAAACTTATTCTTGTGAGTGTGGGGTAAGAGAGTGCTCTTACCCCCAGAAATTCCCTTTATCAGAGTATCCAAAGACTCGCCAAAAAGGCGAGATCCCGCGTAGGGAAAATTAGCTAGAGTCTTGCGAGAGGATTGGTCAACCGACCAACATTTCAGCCATATCAGGCGACGGTTCAACACCGCTACACTGGAGAGGCGTGCAGCCAAAGGGACTAAATCCAAGTCCGCATCGCACAAATACATGACACCCTGATGAATTTGATCTACCATAGCCAATGTTGTCGGCGGAGCAGAGTCAGCCACCAGGGTGCGCCTGAGCACCTGCGTCCAATCCGCAATAGCTTGGGCTGCCATAATGGAAGCAAAAATAGGCTTCAGCATAGAACCAGCAACCGTATAAGCATGACGGGCCAGAGACTCCAATCTCCTGTCCGTAGGATCCCGGGACACCGGGGTATCCTCAGCAGGAATCGCAGTAGATTTATTCAAAACTGCCACCGCGTGATCCACCTGAGGCGGCACACACCAACGCTCATCAGTGGCGGGTGTAAATGGATAACGTAGCTTGAACTTACTTGGCACAGTAAAGGGCTTCTTCAAATTGCGCCATTGCTCATCAACAGCGCGCTGAAATTCCGCAGGGCAGGGAAAAACCTGCGCTGATTTGCGTTTCCTTTTCGTCCCATAAGAGGACATCAAAGCAGGAGGACACGGTTCATCCTGCAGATGCAGTGTTTCCTTGATAGAAGTAATAAACTCATCCATGAGTGCAAGCTCTTCAGGCGAGCCAGGGGGAGAAGTATCAACTCCTTCTACCTCAGCCTCCCCCTCAGACCCCACAAGGTCCAGAGATGAACGAGACCCTGAGAAGGGCACTCCAGCCATAGCAGCCCCATCGCCCTCTGAATCAGAGGAAATAGATAACCTGGGGCGTTTTGCGGATCGATCAGCCATTAGCATCTGCACCTGAGAAGCCAAGTTCGCTACAACATCAGCCAGATCAGCCCCCTCGGGGGATGCAGCAGCCCCTTGGCCCCCCACCAGGGTGGGAGGAAACTTGCAATCCTGAGAATCCATGCCCCAGTATCAACTGAAATAAAGGACTGCCCCTTTAAGACCGCGGCGAGCGCAGCCCACCGCACACTACTGTATGTACCGACCCCCGCAGGGATAAGGAGCACTGAGCAAGGAAATACAGGATAAGGAAGGTAAAAACCTGGAGAGAGCACACAGCTGCTGCCACCGATCGCCGTTCCAGTGAAAAAGGAAGTGGTGCAATGACTGACCGCCCTATATAGCCTATGAAGGCTTCACAAACATGGCCGCTCGGCTGAGAGAATCTAGGCAATAAGAAAAATGGCGCCGACATGTGCTTGCAGGAGCGATCGCCGCCAAAATGGCGGCGTTTGGCGCCAAACCACCGCGCTGTACCACACAGGGCCGGTCACCACAGTTTGCCGAAAAAAATGGCGGGCCGCATTAGCGGTCGCTGTACAGCATGTCTGAGCCCAGTCTGCCCCATACATCTCACAGCAGAGCGGGAGAGCCCCCCCGCAGCCCACAGAAAGGCATGCTAACACAGGAATCTGACAGGGAGCTCAGCACTTACACAGACATGCGGGTCACACAGTCACAGACTGACACCCAAACAGACAGGTCCACACATAGAAATTTACTTACCATTCCGGATGGAGTGGGGAGCCTTCTCTAGCGACCAAACCGCTGTACTGAGGACAGGGAGTGTCGCAGCCAGGACGCAGTGGACTGCGGTGCGAAACCGCAAATGGCGTCCGGTGAGGTAGCCACCTCACAGGCAGCATCCCTGCAGCGAACAGGGATGGGTCGTTCAATATGCCAGGGAAACCTGAGCTGAACGCTCAATGGCAGGCTGGGGAAACCCCTGGCTCTCAGCCCTGGAATGCAGGGTGGCCAGTCCGAGACCCAGCTCCGCATGATCATCTTCATCCGAAGAAAACTAAACTAATGCTGAGAAAAAAACAGCTAAGTAAAAGAAAGAGAAAAATACTTGAAATAAAATCAAAAAGAGGATAGAAGGCTGAGACTGAAAGCCCCAGCACAGGAACAGCCAGCTACTCCTAAGCTAGGCAATTGAAAACTGAGTTGAGAATGCTGGAAGCAGGGAGGTATTGACTGAGGGGACCGCCCCCTAGGGGTGTGATATGCTAAAAGCTTTGATATTAACAAATCTTGTTGCCTAGCTACTCCTGCGGAGCAAAGGTCAATTACCCATTGGTAAAGATTATGAAGGGGCGGCGACTGTCGGAGGACGTAATAGAAAAACTGATTTGGTTCAGATGGTGTCAAGCGTGTATGGCAGCAACCAGGTGAGGAGTACAAAGACAAGTGTGTCTTGCCTACAGTCAAATATGGTGGTGGGAGTGTCATGGTCTGGGGCTGTATGGATGCTGCTGGCACTGGGGAGCTACAGTTCATTGAGGGAACCATGAATGCCAACATGTACTGTGACATACTGAAGCAAAGCATGATCCCCTCCCTTCGGAGACTGGGCCGCAGGGCAATATTCCAACATAACGACTTCAAACACACCTCCAAGACGACCACTGCCTTGCTAAAGAAGCTGAGGGTAAAATGTGATTGACTGGCCAAGCATGTCTCCAGACCTAAACCCTATTGAGCATCTGTGGGGCATCCTCAAATGGAAGGTGGAGGAGTGCAAGGTCTCCAACATGCACCAGCTCCATGATGTCATCGTGGAGAAGTGGAAGAAGACTCCAGTGGCGACCTGTGAAGTCCTGGTGTACTCCATGCCCAAGAGGGTTAAGACAGTGCTGGAAAATAATGGTGGCTACACAAAATATTGATACTTTGGGCCCAATTTGGACATTTTCACTTGTTGCCAACGGTTTAGACATTAATGGCTGTGTGTCGAGTTATTTTGAGGGGACAGCACATTTACACTGTTATACAAACTGTACACACTACTTTGTATTGTAGCAAAGTGTCATTTCTTCAGTGTTGTCACATGAAAAGATATAATAAAATATTTACAAAAATGTGAGGGGTGTACTCACTTTTGTGAGAAACTGTATAATCACACACACACACGCGTGTATGTATACATTTTGGTCATTTGGCACCAAGGATTCTCAAGTACCTTTTGCCACATTGAATTTGCTCCTGGAAGTAACCGGAAGCCCTAAAAGAAGTATGGGTTTCTCTTTTTTTCCCCCCAGTTATACTTACCTAGGTGGATGCAGCATCTGCTCTGCCCCCTCCTCACTCACTGGAGCACTGGGCTGTGGAGATGGCAGAGCGGTCGGCTCAGGCTCTTAGCGGCTCATCTAGGTGGGTGAGCCGGGTGTTGGTCCAAGCACCTGGCGGATCCCGACTCAGTGTTTGTGATGACGCGGTGCCTGGACCGTCATCTGTGACATCAGCAGAGAGCGGACTTCAGAGCGCTCTCTGCTGTAAACAGGTCACAGGAGTGCAGAACGAACTGCACTCTGATTCATAGATGTACAGCCAAATGAGCAATGGCTGTACACATCCTTTAATGTTTACACCACTCCCACCAGCGTAACTAGGCAGTGGATATAAAATTTTCCCTCATTTCTTCCTGAATTTAAGGCAGAAGATCTGAGGTGGGGTGGAGGGGAGTGGAAAGGTATTACTGATGGGAAAGAAACCTGTCCTTTGCCAATAAAGAGGCCTTAAACCATGGCTTTACACTGCCCTGTTTTGGGCAAGGCCTAGAAAATTGGGAATAAGAAATTAAACTCCTTGTTAGGCATAACAGATGGATTTTCGGTCTGAATGAAGTGCCATTGCTGCATTAATGTGGCCACTGTGAGATTTCCCCACATAATCACATCCAGAAGGTACATGTACCTGTTTTGTCTGCTAGTTTGCGTTTCTGTGCTTTTGTCAACTGCTCCTTTTTGTCTTTTTTCTTACTAGATGCAGTTATGTTTGTTGGTTCTAAGGTGCCGTCAATTCCTGCTAACGTCTGGAATAAAAAGAGAAGGTCATTCACAATGCAACTTTATTTCAATGCATTTTTAGATTTGAGTACAAAAAATAATCTGGATAAAGCTTTGCATGCTGGTAATGCAGAATTGTTGCTAAAAGGTACAGGTTTTGGGAGCATCAGTCTGATCCTGGTTTTGCCATTTTGTGGGTCACTGACCTAAATAAAGCATGTATGAACCCGTTCTGCATACTTGTTCTAGTTCACAGACTCCTCAGACAGTGAAGCCAGAATATACTTGTTCTAGGTCACAGACTTATCAGACAGTGAAGCCAGAATAAAGGATGGAGGCACCGTTACCTGCACCTAGTCTGTATTACACAGCATATCACTCCACTGTTGCGGTGCGGATGGGGCACATAGAAAACAATTGTTTTTCATGTACCCTAGAGGTGACCTGAGTTTATTCTCTGTGGGGAAAAAGGCAGATAGTGTTTACCAGCCCTTGAAGAGAATTCCTTTTTCCCTTGACTAGAGTACTACTGCAAGTGTTTAGCATTCTTGCCCATCTCTGTTGTGGAGAAATTGATATTTGCAATGTTCTTTTTCAAACAGAATACAAATGGGAGGATGTGACTTAATTATTAGCACCTGAAAGTGATTGTAAACCCCACTTTTTTTAAAATAACAAACATGTTATACTTACCTGCTCTGTGTACGAGGGTTTTGCACAAAGCAACCCTGATCCTCCTCTTCTCAGGTCCCATTGTGGCGCTCCTGGCACCTAC
The DNA here is from genome assembly GCF_965119305.1 of Pelophylax lessonae. Lineage (NCBI taxonomy): Eukaryota > Metazoa > Chordata > Amphibia > Anura > Ranidae > Pelophylax > Pelophylax lessonae. Next base: position 715,985,704 of record NC_138768.1, read on the forward strand.
CCCCATTCTATGCATTAAAGATAAAAAACCTTATGTGTCTTAGGATTCCTCCCCAGCTCGCCCTGCTTATACTTACCTGAGCTCATTCTTGATCCAGCATCGTGCATGTGAGCAGCAGCTTTTTCCCTCCTCAATGAGCATATTGATAGCAGTGGGAGTCTTGGGCTCTTGCTGCTGTCAATCAAATTCTGTGATGAGGGAGCGGGGCCGAGCCATCCTGTCTGTGTCTATAAAACTCAAAAGGCATTGAGATCCCACATGTGCCCCAATAGAAAGACTTCCTATGGTGGGCACTCGCCAAAAAGGAGGAGCAAGGAGCGCTGGCTGGAGACCCCAGAAAAAAAGGATCAGGGCTGCTCTGTGCAAAACCATTGCACAGATCAGGCAAGTATAACATGTTTAATATTTTACTATAAAAAAATCTGAAGCTTCACAATCACTTTAATGCATTCTCTGCATTAAAGTAAAAAACGTCCCAGAGTTTATTTCGCCCCTCACCCCCTTTTATATTTACCCAAGTCCTATCTCAATACAGCTCTGTGCTCGTCTGCAGTAGCTTTCTCTTCTGCTCACAGAGGCAGCATCTGGAGTCATTGGCTCCTACTGCTGTCAATCAAGTCCTGTGACCAGAGGGCAGGAGGTGGGTCTCAGTCACGCCATAGCAAGCAGCTTGCAGGGGACGCAAGAAGGAGGGGATCCAGGGGCACTCTGTGCAAAACTATTACACAGAACAGTTAAGTGTAACGTGTTTGTTATTTTATTTAAAAAAAAAAAATTTTACCTACAAAACCTCTAGGCTGGGTATAATAAACGTACAGAAATGAGTCCGGTCAGAATACAATAGCACAGTGGGAAAAACCCTGCACATCATTTGCGTTGATGCGGGGAAACTGAGGTCCCGCTGGTTGAAGAAAAAAAAAACAACAAAAACAAACACTAAGTGTGCTTAATCTGCTTAAAAGATTACTTGAGGGAAATCTATATAAAAAAGCAAAGAGCACCCCTAGCTTGTCTTTTTACAAGAAAATATTATTTGATTTCTTGGAGGTTTTAGAATATCACATGGGATGTACGGGCAAGCAGATACACTGACAGTGTGCAGGAGACCTGCATGGTATCAGTGAGCTACCGATTGCTGGTGCAATGCTTTACAGGCTTCTACTACAAAAAAATAATAAAATGCACATTTTTTTACCTGCAAAAATATGTGAATTTATTATTTTTTTTTTTAAATTCAACTTATCCTTTAAATAGCTGTTGACCTCTTAAGGTAAATTACAAAACTAGCATGTTTAAGGAGGTTTAGAAGGTGCTGGGATTTACATATTTATTGACTAAATCAGCAAAAAACAAAATTCAGTCCGTTAACAGATATCCAGAATGGACGTCAATGCCAAGATCAGAAAGTAGGATTCATCTGATTACTGGTGTACATAATCCACCGCAAGCTGTTCCCAACAAGCCTTTAACAAAGATTATAGGTGGTTGATCTCCACATCACTATAGGTTAGTAGGGACATAGGGTTCAGCAGTAGGAACCCATGAGAGCTGGTGGTATCCAGGAGATGGACACCCCTGAAAGTGTTAGTTTCTGAGCTAGATTGCTTTATAGGGAGAGCTTTGCTGAATACCTCTTGTATAGCAATAGGATCACCTTGAGGAACAATAGTACCATTACACAAGGGCTTTGGAGGGATATGGTATACTGTATGTAAAGCCAAAATTTCTCGTTAGTTTGGGGCAGAGTAGGAAAGGGTTTAAAGCCTGTCAGGTTTATATTTCAAATGGAAGATCCAAAATTTAGAGCGGCCACTGGGAAAAACAAAAAAGTCACTGTTCCATTGACAAATATATATATGAGAATATTTCCCCTCAACTGGTAGAAATTACTTCTTACTTCCTTTATTGTTTCCAAGACAGGACGTAAAATGGGAATGTAACCAACTGAACACAGCAGTAAAAAAAATCCTGATGATTTAACCTTTACCTTCATTATCCAAAACGAACTGGCATTTTGGCTTAAGATATACTTTACAAATCATGGGACCCTTACAGGATCCCATCTGTGGCAATCATTTGGTGCAAACTGGTTTTTGCCCAGAACACTGTATGAAAACACTGAGAATCAACATGTGGAATAATTATCTAACACTTTTCATTCGGGGAATAAAGACAACATCTACGTGCCAACCACTCACTATAGTGTTGTTGAATGGCTGGTGATGTTCCATTAACTCCTCCTTATTGTCTTTGGCATATTCAAATAAGGTATAAGTCATGGCTGTACCAAGGTTGGCTTCCACCTGCTTTTCTAGCTTGTTTGAGATACTCTGTTTGACCTGTGGGGAACTGGGAGAGAAACCCCAATAAACATTAATAATAATTACATAAAATGAGAAAACACAACAACATATCAAAGGACTGCAAAAATATACACTTACATCTGATTGTTAAAAAATGCATTCATGGATATATTTGGTGCACTTTCTGGATAGGTTTCTGGCCAGGATATTTCAATCAGAAAAGCCTTGGAGTCCCCCACATCACCAACCTATATAATAATACAAAAACAAAAATATGATAAGCTGTTTTATACACACACACTATGTGTGTGTGGGCGCTAATGCAAATAGTTAAATTAATGCATCAATGCTTAATACTACATTTCTGTATACAATTCATAAATACATGACATGTATGAAGGTAACTATACTTGTCAATTACGTATACAGTTTATACATTCTGTTTAGCAGCGCTACATACCTTACACAGATTTGTAAAAAGTCCATGCAGAGAGCCAAAACCAGCAAAATTCTTTAATGGAAGGTCATGTCAATGTTTTATTACTTGTTCAGGTCTTGCTTATGTGGACTGTAAGGAATTAAAAGTGTACCCCAGTAGAATGTACTCTTTTTATAAGCAGCACAGAACTTCATAGTCATTAAGACCTGTGGTTATAGGAGGCCTTGAAGGTACGGAACCAGGGCCGTCTTTATTATTGATTGGACCCTGGGCAAAAATTTTCCTGGGGCCCCCCCACTAGACTCAAAATGAGTTTTTACTGCAGAAGATCAGGCAGCGATTGTGATTGGCTGCAAGAGGTTACAGCACATCATTACCACTCACTGATTAGTTGCCAGAGGTCAACCCACATTACTGCTTACTGATTAGTTGCTAGAGGTTATTGCTAGTGGGGTAGGTACAGAGTGCAGAGGTGAAGTAGGTACAGAGAGCAGGGGCGAGGTAGGTGCAGGGTACAGAGGCGAGGTAGGTGCAGGGTACAGAGGCGAGGTAGGTGCAGGGTACAGAGGCGAGGTAGGTGCAGGGTACAGAGGCGAGGTAGGTGCAGGGTGCAGAGGTGAGGTAGGTGCAGAGGTGAGGTAGGTACAGGGTACAGAGTGCAGGGATGAGGTGGGACCCGGAGCAGAGTGCAGGGATGAGGTGGGACCCGGAGCAGAGTGCAGGGATGAGGTGGGACCCGGAGCAGAGTGCAGGGATGAGGTGGGACCCGGAGCAGAGTGCAGGGATGAGGTGGGACCCGGAGCAGAGTGCAGGGATGAGGTGGGACCCGGAGCAGAGTGCAGGGATGAGGTGGGACCCGGAGCAGAGTGCAGGGATGAGGTGGGACCCGGAGCAGAGTGCAGGGATGAGGTGGGACCCGGAGCAGAGTGCAGGGATGAGGTGGGACCCGGAGCAGAGTGCAGGGATGAGGTGGGACCCGGAGCAGAGTGCAGGGATGAGGTGGGACCCGGAGCAAATGTTACTCACATCACAGCATGTTGTCTGATGTTCGTGCAGCCTTCCTCTTCCAGACGCAGCTTCCCCGCCCCCTTCCTCCTCCTCCCTCCTCTGCTCTCATAGATGATAGATCAGTGTGTACTCGAGAGGGATCAGAGCAGCCGCGGGGATGGGAGAGCTGTCACCTGTAAATACAGAAGCAGCGCTTCTGTATTCACAAGTGATAGTAGCGAGCAGCCAGCGTGTGAGCAGCACCAGAGGTGGCCAAACTTTTTGCAGGCTCAAGGGGCCCCCCCAACAATAATTGGACCTGGGCAGGTGCCCCTTTTGCCCTGCGTTAAAGACAGCCCTGTACGGAACAGAAGTCTGGACCAGCTGCACAGTTACTGTCTTTCAAACCATTTATTTGAACACACACACACACACACACACACACACACACACACAGGTATACATCTTAAAAAGTTAACAAGGATGGTCATGTATCTGCATCACTTCACTGATCTGGAATCACTTCTATATTCTCTTTGACTTGGGTGATGGCAGTGCAAGTATGGGGATAGTCTTCATCCCTTTCCTACATTGAAACAGGAACTACTGACACATATTCCTTCTGCAACAGGAATCGGTCATTAGTCATTACCCTTGACGCCATCTCTTCATGGGTCAATCTTTGCAAGTGATGAAAGAATAATAAATACAAGGCTATTAATGGCTACCATCTGGGACACCTTCGATCTATGATTTAATCTCCAAGTGGGTATTCATGCAATTGATTTTAACACAGTAGTCCTAAGTCATAGGTCTGGAATACAGATAACTACTAGTGTGTAAATATTATATATGATTTATTCAAATAAAAAAATACCAACTGAAAACGTAAACTAAAAGGTCAAAAGCAGTCCATAAACATTACAATCTAATTCTACAATATCCTTCTGATTTATCAACAAGGTAGTGCATGGACAAACCTAAATAACTTATTCAATTCATACACAATAAGTGAGGTACTTTCATAGCTCTGAAGAAATCTAAAGGAGATTACAAAATCAGGATGCAACACGTGTCACAACCATAAACCTTTAAGCGGAGTTCCACCCAAAAGTGGAACTTCCGCTTTAGGCAGACCCCCTGACATGCCACATTTGGCATGTCATTTTTTTTTTGGGGGGGGGGAGCAGGTTCCTAGTTTTAACAGGTACCCACTCCCACTTCCGCTCGGAGCGCCGCGGCACCCTGAGCGGAAGTTCTCCTCTCCCCCTCCCTCCCATCTTCTGGGACATGTCAGAGGTCCCAGAAAATTTCCGGCCAATCACGACGCGCAGCGCAACTCGCGCATGCGCAGTGCGTACCTGGCTGTGAATCCGCAAACTGTCACAGCCGGGTGCCCACACCAGTGATGCCGGTGCCGCAGAGCAGAGAGGGAGAAGAGTGACGCTTCGGGCGGCCGCATCGTTGGACAGGTGAGTGTGTGTTTAAGCTGGAACTCCGCTTTAACTGTAGCTTCCCAAAAAAAAAAAAAAAACCCAGTAAAAAAATAAAAAAAATACATATTTGTCTCACTGTTTATTATTTTCTAATCGTTCCCAAGTGCCAGCAGCAGGGGTGATTTGATTTAGGTCAATTTAAATCACGATTTAAATCATGGATTTAAATTACTTGTAAAAAGGCTTGATTTAAATCAACTCGATTTAGAACATAATTTTTAAACAGCAACTGTCATCTCTAACCCGCAGCAGCGCCTCCTCTGACCCGCTGTTGACTCACCGACAGTCCCATTAACTTTAATGGGATGGCTGATGGTGAGGCAGTGACTCAACAAGGCGAGGGTTGTGGCAGCAGCAGGTGAGTGGATGTCCGCTAACAAGCGCTGCCATGATGGATCTGAAATGATAGGTGCTCCTTAAATGTAAGGATTCTTGCAGGTAGTTAATGTGAAATTGTGTGAATACATCAATGCAGTACATGTTATTTCAGCTAACAGAGCTGGAATTCATTAACCACTTGCCGACCGAGTACGGTAATAGTACTGCGGCAAAGTGGTTCGTTATCGTCTGACGACGTAGTATTAACGTCGTCAGACACTCCCCCTTCTGGGCGGCGCTTGCGCGCCGCCGGAGGCTCGCTCCCGCTGTTTTCATTCACAGCGGGAGTCGGGCCAGGGGAGGAGCAGCGGCGATCGCCGCTGCTCTGCCCCGATTGCCGGGGATCTAGTGTGGAGATCCGCCCGCCTGTGTAAACACAAGCGGGCGGATCTCCATAGTGACAGGGAGTGACAGATCGGACTGTTCAGCATAGCTGGACATCCGATCTGTCCATGACTCACTCAGTCACCTCCCCCCCTACACGTCAGTAAGCACCAGGCATACATTAACCCCTCCCTCTCCAATAAAATTAACCCCTTCCCTGCCAGTGTCATTTTTACAGTAACAGTGCATATATATAGCACTGATTACTGCAGTAATGTCACTGGTAACCCCAAAAGTGTCAAAAATGTCAGTCAAGGGTCCGATCTGTCCGCCGCAATGTCGCAGTCCCAAAAAAAAAAAAAAAAAAAAAAAAAAAAAAAAAAAAAAAAAAAAAAAAATCGCAGATCGCCGCCATTACGCGTTAAAAAAAAAAAAAAACCAAAAATGACAGAAATCTTTCCCTTTGTTAGTAAACGCAATAACTTTTGCGCAAACCAATCAAAATACGCTTATTGTGATTTTTTTTACCAAACATAGGTAGCAGAAAACAAATTGGCCAAAAATTTTTTAAAAAATTGGTTTTTACATCTTTTTTGGGGGGAATTTCATATAAAAAAAATGTTAAAAATATTATTATTTTTTCAAAATAAATGCTTTTTTTTGTTTATAGCGCAAAAAGTAAAAATCGCACAGGTGATCAAATACCACCAAAAGAAAGCTCTGTTTGTGGGAAAAAAAGGACGTAAATTTTGTTTGGGTACGGCGTCGCACGACCGCGCAATTGTCAGTTGAAGTCGCACAGCGCCGAATCGCAAAAAGTGGCCTGGATGGAAGACCGCAAAATCCTCCGGTGGTAAAGTGGTTAAAGGAGTTTACCAAAAATGTAAATATTGCAGCCTCATGCTACATAACTAATCTTCATTTCATGCTGAATAAACTAAATAATGTATCTTTAGATAGATTTTTTTTTTAAATCATCAATTTTTATGGACCTTGGCCAGCAGAGTGCAAAAAAAAAAAAAAAAAAAAAACACACCTTTGTTATACTAAGAGCCCATTCACACTAGCAGGACTTGTGAGGCGACTTGTGTCGCCCCAGGTCGCTTGACATAACAAAAGCAATGTTAATCAGTGCCATCTTAATTGCCACTACTGAAGTTGCTCCGACTTCAGAAAAGGGTCCTGTACTACTTTGAGGTGACCTGTGATCCGACTTGACCCATATACTTCAATGGGAGTCGCCTCCTTATCTTAATTGACACGACTTGTTATCAGACTTTCCAGGAAGAAGAAAGATTAGCCAGGCATTCCCCACAGACAAAGTCGCCTGTCTCTTCAAAGTAGTGCACAAGCCTCTAAACAAGTCTCTAAACAAGTCTCTAAACAAGTCTCTAAACAAGTCTCTAAACAAGTCTCTAAACAAGTCTCTAAACAAGTCTCTAAACAAGTCTCTAAACAAGTCTCTAAACAAGTCTCTAAACAAGTCTCTAAACAAGTCTCTAAACAAGTCTCTAAACAAGTCTCTAAACAAGTCTCTAAACAAGTCTCTAAACAAGTCTCTAAACAAGTCTCTAAACAAGTCTCTAAACAAGTCTCTAAACAAGTCTCTAAACAAGTCTCTAAACAAGTCTCGGGGCAACTTTCTGGTCGCGGTAGTGTGAACCGGCTCTTACCAGTAATGATATTTCTGAGAAATGTCAAGGACAACTTGAGAGATGATCGGTTTTACATTCAACAGGAAACACAAACCAGAAAGAATACAAAGCCCCTCCCTCCCCCTTATCCTCAGTTGTTGCAAGTAAGGAACATCCACCAATGTGCCCAAGGGGAATTTTTAGGTAAAAATGCAACAATTCCAAACAACATCACTTTAAAACAAAACATCTGGGTGGGAATATGAACACTGTCCTAGAAGATTCTTGGCAAAATCATTAACGGTAGGTCTAACCAAGGTTTTCCCAAATCATCTTCCAGGACAGATACTTGAGAGGATTTCCAAAGGAAACATATCTTTTCCGGGGGACTAATGTCAGAGGGAGCGGACCTTGCCAGAAGAACACAGCGATTACTGCTAGCAGCTATACAGTAATAGCCACTAGCAATAATATGCATGTAAAATTTGACAGGCTGGTTGTACTCGATTAACTTGGGTACATTCAGCCTGCCCATATATTGTTCAAGACTTGGCTTGTTCCTGCTGAACTGGTCAAAATTGGGACTGTTCACATCTGACTTTAGAGATTTAAAGAGTGAGGTCAGGTGGTAACTGACCAGTACTGATGCTGAAACACAATCTCTCTAATCCATCAGACTAAAGTACTCTAGGAGGCACTAGATGGGACCACTATACAAGACTAAAATTTAGATAGAGCTTTGTCAATTAAATTTCCAGAAAACCCAAAAAGGGCAATAAACTAACTCCTTCATGGATTAAATCCAGAACTGTAAGGCCCCAGGCGTACTGGATGTTATAAAAACAGCATCATCATTAGCTGTAGAATGCTGCATTAAAAACACAAGTTTTGCCATGTTAATGTTTTTGCACTAGCGTTTTTTAGCAAAACTATACTCCCACAGACTCAAAAACCCTCCTAAATGCCAGATAGCTACATTTTTCAGCATTAGAGCATTTTTACACCTGAAAAACTCCTCTTCAAACACAGCAGTTCTGAGTTTTTCCAGCCTGATGCTCAAAACAGCAGCTGTAAAAATGCACTGTGTGCATTAGGCCTACGAATGTATTATGAATGCATGCAAATTCTTTTTTTGCCAGGAATCAAAACCTCCGCCAAAAACTTTAGTGTGTGGTTTAATAGTATACACTTTAAAGCTAAGGAGAAGTTTGTTAATCTCTGTTTACAAGCATTATCTTATCCCAAGAATCCTCCTCTCGGCCTCCAGGCCATTAGGCAGAAGACAATTCTGTAGAAACCAAGGAGGACCGACCAGAGACTCCAAAGCTGAGACCCAGCTCCTTTTTTATTTTCCCTCCACCCATGAAACTATCAAATGTACTTCTGTTCGATTCTGGATGATCTTCCTGACCACTAGGGGCAGCAAAGACATTGGGGAAATGCATACCCCAACCTAAACCCCCCCCCCCTTAAAGACATTATAAAATCTACCTACCTGCCTTTCAACTGTCTAAAGACGTACTATGACTATGTAGATCAATGGTGCCATTTGTTGGTCTGTACAGACAAGTTATAGTAGAATAAATCTTCACATTCCAGCGTCAGAGGTTTATGTTTGTTTGAAACACAAGGCATGCCACATGGCACTTCAGAGGTTAATGAAAAAGCCCTGTCTGTAGGCTAAAGACTGACACCTCCTGTGAAGAAACGACATGTCCCACAATCCTGGGACTTGCAGTCTAGTGCTGGTGCAAGCGAAAGAAATTAAAGTGTTACTAAACCCAGGACCCTGCATTCACTATATCTGGTCTCCCGCAGTAAATGCATTTTAGTAAATATAAACTGCTAAATATCTTTTCTCACCAGCAATATATAGCCTTGTGACTTCTATCAATTTCCGGCCCAGCACTGGTTAAAGCTTGTAGGGCTTTTCATTCTCTTCTGATTGTCCTATGAGGCTGCATGACCCCTGACCCTCTGTCTGGACAGTGCTGATCACATGCACCCTCACCAAAAAAAAAAAAAAAAACTCTCTAGCAATACACATAATACTGAGCATGTGCAGAGTGCCTCCAAGGCTCTGCACTATCAGCAGATGAATTGGGGACAGTATAAGGGGCAGGGAATCAGAGAAGACAGGAACAAACAGCTTTTTTTTTTTTTTTTTTTTTTTTTTTTTTTTTTTACACAATGTAGAGGAACCCTTAGGTTCCACATTGAGTAGAACAAGCATGCTTTACTGCATATACAGACTGATTTTACTGTTGTGGGTTTAGTAACACTTTAACAGAGCTTACCATGCTGGAGGAGATGTGTTTGTTTCAGAAAACATTTGTGAAGCACACAGAAAAAAAGGCAAGGCGTGCCTGAGCCCTAGAACAAGAAGTGGATTGTCCCTCTGGTGAAAACAGAAACATGGTAGGTGGATTCATGAATGGACATAGGTGAAATCAGTCAGCCGTGACACTACAAACTGCAGCCACCACATGTGAGTCCACAATTACAAAGGCAAATAAACAAGAACTAAAAGTGTACAATCCAAGCGCATGAGTTTGATTATTATTATTATTATTATTATTATACAGGATTTATATAGCGCCAACAGTTTGCGCAGCGCTTTACAATGTGAAGGAAGACAATACAGTTACAATACAGTTCAAAACAGGAGGAACTAGAGGGCCCTGCTCGTTAGAGCTTATAATCTAGAAGGGAGGGTCAAGTGAAACAAAAGGCAATAACTGTGGGGGATGGGTTGATGGAGAAAAAGGAGGTACATTTGTTAGGGGTTGGTAGGATAGGCTTCTCTGAAGAGGAGGGTTTTCAGAGATCGCCTAAAAGCTAATAGAGTGGGGGATAATCAGACAGATAAGGGTAAGGAGTTCCATAGGATTGGAGAGGCTCTGGAAAAGTCCTGGAGGCGAGCATGGGAGGAGGTGATGAGTGAGCAAGAGAGCAGGAGGTTTTGAGAAGAACGAAGAGAGCGATTAGGTTGGTATTTTGAGACTAGGCTAGTGATGTAGCTGGGGGCTAGGCTGTGGATGGCTTTGTAAGATGTTGTAAGTATTTTGAATTTAATTTGTTGGGTGAGCGGAAGCCAGTGGAGGGCTTGACAGAGAGGAGCGGCAGACACTGAGCGATTGGTGAGGTGGATGAGTCTGGCGGTTTGAGTATGAGTTTGATGAAAGCATTCCGTCACACATGGACATAATACAGTAAAAAATGTATGCAAATGGCAGATTCTGGTCCTGTTTTAAGCAGTATATACTTCGGAAAGCTTGATTTTACAACCTCCACATTTTTAACAGGGTAGACTACCTTAAAAATATAATGAGTAGGAAAGCCTTGCTTAGAGTCCAGTAACCTAAAGCAATCAGAGCCTTGAGAAGAATGGAGCGTGGTTGCTCGTGCTTCTAAGTGGCCAGGCAGAAGTGCATCATCATCTGCTGCCATCTTGATCCTCCTTGACCTACCATACAGGGAAATTGTCCAGTCGCGCAATACTTGCAGGAAACCAGGGAAAAAAAGCCCCCCCCAGGAGGCCCAATGACCACCAGCACCTTTACCGCAACCAATAGAGCAGACTAAAATACATCGGACTGCTTGAGTTGCCTGGTCAGTCAAGCGGCAAGATCCAGCATGTCTTCAGGTAAGCACCTTGGGCAGAAACACAGGCACACCAAAACCTAGTCTCCTGAGGGGGGCCTGATGACCACAATTACCAGAGCCAGTGGAAGCAAGACAAAACATGAGGAATTGTACTACTGGATGGTCGGAAACACAAAACAATCGAGGATGGAGGAAGGAGGGTTTTTTTTTTAATGCATTCTGGATTGTGTTACCTATTAAAGGCGGAACCAATCATCTCTCAAGCTGCTGTCTTGGAAGATGATTTGGGAAATTCTAGTTTTCAATCATTTCAAATTATTCAATGAAGCAGACACTTATGTTTGTTGTAATTTTCTTCAACAACTGACACATTGGGTGGTGGTGGTTGGGGTGAGTATTAACGTGGTGGTTGCTAATAGTTACAGGTCACACTACTGGTTTTATTGCAAATAAGAGGTTCATGCTCTCACTTTTTTTAAGATTCAGTATGCACATGGCATATATATTATTGAGATACACATTTTACTGCAATATACACTAGATAACCAAAAATATTGGGACACCTTCCTTTACATGCACACAAACTTTGATGGCATCCCGTTCTTAGTCCATTGGGGTCCAATATGGAGTTGGTCCGCCCTTTGCAGCTAAAACAGCTTCAACTCTTCTTCTGGGAAGGCTGTCTACTCACTCATCCATGTCTTTATGGACCTTGCTTTGTGCACTGGTCCAAATTATTTGGTGGTGGTGGAGGAGGAGGGGGGGGGGGGATTATGGTGTGGAGTTGGGCTTGGTCCCTTAGTTCCAGTGAAGGGAACTCTTAAGGCATCAGCATACATACTAAGACATATTGGACAATTTCATGCTCCCAACTTTATGGGAACAGTTTGGGGATTGCCCCTTCCTGTTCCAACATGACTGCGCACCAGTGCACAAAGCAAGGTCCATAAAGACATAGATGAGCAAGTTTGGGGTGGAGGAACTTGACTGGCCTGCACAGAGTCCTGACCTCAGTCTGATAGAACACTTTTGAGATGAATCACAGTGGAGACTGCGAGCCAGGCCTTCTTGTCCAACATCAGTGCCTGACCTCACAAATGCGCTTCTGAATGAATGGTCAAACATTCCCATAGACACATTCCTAAACCTTGTGCACAGCCTTCCAAGAAAAGTTGAAGCTGTTATAGCTGCAAAGAGTGGGCCAACTCAATATTGAACCCTACGGATAAAGACAGGGATGTGATATTTAAATGAATCTATTATTTTACTAAAGAAGCACTGTGCTTTAGAGATACTGCTGCTAAATATGGACACAATTTATTTTCTTCGATTCCCTAAAATTAAACCCAATTAGTATCAAAAAAAAAAAAAAAAAAAAAAGGAGGAAAAGAAAATTAGGTTTTACCCGATACTGGAAACCGGTGGGCCCAAGTTCCTTAAAACTTTCATCACCTTCATAGATAGACCGAAGAGCTTCCAGTTCCATCTAAAGAAAAGCAAATAGTGACAAGATGGTTATGGGGAAGTTCAGTGCATTGTCAAAAAAATTGTGGTTCACAGGTAGAACCTGATGATATTTAAGCTAAGGAGAGACAGCACAGCACTGTGAACATCTGAATAGAGTAAACGCTACTTTCTAGAATAGACAGGAATAGAATTAGCTTCCAGGTATGAATTCCAGGCATCCAATTAGAATTCCAGTTATGAATATTTTTACATAGTTACATGGGTGCAGCTTGGACCAATGCAAGTCTGTATATACCATACCCGCAGGATCCCTCTGGACACTACTACCCATTGATCTCCTCTAGTTTCTGGGTCCGGTGCCAAGTGGTTACCATGCTGCATTCTGAACAAAGAAGTCAAATGCCATTCATAGATTATTTTGTATTTTCCTAACGATTGGACAAGGTGGAGGGGGATGGGAGACGTCCCGCTCTCCACCTCATCTCACGAGAGAATGCTTTGAATGGCACCAGTGCTGAGTGGCCAACCTCCTGTGTTCAGAATGCTGCAGGGCACAGGACCCAGAACATAATGGAGATGCAGTGCTTATTACAGGGACTGCTTTCCAGCTTCTAGTGGGATCCACAGGTATGGAAAATACATAGTTACATTGGTCAAAGATAGAATCCTTCTTTCAGGCTTCTTTCACAGCTCTGTTGCAAAAATGCAGTAAAAAGCGCATATGCGTTTTTGCCACATTGTTGCCAAGTTTTTGGTGTTTTGCACCTGTGAAAAAAGGACACAACTCAAAAGCCACTAAAAATGCAACTGTGGAAGCGTTTTTGATGCATTTTAGAGGCGTTTTCTTTTCATTTCAATGGCAAGGTGCTTTTTTGGTGTGTTTTTTTTTTACTGTACCAAACATGCACCAAAAACGCAAATGACTGGTGTGAAGAGTTCCATAGTAGAACAATTAGGCATTTTTCTTCCACCTTTGGTAAAGTAAACATGGAACAAAAACTGATATGTAGGGATAAGCTTTGAGTCGAACATTGGCTATTTGCTCGTTCGTCGAATGACAAACAAATGGGCTTCTTTTGTGGGAAATTCAAGTTCCTGCATTATCATGGACTCTGGCCTCTTAATTCCAATAAATAAATCACTGGTTGGCCAGGGGAAATCAAACTCACAGCTCTCTCATTGCAAGCCTGGTATTCTACCACCTACGCCACCGTTAAGCTGAACACACTATTCCTAACTGTTATCTCATCCACTGTATGTAGGGTGAGATAGGAGTCAGTTAGGCAGGGAAAGTGTGTTCAACCTAAGCATACTTGACGGTCTGCAATTGCGATGGTTGTGGGTTTGAATCCCTTGGCCAGCAGGTGATTTATAAGTGGAATTTTATAATTAATATTACATTGCTAGCAGGCTTATTACAGTTTGTTGAGATCAGATAGTGCAGTGTATACCACAAAGTTATATATACAGTAAAACCTTGGTTTGAGAGCACTTTGCAAGACAAGCACATTTTTTAAATAAATTTTGACTTGATATACAAGCGATGTCTTGATATACAAGTAGCGTCATGTATAAAAAAGAAGAGAGGAGCCTCTAAGTGTAGCAATATGATTACATTTAATTAAGGTTCAATATTTAGCAACTCACATGGTTAATGATTAAAAAACAGGCACATCTAAGAATGCAGGCATCCGGGGTAAAGCTGTCCACATAGATCATCCTCTGCACAGCCATCTTCATCATCCCTTTCCCGCTGCACTCCACGAGTGATTCAAAGCCTCACTTTCAGATCACTCTACTGCAGGCTATTCTTCCCGGTCACGATTGCAGACTGACAGTGGTGAGAGTCGGTGGTTCAAAAGATGGTCTATGTAGACAGCTTTACCCCGGATGCCTGCATACTTAGATGTGCCTATTTTAATCATCAACCATGTGAGTTGCTAAATGTTGAACCTTCATTAAATGTAACCATATTGCTACACTAGAGGCGTCTCTCATCTCTCTTATATTCTGTAGCTCTGCTAAATTTTGCTTCTAATCCCCTTGGGAAGGCTGCATATTGTGGATGGACATTTTATGGCTACACAACCTATCACATTGCTATAATCTTTGTATATAGACTATAAACTGAAGGACTTGAGGAACGAATCATCTGAGTTTCCGTTATTTCTTACGGGGAAAATCGCTTTGATATAAGAGTGCTATGGATATATACATTTCAGTTTATATCAGTATTGCTGAAAAAAACGGCGTGGGGTCCCCATGGATTTTAAGGGGAACTGCGCGCTAAAATTAAAAAAAAAAAAAAAATGGCATGGGGTTCCCCCTAAAATCCATACCAGACCCTTATCCGAGCACACAGCCTGGCTGACAAGGATGGGGGTGGAGGCGAGCGAGCACCCGCCCCCCTCCTGAACCATACCAGGCCACATGCCTTCAACATGGGGGAGAGGGTGCTTTGGGGCAGCGGGGCCAGCCCAAAAGCACCTTGCCCCCATGTTGATGGGGACAGGGTTCTCTTTCCCACAACCCTGGGCTGTGGGGGTCTTCGGGGGGGAGAGAGGCTTATCGGAATTTGGAATCCCCCTTTACCTAGGGGACCCCCAGATCCCAGCCCCCCTCATCTGAATGGATATCGGGTACATCGTACCGCTACCCATTCACCAAAAAAGTGTACAAAAAAAATAAAGACAAAAGCCAGTTTTGGAAAAGTCTTTTATTAAAAAATTTAAAAAAATGTCCCCCGATGATCAGTCGCCCGTCCCCCCGAATAATAGAAAAAAAAGAAGGAAGAAGCTCCTGCTTCTCCGGACGCTTCCCACGTAATGAGCGGTTTTGATTTTACAGCTCTTTTATAGTGACCCGACGTCACAAGCCGCCCCATGATACACTGCTCAGGTGCAGTGAAAAAATTACATGATGTCAGTCATGTATGGGTACCTGCGCTCAGGATTAAATATTGCACAATATACTTGTATGTGAAGCTATCTATATATGAAAAGGGCTGCTGCTGAGAAAAAAGGGGGTTCCTTTCTAAAATGTATATGTATCAGTGCTGCTGATACATATACGTCAGTAATTTATTCACTGCAGCTGAGCAGTGCATTGTGGGGCGGCTTGTGACATCAGCTCATTACGTGGGAAGCGTCCAGAGAAGCAGGACCTTCGTTTTTTTTTTCGGGTGGACGGGCGACTGATAATCGGGGGGACAGTATTTTTTTTTTTAATAAAATACTTTTCCAAAACTGGCTTTTGTCTTTATTTTTTGTACACTTTGTTGGTGAATGTGTAGGGGTCCGATGTACCCGATATCTAGTCACATGGGGGAGGGGGCAGGATCTGGGGGTCCCCTTGTTAAAGGGGCTTCCAGATTCCGATAAGCCTCCCCCCGCAACCACAGCCCAGGGTTGTGGGGAAGAGACCCCTGTCCCCATCAACATGGGGACAAGGTGCTTTCGGGTGGGGGGGCAGAGCCCCCCGTGCCCCAAAGCTCCCACCCCCCCACGTTGAGGGCATGTGGCCTGGTATGGTTCAGGAGGGGGGCGCTCGCTCGGAAGCTGTGTGCTCGGTAGCAGGGGAGGAGGGGGCAGCAGGCTGCGTCCGGCAGGGGGAGGGGGAAGCAGGCTGCGTCCGGCAGAAGCAGGGGGCAGCAGGCTGCGTCCGGCAGAAGCAGGGGGAGGGGGCAGCAGGCTGCGTCCGGCAGGCTCCGGCCGGCAGCAGTGGCGTCAGCAGGCTCCGGCCGGCAGCAGAGGCGTCAGCAGGCTCCGGCCGGCAGCAGACTGCGTCCGGCAGGGGCAGACTGCATCCGGCAGGGGCGTCAGCAGGCTCCGGCCGGCAGCAGCGGCGTCAGCAGGCTCCGGCCGGCAGCAGCGGCGTCAGCAGGCTCCGGCCGGCAGCAGCGGCGTCAGCAGGCTCCGGCCGGCAGCAGAGGCGTCAGCAGGCTCTGGCCGGCAGCAGACTGCGTCCGGCAGGGGCAGACTGCGTCCGGCAGGGGCGGCAGCAGGCTACGTCCGGCAGGGGCGGCAGCAGGCTACGTCCGGCAGGGGCGGCAGCAGGCTACGTCCGGCAGGGGCGGCAGCAGGCTACGTCCGGCAGGGGCGGCAGCAGGCTACGTCCGGCAGGGGCGGCAGCAGGCTACGTCCGGCAGGGGCGGCAGCAGGCTACGTCCGGCAGGGGCGGCAGCAGGCTACGTCCTGCGGCGGTGGCAGGCTGCGTTCTGCAGCGGCGGCAGCAGACTGTGTCCAGCAGCAGCAGGCTGCGTCCTGCGGTGGTGGCAGGCTGAGTGCGGCGGCAGGCTGAGTGCGGCAGCAACAGGAGCAGCAGGCTGCATCCTATGGCAGCAGGTTACGTGCAGTAATTGGGAGAGTTTCTTAGTAGTCACGTTGCACTCTACAGTAGCTGTAAGTACACAGTGTGGGACTCACCTCTTGGTCCTCATTAGCAGTCATGATGTAACCAGTGCAGCTGATACAATAAACAGATAACAGCGCTGATCTCGTAATCACAGGTTACAGCTCACAGCCTTCTACAACATACACCGCCAGCCATTGCTCCTAGTCCACACTTCTCCGCACTGCGCATGCCCGTTGCCCGACGTCTTGTGTCAGAGCGTCACTCGTCCAAATTCTACGTTCTGTCGGGACCAGGACGGCCATCTTTATTAAGGGAAAAAAAATAAACCTTTAACTCACTTATTACCAGTATATATTCTATTTATAACATTGACTTTATTCCTAACATCCCTCCATAGCACTCTTCGTCTAATTACATTATATTTAGGCAACAGAACATCGTCTAATGTAATTCGACGGTGAATACAATGGAAAGTTACCAAAATAATATTGGTGTAGTAGTAAAAGGAATTTATCACGTTATAAACATGTTGCATGTTATAAACGCAGGAGGGTGACATACTCTGTGAAGTTTGTGTTCAGATGATATTAGGGTGTAATGGAAACAATTGCCCAAAGTAAATATGGAGGCAGGGGGATGTCCCGGCGGGCAGTGCGGTGTGTCAGCTGACAGTCGGTGTGAGGTGGAGGAGTAGAGCCCGGATGATAGGTGCTGTATATGGGGGAGCTGTATAGTGACAGGCCGCACACTGGAGACATGTACAGAGGAGAGGACCTTGCCTTCTGATCAGGTATTAGAGAAGAACCAGTACCTGCCATCATGTGCACACCCTGCTGCAATGCCACAATCCATAAACAACACCATTCAATGCATCTGTGTATTCCTTCATATACCGACACTGAAATGTGTTTTATATAGAATAGATTGCAGAGTCAGCCATGATCTCACCTGCTGTCCTCTCTGACACAGGGGGAGGGATCAGTGGGAACCAATCAGACTTTGCTGCATACACATGTGCTGATAGAGGAGAGAGCAGACTGAACACAGACTTCATATCAGCAGGCTAAGGGGTGACAACATTTTATTCCTTTAAAAGCTCATGCACACTAAAGTGCTGCATTTTAGGCCCCATTCATACCCGCAGCACAGCATAGGCAGCCTGTTTAGTTGACTGTCCCGCCCTTTGTGTGATAAACGCACCAGAGAAGCTCCTGTACTTTTTGTGGGCACCGATCCTTGCGCATTAATGAACTGTGCAAGCGCAATGAGTGTTTTTGTGCGTTTTCAGGAGCACATATAGGAATGTGCATTTCTGCATGCATTCCCTGAATGTACAGGTGTAAATGGGGCCTGAGCATTTTGACACGCTTATGCCTGCACGGGACGGCACTCAACAAGTAGAAATCCGTTTATTTAAATTGCACCTCTTCAGATTAGTACACTGTGTTGCTTATAGCGTGTCACAGAAAGAGGTACAGGAGGTTCTTCTTAGAAGACTGGTGTGTATTTAAAGAGGAAGAAACCCTCTACAACTTGTACCTATAGGTAAGCCTATATTAAGGCTTACCTATAGGTACTGTAAATATCTCCTAAACATGTACCGTTTAGGAGATATTTACTTTGCATGTAGCCAGTGACATCACTGACGCATTCACTCTGAAGGAATGGCCACTCGTGCTGTTGTTCTGTCAGAATACCATACCCCATCAGAATTCCATACCTCTGTCATTTCCGGTGCGGATCAGCTGTGGCTTCGTCATGCACCAGCTGTAGCCGCGTCACACATCCTAGTGCGCATGCATTGTATAGGTAGGGAATTTAGGTAACATCGTAATGGATCATGCAAAAGTCCTAGTGCGCATGCGCACCAACAGGTTGGGCAGCGGCATCTCTTAAAACAGACATCCATCCGATCTCAATGCCCCACACTGCACCGACCCGACAATCCGATCTCAATTCCCCACACTGCACCGACCCGACAATGACACATAGCTATCAAATGGACAGTGGGCGTGCGTGTGAGGGTAGGGAATAGGATCGTCCCATTGTCTGGTCGGTGCAGTGTGGGGCATGGAGATCGTATGCATGTTTGTTATAAGAGATGCCGTGGCCGACCCATTGGTGCGCATGCGCAATAGGAATTTTACCTGACGTTGTGATGTTATCAAAATTCCCTACCTAGTCCGCGCATGCACACTAGGATGTGTGACGCGGCTACAGCTGGTGCATGACAAAGCCACAGCTGATCCGCAAACCGGAAATTACGGAGGTAGGGAAATCTGATGGGGTAGGGTTTTCTGATAGAACACCGTTCCTTTAGAGCCCCGTGCCGTTACCGTCGGCTCGAGCCAATCAGATGGCCGGATGCCGCAAACCCGGAAGAAGGGCGACAGAACATGTCGCCCATGGACAGGTAAGCGGTCGGCACTGCGGGGGCTTCGTTCTTAGGTAAGTATTTCATAATGAGCTAGTATGTGATGCATACTAGCTCATTATGTGTTTTTTCTTTCAGGTGTTCGTTTAAAAAAAAAAAAAAAATCGGAGGTTTACAACCTCTTTAAGCCCCATAGAGTTCAGTGGGCATCTGAATATTAAGTACACAAGTGTTTATTTGTGACTGACAGCGGGTCTCTTTTATCTCAGCCTGAAGCTAACAAAACCCATGTTAAAGAAGAAGCACAGCTTGTTTGGCTGTACTTCTGCTGTGGATCACAGGAATGCAGTTCGTTCTGTACTCCCGTGACCCGTTTTCAGCAGACAGCAGGCTGAAGCCCGCTGATGTCACAGAGCCTGTCCAGGCTGGGGAAAGAACACGACCATATGGTCGTTATCCGCCCATATACCTGGACTGGCACCCGACTCAGCCTCTCAGCCAGCAGCTCCCCCCCCCCCCCCCCGCGCTCCAGTGAGCGAGAAGGTGGGTGCACAGTAAGTAGAGGGGCGGCGACTGACAGTCAGCAGCCCTCTGCTCACAGAGCTGTAGGGACTGAGTGATCGGCAGTGTTTGATCGCTCAGTTCTCAGTGTCAGAGCTGGTGGGGGACAGATGTAGCATTGGACTGTATGGTTCTAACAAAAAAAAAAAGGCATTCCCGTACTTCTCTTTTAAACAGTTCAAAGATGCATGTATACATGTGACAAATGCACAAAAAAACACTAGCAAACCTTAGGAAATGTTGTGCTACCCCTTTTAAATAAATATGTAAATCCTCTATAAGCAATAATAAATGAATGAATCAACACACCAACATCCTAGTGATTAATAAATCCAAACAACAATTAACACAAATATAAACTCTGAAAAAAGTCCAGTCAGCATGTGTCACATGGGGTCAGGATTTATTATTCACTATGATGGTGAATGGATTTATTAAATTATTATTGGAAATCTTTATATAATAAACACCTACCTGCTCTGTGCAATGGTTTTTCACAGAACAGCCCTAATCCTCTTCTGGGGTCCCCCATTGGTGTCGCTGGCTGGCTCCCCCCCCCCCCCCCCATAGCAAGCCACTTTTGCTATGGGGGAACTCATGCGGGATCCTGGGCCACCCCTCGCTCTCTCCTCACAGGCTATGA
Organism: Pelophylax lessonae; assembly: GCF_965119305.1. NCBI lineage: Eukaryota > Metazoa > Chordata > Amphibia > Anura > Ranidae > Pelophylax > Pelophylax lessonae. The sequence goes on from NC_138768.1 coordinate 716,006,269, forward strand.
TTGACAATAGCTGCCTCGATCTCTAGTGAGGAGAGAAAGCCAAGAGGGCCACTGTTCTCGGCACAGTGCTGGACTGAGATCGGGCTCGAGTAAATATGGGGGGGGGGAGCTGCTCACAGGTTTTTCACTTTAATGCAGAATCTCAAAAAAGGGGATGTGGAGTGCCTGAATTAAATCCTTTAACTTGATTTTTTGCAGAACAAAACTGTTCCCCAAATATGTTCTGTTCTAATAAATTGATTACATGTACTTTTGTTATATGAACGGTGCAGTCCAGGCTGACTGATGCATGAACAAGAATATACATACAGTACCTACCAGGTCCTATGAATGTGTATCCTGCTATATTAAAATACACTGCTCAAAAAAATGAAAGGAACACTTTTTTTATCAAGTCAATAAAGCTCCTGGGATTTTGATCTGGTCAGTAAAGTAGCAGAGAAGTTTATCGGTTTCAGTTGCTTTGGTGTTAATGAAATAAACAACATGTGCGCAAGATTGGCAACAATAAGACAACCTCCAAAACAGCAATGGTTTTACAGGTGGAAGCCACTGACATTTTTCACCTGCTCTTTTTTGACTGTTTTTCACTAGTTTTGCATTTGGCTAGGATCCGTGTCACTACTGGTAGCATTAGGTGATACCTGGACCCTATAGAGGTGGCACAAACAGTTCAACTCCTCCAGGATGGCACATCAATATGTGACATTGCCAGAAGGTTTGCTGTGTCTCCCAGCACAGTTTCAAGAGCATGGAGGAGATTCCAGGAGACAGGCAGTTACTCCAGGAGAACTGGACAGGGCCGTAGAAGGTCCTTAACCCATCAGCAGGACCGTTATCTGATCCTTTGTGCAAGCAGGAATAGGATGAGCATTGCCAGAGCCCTACAAAATTCCCTCCAGCAGACCACAGGTATGAATGTCTCTGACCAAACAATCAGAAACAAACTTCATGGGGTGGCATGAGGGCCCCACGTCCTCTAGTGGGCCCTGTGCTCACTGCCTGGCACTGTGGAGCTCGATTGGCATTTGCCATTGAACACTGGAATTGGCAGGTCTGCTACTCGCACCCTGTGCTTTTCACAGATTGAGAGCAGGTTCACCCTGAGCACATGTGACAGTCGTGAAAGGGTCTGGAAAAGCTCTGGAGAATGTTATGCTGCCTGTAACATTGTTCAGCATGACCGGTTTGGTGGTGGGTCAATGATGGTCTGGGGAGGCAAATCCATGGAGGGACGCACAGACCTTTACAGGCTAGACAATGGCACCCTGACTGCCATTAGGTATCGGGATGAAATCCTTGGACCCATTTTTAGATCCTATGCTGGTGGAGGGGGTCCTGGGTTCCTCCTGGTGCACAACAATGTTCGGCCTCGTGGTGAAAGTATGCAGCCAGTTCCTGGAAGATGAAAGAATTAGTACCATTGAATGGCCCCCACGCTCACCTGACCTAAATCCAATAGAACACCTCTGGAACATTATGTTTCAAACCATCTGACGCCGCCAGGTTGCACCTCAGTCTATTCAGGAGCTCAGTGATGCCCTTGTCCAGATCTAGGAGGTTAAACCCCAGGACACAATCTGTTGTCCCATTAGGAGCATGCCATGACGTTGTCAGGCATGCATACAAGCACGTGGGGGCCATACAAACTACTGAGTACCATTTTTTGAGTTGCTGAAAAAAAAACATTTCAGCAAAATGGACTAGCCTGCTGCATAATTTGTTTCACTTTGATTTTCGGGATGTCTTTGAATTCATTCAGCCCTCTGTAGGTTGATCATTTTCAATTAAATGTTGTGGCATCCTTTCCTTCCTAGCACATTACCCATTCCATATCTGTATCCAGCATATTTTTCCCCATTGAGATCTGATGTGTTTTCAAAGTGTTCCTTTAATTGTTTTGAGCAGTGTATAAAAAGATAAATCCTTTTGCATTGTTAACAACATAATTGTTCTTCTCCATTTACTTTTCTTAACTTTTTGTTTTTTCTTTTTAAGGTTTGCACCATTATTTTAAAAATGGGCCCCACACAGTGGGATTTCCCTGTGGAGCTATGCTGTCGTCCAATGGCCTTTGTGACTCTCACTGGACTAGATGTAACATACAATGCTGTCCACAGAGCGATATGGGATGCATTTTGTGCCAACAGAAGAGCAGACCGGGTGCCCATCTCATTTAAGGTGCTACCCGGTGATCATGAATATCCAAAATGTAGGACAAAGGTAAGCACAGTCTGTGATTTGACACCTACCTTCAATGCTTTTGGATAAATCGTAAATGTATTCCTGTTTCTTCAGAGAACATCATATGAATGGTACATTCCTAAAGGCATTCTGAAGACTGGATGGATGAATAAACATCTGAACTTGGTGCCTGCTCTGGTTGTTGTGTTTTATGAACTGGACTGGGATGAGGCCCAGTGGAAGGAGAAGCAGTCAGAATGTGCAACCAGGGTGGAAATTGTAAGGTACGTAACCCGGACACCTTATTGTGTCTATAGTCTTAATGTTAAATATATTTGATAATAGAACATTCCACTCAAAAAGTAACGATTTGATGGGTCGCATCTGCGGACTTGCCCCTGAGCTAGGCTGTGTGCGACTATTGACTCACACAGTGCAGCACGCCCCCCATCCTCCTCATAGCATTTGATTGACAGCAGTAAGAGCCAGTGGCTCCCGCTGCTTTCTCTGAGCCTGTGAGAAGGGAGAGAGAGAACCAGTGCTGCTGCATATGGTCACAGCGTTGGATCAATACAGGACTCACTCGGGTAAGTATTGAAATTAGTGGAAGGTTTTTTACTGAAAATGGGAAGTAAACTCTGCAAAGAAATACCATAATGTGCTAGTATGCATACTAGACATTATGAAGGACTTGCCTTAAAACGAAATTCTCCAGCTGCACGCTGTCACCACTGCAGAGGCTTCCATCTTCACCCGGTCTTCCTTGTGGGTTCAGGGACTCCGGGTGTCTGATTGGCCAAGCCACGATTTACATCGCCCGCAGCACACAGCTCTTAAGGAGTGGCACGGGCATGCCGTTCCTTCAAAGCGCATGCGCCGGTGATGTCACCAGCTGCTGCTCGCAAGAATATCTCCTAAACGGTGCACGTTTAAGAGATATTAATTTTACCTACAGGTAAGCTTTATTATAAGCTTACCTGTAGGTAAAAAGTACATTCCAGAGTTTACTACAACTTTAATGGAGGTATTATTGGTAAAAAAAAAAAAAATTAAAAAAACCTGGCTTTAAAACCTCTTTAAACCTTTTGTGACCAGAGCTTAATGAAGCCTAAGTGCCCAGGTCAAATTTAACAGTTTAATTTTGTCTCAGTTGCTTAATTATAACTGTATAAGAAGTGGACCATGGGTGCAATGTCCAGCTCCTGCAGACAAGTCCTAAAACATTCTGAGGTACAGAGGTACGGGCTGTCAGTTTGAAAGCTCCCGGGCTTGTGAATGAACTAGGAAGCAGCTCATTGAGAACAAGCCCCCTTCTGCAGTGGAAGGCAGGACTTGTAATTTATTCATTCATAGATTGCTGTCAATACATGATGTGGCTGTGCGGGTAGAGCCCCTCACAGCTGTGCGGATTTTGAAATGTGACAGCAGGTGTGGGGAGAGGATCCACCACTCGCTGTCACCGGGAAAGGAGGGATGGGGGGGGGGAGGGGGGAGGTAGTTGTTGAGGAGAATATGTAGTGGAGCATGTTACACCTTAACTTTGTAACATGTTCCAAAAGGGGAACTTATCCATTATATCAGGGATCCTCAAACTACGGCCCTCCAGCTGTTGCAGCATTGTAAAACTCTGACATTCACAGACATGACTAGGCATGATGGAAATTGTAGTTCCTGAATAACTGGAGGGCCATAGTTTGAAGACCTCTGCATTATATGATCAATCAGCACCTGCCCAATGCTTTCTGAACTGACAGCAGTACTTTTGTTGCTAAAATCCTCCTGCTGTAAACTGCAGTGTCTGGGAGGGGGAACATGTAAGACACAAATTAAGGAGAATTTGGCTCAGTCAGGGAAAATAAAGGAAGTATTTTGCAATCTTCAGGCTGCAGACTAATACTTTTCTTTCCATTTTATTTTAATTCAAATTAGGCCTCCAGTCTGCATGCAATCAATATCTCATAGGTGACAGAGATAACCTTATCAAGAACCACTCTGATTGGTGCTCCGTTGTTAATCTGCCTTTCATCTAGCACCATGGATGAATAAAAGTAAATGTGCCATGCATCATAACACCCTTTTTCTTTTTTAGGCAAAGCTTGCAAGGGAGGAATACAAAGGTTGCTGTGGTTTTAATTCAGAAGAAAACACCATTACCACCAGGTGCTCCTATGTAATGTTAAAAAATATTAGACTGAAGGCCAGTTCACACCACATGCAGTCCAGTACGGTTGTTTTCTACATAAAAAACGCATGGATAGTAGGTTATATGGTTTTCAATGGCATAGTTCATGCCAATGTGGTCATTTCCAATTTCAGAAAAAAAAAGTGGAACATGCTATATTTTTTTCTTCACTGAACTGTACTGGGACATGGTAAAACACACCGTCATGCATCTAAATGCACTGGAGCACACATGTCCTTTTTTAAAGTTAAGAAATAAAGGGGGGGGGAATGCACTGGACTGCATAGAAAAACACACTGAAACGCATCAAAAACATGCATACAGAAAAGCATCTGGAATGCGTTTCTTTGGTGTGAACTGGCCATCAATCAATACTTAAATATATCACTGTCGCCCGCTGGTGTAAGAACATATACATTTCAGAAGGTATATACTTGCCACTGATTCATACCTTATTGAATAACTAAATTAACTTCACTTTATTGAGCCTTAGTTTTTAATATTTCCTTAAGAGAACCTGTGAGATAAAGATTTAAGTAAATTGTTAAACAAATAAAGAAGTGTCAAACATATTCTATCCAGGATCTGCACTTTCCCCTAAATATTTGTTTCTTACAAGTGACATTTCAGCCTTGATTTCCGTATTCTATCCAAAAAAAAAAAAAAAATTCCAGGTACTTATTTTGCACCGTCAATCTACACAGCACTTTATATATACAGTATATTGCCCATTGACATCACTCCCTGCCCTCAAGAAGCTTATCATTCAACTCAACATTCATGCATACACATCTAGGTCCAATTAAGGCAGGAGCCAATTAACCTCTTAAGCCTCGGAATGTTTACTCCCCTTCATCACCAGGCCATTTTTTGCAATGCAGCACTTTAACTAACAATTGCGTGCACGTGTGATACTGTACCCCATTAAGGTTTATGTCCTTTTTTAACCACAAATAGAGCTTTGTTTTTGTGGTATTAGATCACCTCTTCGGTTTTTATTTTTTGCGCTATCAACAAAAAAAGACTGACAATTTTGAAAAAAAAAACACATTTTTTCTTACTTTCTGCTATAAAACATCCAATAAAAAAATATAAAAAAAAACAAATTTCTTCATCAATTTAGGCCAATATGTATTCTGCTACATATTTTTGGTAAAAAAAAAATCACAATAAGCATATATTGTTTGGTTTGCGCAAAAGTTATCACGTCTACAAACTATGGGGTATATTTATGGAATTTTTTTTTTTTTTTTTTTTACTAGTAATGGCGGCGATCAGCACTTTTTAGCCAGAATGCGACATTGCAGCAGACATATCTAACACGAAGTGATGCTTTTGGGAACCAGTGACACTAATACAGTGATCAGTGCTAAAAAAGATATGCACTGTCACTCTACTAATGACACTTGCAGGGAAGGGGTTAACATCAGGGGCAATCAAAGGGTTAAGTGTGTCCTTAGGGGGTGCTTCCTAACTGTGTGTGGGGTTGCCTAACTGGAGGAAGACGGAGATCTGTGTTCCTGCTAAGCCAGAACACAAGATCTCCAACTTCCTCTCTGATAGATTGGCAGTCTGCTTTGTTTTCATAGGCCGACTGCCATTCTGCCTCTCCTGTGACGATCGGCAGGTCCTGGCAGACCTCTAACGTGCCGGACCTGCTGATAAGCTCCTGCTGTTATTGGACGCGCACCCCAGACCCTTTGCATGAAATCACTAACATGTACGTAATTCATGCAGAAGGGCCGCCCAGCCGCGGTATATCTGCGTGGGGCGGTCTTTAAGTGATTAACCAGCATGTCTTTGGAGTGTGAGAGGAAACTTGAGTACCCAGAGGAAGCCCACGGAGGCACGGGGAGAGTATGCAAACTCCAGGCAGGTAGTGCCATGGTTGGGATTCCAGTCGATGTCCCCAGTGCTGCCAGGTGGAATTGCTAACCACTTTGTCACTGTGCTACTTATTTTTTAAATGAGGTTCCCCTGTCCTTTAAAACCAGGAGACTCCTTCTGCACCCTAGTGAGAGTCTACTATTGTTTGTATGTGCATTTGTTTATTCTGCCAGTTCTTATTTCTGTTATTTTGTCTGTCATCCAGGTGAAGATCTGATTGCTTCAGAACGGGCTGCTGCTCTTTGCAATGCCTGTGATCTTTCGGGAAAATCTCTCTTTGTGCTCCCGCACACTGACCACTTGGTGGGCTACATTATTAGGTATGCAGTTTTTAGTTCATGTCAGGTACTTTTTAAAAATCTGAAAGAAACATGGAGCCAAACAGATCTCAAGTACCATACTACTACAGATAATTTCTAATGTTTGGCTGCTGTCTCTTTTCTTCAAGTTTATTTCATAAAACCATATGTGCATATCAATTTTATATGGGTGCCCACATTATTAGTATTTATTATTATTATTGATCTCTCTCTCTAGGTTAGAAAATGCATTTTATGAGCATGCGCAGACCTATTACTACACTGAAATCAGAAGGATAAAGTCCCATAAGGAGTTCTTAAACAAAACCACTCATCAGGTACAGTGATTATACTAATATTGCAATGTAAACAAAGTATATAGTTTAGTCTGCTGATTTAGATAAAATTCAGTCATTTTTATATGTTAATCCCTTTTTTTTTATTTTAAATATGCAAAGTCTCCCCACATATACCCTTGACTTAAGCTGGATACACACTATAGAATTGTCTTTTAGATTCTCTTCCTTTTAGATTTACCAAAACCATATAATATGAGGTGAAACCCTAAACACTTTCAATTTTTATGCAGTCAGGCAGGCCCTTGCACTAGATAGTTGAAGGTAAATCTAAAGGAAATCTCAACAAAAATTATATAGTGTGTATCCAGCCTTAAGCTGTCCATACACTAGCTGACAAATCGTTCAAACTCCTTTTCGAAAAAAGAAAAATCGGCCGTGAGAGCAGACGATCGTGCCATCATGTAATGACCGAATTTTGAACGATAAATTGTTCAATGGACGTTTTTCGTTCAGTTTGTCACATATGCCTAATGCAAACAGTTTGGCCGAGAAACACATTACCCTTTCCATTTATCGTTCGGCAGAATTTTCCAAACTGTTCCTTCAATTTTTGGGCTCTGAAAAGTTAAAAACGATTTTCTATTTGTGCCCATTAACTGGACGAAAAACGAATGATCGGACCAAATGACAGATTTTCGAAGGATTTTTCGGCTAGTGTATGGCCAGCATTAGATTAAGGAACGTATAGACCGGTTATGAGAGTTGGTCAATTTAACTATTTGCAGTTGGATTGGGTGATCTAGTCATGTTTGTAGATCCAGGCTCACTTCTCCTGAGGGCACAATTGATCAGACAGGTTAGAAAACCTGTTCTGATTGCTATTATTTACCTGGGAGATAGACAGTGTTTAACAAAATCTGGCCTGTTTTTCTATTCACCTACAGGGAGTGCAGAATTATTAGGCAAATGAGTATTTTGACCACATCATCCTCTTTATGCATGTTGTCTTACTCCAAGCTGTATAGGCTCAAAAGCCTACTACCAATTAAGCATATTAGGTGATGTGCATCTCTGTAATGAGAAGGGGTGTGGTCTAATGACATCAACACCCTATATCAGGTGTGCATAATTATTAGGCAACTTCCTTTCCTTGGGCAAAATGGGTCAAAAGAAGGACTTGACAGGCTCAGAAAAGTCAAAAATAGTGAGATATCTTGCAGAGGGATGCAGCACTCTTAAAATTGCAAAGCTTCTGAAGGGTGATCATCGAACAATCAAGCATTTCATTCAAAATAGTCAACAGGGTTGCAAGAAGCGTGGGAAAAAACCAAGGCGCAAAATAACAGCCCATGAGCTGAGAAAAGTCAAGCGTGCAGCTGCCAAGATGCCACTTGCCACTCAAATATCTCAAGACTGATTTTTCAAAGGTTTTATGGACTGATGAAATGAGAGGGAGTCTTGATGGGCCAGATGGATGGGCCCGTGGCTGGATTGGTAAAGGGCAGAGAGCTCCAGTCCGACTCAGATGCCAGCAAGGTGGAGGTGGAGTACTGGTTTGGGCTGGTATCATCAAAGATGAGCTTGTGGGGCCTTTTCGGGTTGAGGATGGAGTCAAGCTCAACTCCCAGTCCTACTGTCAGTTTCTGGAAGACACCTTCTTCAAGCAGTGGTACAGGAAGAAGTCTGCATCCTTCAAGAAAAACATGATTTTCATGCAGGACAATGCTCCATCACACGAGTCCAAGTACTCCACAGCGTGGCTGGCAAGAAAGGGTATAAAAGAAGAAAAGCTAATGACATGGCCTCCTTGTTCACCTGATCTGAACCCCATTGAGAACCTGTGGTCCATCATCAAATGTGAGATTTACAAGGAGGGAAAACAGTACACCTCTCTGAACAGTGTCTGGGAGGCTGTGGTTGCTGCTGCACGCAATGTTGATGGTGAACAGATCAAAACACTGACGGAATCCATGGATGGCAGGCTTTTGAGTGTCCTTGCAAAGAAAGATGGCTATATTGGTCACTGATTTGTTTTTGTTTTGTTTTTGAATGTCAGAAATGTATATTTGTGAATGTTGAGATGTTATATTGGTTTCACTGGTAAAAAAAAATAATTGAAATGGGTATACTGTATATTTGATTATTGTTAAGTTGCCTAATAATTATGCACAGTAATAGTCACCTGCACACACAGATATCCCCCTAAAATAGCTAAAACTAAAAACAAACTAAAAACTACTTCCAAAAATAGTCAGCTTTGATATTAATGAGTTTTTTTGGGTTCATTGAGAACATGGTTGTTGTTCAATAATAAAATTAATCCTCAAAAATACTCATTTGCCTAATAATTCTGCACTCCCTGTATTTGCTTCATTGACACTTGGCTAAAAGGCATGTTTATATAGCACCCTGCAGACAGTTTAGGTTGAGGAAAGTCATGTAGTGCCTTCATGTTAAACCACATTTGTGTGCAGGCACCTAAAGAAACCAACCAGCTTGCAGGTTTTTTTTTTTTTCGGTTAAATTTTTGATTGAACAAGTTGCAGTTAGAAGCTGATTGGCCACCATGCACAGCTGCGCCAGATTTTGCACTCCAGTTTTTATTAAATCAACTTCAATAGCTCAGCATAAGTGATTCCTCCATCCACCTTGAATGTGTAGATAAAGGATTTGGGTCTGTTTTTTTTTTTTTTTTTTTCTTTCTTTTTTTTTCCCATTCAACCCACTGGTTGAACAAAAAGACTGTATTTTGTAAATCTGTATAGGCTGGTTTAGGCTAGGTTCATACCTTAGCGCTTTTGTGGCCCGCGTTTGCGTGGGCACGGCAGCCCATGAATGAATGGGCTGCCGTGCCTGTGTTTCCACAAAAAAAGGTGCATGCACAGGCGCAGGGAGATCGCATGGCCTTTTTGACTATGCAAGTTCCCTTTGGTACCTGCAAATGCATTGCGTTTTTACATGTGTGGGGTGTCATTCTCCTAAGAGCAGCGAATTTTCACTGTGGGTGGTTGCTGGTGCAGCCACATGTAGGTGTGAACTATTTTTCTTAAGCGTACCATACACTGATGAAATTTGGCCGGTCTAGCAGGGACTGGCCAATTTTCAGTTGTGTGGGCTCCCCTGTTTTGTTTAATCGACTTCTGTCTAAAGCCTGGTACACACTGGTCAGATTGTCTGTATCTACAGTCCAATGTTAGTATAGCAATCTCCCTGCTGAGCTGTTGTGTTCTGACAGGAGGACGCGCTCCCCGCCAGAACAGCAGTCAGCGCTTTCAGTCATTGGCTGAGAGCACTGATCAGGAGTCAGTTGGCTACTGGTTTTCCATCAAGCTCGTCCAACAGCCGACTAGCCAACATACACACAGGCCGAATGTCGCCCGGTTTTTAGTGAACCGGCCAATGGTCTCCCGACATTCAGCACATTGGGTACTATGCATAAGGAACATGTTGAAAAATTTTCCACTGATCAGTGGTTTCAGCTGCTGATCAGTGTATCCGGACAGTGGTGAGGAAGATTCCTCATTCCACCATGTTTGGATGAATGGAGGAATCTGTTAGTTTGTTTTTCATTCAGCCTGCTAGCTGAATGGAAAAAAAAAAAACCAAACAAACTTCGTATGGTCAGCTTAAGCCTTTGTTCACATTTGTACGCCTGCAGCATGATGTATTTCACAGTGCATTTCCATGCATTTTACATACTTTTGGTGCATTTCCATTGAAGTCTATGGGGATAAAATCGCACTGCTGTGAATGGGGGCCTAAAGGCCAGTGGCCCGCTGATGTACAGTGCTAACATTTTAAGAATGAAAACTGACAGTTGTTATAAATATACAATCTCATTATTGAAGTATACTTTTGAAACATTACAACCTTTTTGTTTTCTGTGTTTATAGCTGCTGTTTGTAAGACATCAATTTAAGATTGCTTTCTTCAGTGAACTGAAGCAGGATACACAGAATGCCTTGAAGTGAGTAATGCACTTTGTCTTCTATACAGTATTATAGGGTTACTATGGTATACAAAGTTGTTAATGCCAGTTGGTTTGTTATTTAGGACAAGAGAAAGGTAGGCTATATATTGTTTTGAGGTGCCCAGATTCCAGGGCCTAAAGGCTAGTACACACGGGTTAAATATTGGCCGGTTCAACAGAAACCGTCTGACATTCAGCCAGTGTGTGCAGCAGCCTGTCCGACAGAAGCAGTCTTCTGTCAAATAAGTATGCTGGAAAACCATCATCCAAACAGCACTTTCAGCCAGTGGTTGTGAGCGCTGATCAGTGTGTGCTGCTCCCCACTTCCTCCCACTGCTCCCATGTCTGAAAACAATATCTCTGCAGGGGAGATCGCTGCACCAACATCGGTTAATATGGTGACCTCTCAATTTTTTTTTTATTCAGCCCACTGGGTTGAATGAAAATATAAACTTCCAGTGTGCACCTAGCTTAAGTTTGTAGCAGTGACTACAAACAAGTAACAAAAGTATGTACTCCGACACCTAAATGTAATGTAGCTCCTCATTTAGCCCACAGTTAGACCCCGTTCAGACTGCGGCGACACGACTTGGTGGGGCGACCTGTTAAGTCGCAGTGCACAGCGTGCACCGCGACCTCGGCGCGACTTGCACGGACTTCATATAATTGAAGTCAATGCAAGTCGCCTCCAGGTCGCCCCAAAGTAGTACAGGACCCTTTTTCTAAGTCAGAGCGACTTGTGTCGCTCCTATTAGAACGGGTCCTGTACTATTCAATGGCGAGCGACCCACGGCAACTTGTCAGACGACCAAGTCGCCTGACAAGTCGCGCTAGTGTGAATGGACCCATAACCTCCCCCCTTAACCAAGCCCTGAATTATTCTAGAAAATTAACCTTAAAGGATAAGTCCAGGCAAAACCTAACTAATGCTAAACCTGCTCTGTGCCACATTCTAAACCTAATCTATCTAACCCTGTAAGGCAAAAATCGCTGTACTTAACTTTTCTGCACCCGATCTGGTCTGCTCCCCAGCAACGATAGCTGTGTGCTAGAGAGGACCGACCATGGCTGTGAAATGAATGGGAAGTAATGTGATCCATAGACTTAGTATGGGGCTTTCATTGTTGAGTGCCTCTCCTGCAGCCACCTCCACACTGAAGCCGCTGCTGACAGCTCAGCGAAGGACCAGACCAGATTGGCCACAGAAAAGGTAAGTGCAGTGATTTTTGCTTTACAGGGTTAGATAGACTAGGTTTAGAATGAGGCATAGAGCAGGATTAGCATTAGTTAGGTTTTGACTAAACTTATCCTTTAACGCTAATAAGTAACCATAACACCTAATACGTAACCCCAATCTGCACTGCGATTGGGTGCAACATGATTGTATGCATGTCTTGCATGTGGTTTTGGTGCGACTTCTGTTAGCTCATGCTTTTTCATGAAAGCGCATCGTCTAATAGAAGACAATGGGATCGCACCTAAAACCACATGTAAATCATGCATTTAGTTGTGCTGCACTGAAACCGCAGAGCACCGATATGAACACAGCCTAACGCCAAATGCTGCATCAGAGGAGAAAAGGTGGAAAGCCAAAAGCTTCTCATATCTGAATGTGACCCAAACATTTCTTCATTTTCAAAGGAAGTGTATATGTTTTTGTACCTTTAGTCTCTCTCCCTCTCCCTCTCCCTCTCCTCCTCCCCTTGTTTGCCCTAGTATTTAGCTTGGTATTGTTTATTCCTAAAATTCCTCCTTACACCTGCAGCCTGCCTCTTTTGTCACAGTACTCTGATCCCAGGTCCCACTGCCTATCCATCTTGCAGAAATCCCATGGTCCTTCTCTATACTGCTGCCAGTATGATATGATGGCTGGCTTTGACAGGGGTGACAGCAGAACATTTTTCAAACTAGTAGCTACAGCATCAGCAGTGGGACTATTGGAGCTGGGAATATGGTTTGCTTATTTAGAAGACATTTCAAGCAATGAAAAATATTTATGAAAAAAAACATAAGCTTCCTGGAGAACATAGTAGTATCATGTAAATGGCATGTGCCAAAATAATTTCTCACATATTTACTATTCTCTTCAAATGATTTGTCATTTGCTTGTGTTAGGAATTACCGAACAGCCTATAACCTGGTACATGAACTGAGGGCTCATGAAACAAACATGTTGGAAATTAAAACTATGGCTGGCTTTATAAACTATAAGGTGAGATAGCATTTTATGAATTACAAGCACAGTTTAGATTTTAGGCAGTATTTTATTAATTTACCACTCCATTATGTCTTTTCTTTTTTTTTTTTTTTTTTCAGATCTGCCGACTTTGTTTCCAGCACAACACCCCTTTAGATGCCATTGCTCAGTTCAGAAAGCACATTGATTTGTGCAAAAAGAAGATGGGCAGTGCTGAGCTGTCCTTTGAGCATGCTGCCTGGATGTCTAAACAGTATGCAAACTCTACACACTATGGTGGGGTGGGGGGAGTTCAATAAAGCAAACAAAATGTATATGATGGTATAGCCCCCTTAAAGGATAAGTTCAGCGTGTAACATGTAACCCATGTTCAGGGTGTAAAACGTTACAAATGTACTGGCCCCCGAACTCCCCCTTTCCTGATCCCCCTTTTTGACAGCGTCCTTCATTCACAGTGCTCTGTGAATGCATGGACTACAACAACACTGTCGGCTTGTAGTTCTTAATGAGTTCATTGATTCTTCCTGTCAGTCTGAAACTGCCTGCCTGTACGATGTACAGGCAGACAGCTTTCACTGACAGTCTGCAGGAGGCATGCATGGCATCAGCAATCTGCTGATCGCTGGTGCAATGCTTTCTAGGTTCCTAAACAAAAACAATTATAAATGCACACTTATTACCTGCAAAAAAAATGTGCATTTATTATCCTTTTTAAAAGGTGAACTTATCCTTTAATATGGCCTGCGACTAATTCATGAAAGCTGTGCACCAGTTTTGGTACTAGTACCATTATGTGTGCCAAATTCAGGAGCCTCTTACTAGTGCGATGACTGTAACAAATTATGAAAGAAATACTGCCAGTTTGCAGTGTCTACAATACTCTTTATGAATTTTCCCGTATGTGTCCGAATTCTAAGTACACTTGTGGGATGCATCTGCTTAGTGTTTTTACATTCCTATCCTGTTGCAGTTCTAAAGGAAGTATCAATCTATATTAGTAGATGGAGTCACTGGTAGGCTATCCATGAATTGGCATAAACAATGGTCACACAGCTACTGCGTGCCTTTTGGACAAAAGAGCAGTTTCTTGGCATGCAGTAGAAGCTTGTGATTGGTCTTGAGAAGTCACAGGGTCTTGTCATCCGACCAGCAGATAATTGAAATTACACTGAGATAGCAGAAGGGCAAAGCTGAAATATTGGTTTATGTTACAGTAAGTGGTTTACATTCAGGCAGTATTGTTAATGGGATTTTTATTATAGTTTTGTATTAATGACTTCCTGGAACGCATCAGATTTATTTTTTCTGATTGCTTTACATTTTTTGTAATATTTCTTATGTCTAGGACAGATTACCTTGCAATGTATGTCGTTTTCATCATGATGGCCTAGAAATAACACAATTATACTTCCAAGTCTAGCTTACTCATGTATTTCTTGCCTCACAAAATGGGGTTCTGAACATCAAGAACTTCCACCATTTAACTGCCCATAATTAGGGAACTTACATTTTGGTTCTGACTGTTTCTTACAGGTTTCAGGCTTTTGGGGACTTGTTTGATGAAGCTATTAAGTTGGGGCTGACTGCCATTCAGACCCAGAATCCCGGCTTCTACTACCAACAGGCTGCATATTACGCACAGGAGCGCAAGCATCAAGCTGCTCTTCTTTGTAATCACAATGTAAGTTGGCTTCCAGTTCCGGCATGCTAGAGCTGTTGTTACAGTAGTAAGAATGTGTCAGTGATGTTAACCTCTTGGCCGCCGATGGCATACAAATATGCGGCCTCTCAGCGGGTGGACCTTGGTGCTGGGCGGTCACATATTTGAATACCACATTTCAAAAACAGCTGTGCCGAGAGCGCGTGCCCTGCGTGCTCCTGGGACAGTTACTAGCAGATAGCTCCCGATTGCTGCTTGCGATCGGGATCTTTCCGATCATGTGATTACATGATCCTAAACCCCGCCCCCCGGGATCTGAAACCCCTTAAAGGGCCAGGAGGTGTCAGCACCAAGGGGATAATGCCCAGCATTTTTTACATACATACATTGTGTATGTATGTTTTTATATGTAATATTTTTCCTGTTTCTGACATAGTGACAAATCAGATTTTTAAACAGACAGAAATAGATACTGGATCTCCTCAGTGGGGACAACAAGAAAAACCTGATCTTTACTCACCCTATGCATAATAAAAAAAAATATTCAAGCCTAACTCCATCTTTCCTTTCACTTTAAATCGTTTGGGCCAAGCTGGCCCAAACTAGCTGCTTCTTTTTCTTATTGCTTCAACAGCTGTCTTTGCTGTATATACTGTATGTGGCATCAGCTACATACAGAATGGACCACTGTTTGTCGGCAGTGGTAAAGGGACCTCCGTCTGCTGGCTGCAACAACAAAGCCGAGTCTGGCTGAGTGCTGCTGAGCCATTCACAGGAAGCCTTGTATTTTTATCAATAAATTTATGGCTTCCTATGAGTGGCTGTGGTGAAGATAGTTACATTATCTGTCCACCTTTAGTCAATCAGATTTGCATCCGTTTATAAAAATGCAAGGCTTCTTGTGAATGGCTGAGAAGCACTCAGCCTGACTTGATTATATTCTGGCAGTGGACAGGAAGTTCCTGTATGCAAAACACTGTATACTTTATGTAGCTGATTCTACATACATTTTATGCAGCACTAACAGCAGCCGCAGCAATTCGTAAAGGAAATAGTTTGTTTTTGCCAGCTTTGCCCAAACAAATTATTTAAAAGTCGGAATTAGACTAAGCTTTAAATTGACTTTAGGTTAAGTTCTCTTCCAATACTCAGTGTTAATAGACACCCTCTACGTTTACCAGAGTACTCAGAGTTATAACACAGTTGTGGTTTTGGAATGATACATGAGATGTTTGAGTTTAGTTCTTCTTAGTCCTCATTTGTGTAATACAGCAGTCAGACTAAAACAGTTCAGTTTGAAAGAGATGTTCAATGTCCTGCGAACTTCTTCATAAATCATTGTAAGTCTTATAGTTAGACTGGTTATGTAAACCCTTTTTCAGTTTGTCTGGTTAAACCGATAAACATACCACTTTATGTAAATTTTGTGATTTTCTTATTTTTTCTAGCCCTCTGTGATATATCCTAACCCAGACCCTCTAGAGACGCCTAATGGAGCTCTGGATTTCTATGGGCAGAGGGCATGGAGGCAAGGAATACTAAGTAAGTAACTTGTTCATCATTTTCAGTTGGGTTAAAGTATAATTTAAGGCAAAACGTGTTAAATTTTGGATATAATGGGAGGTATAAAAACACCTGTCAGGTTTTTTTTTTTATTGCTGTATGTGCCCCTGTTAAGCCCCGTACATATGGGCGGAATGCCAGGTGACACCGGCAGGTTAAAAAAAAAAAAAATCTGCTGACGTTTGGGCCATGTGTATGCCAGCGGGTCCAACAGAAACTGGCAGTTTGGCCAATGCCAATGGCAGAGAGTGCTGATCGGAGTGTTCTTGCAGGGGGGAGAGGGGGCTGTCCCCCTGTCAGAACACAACAGCTCAGCGGGGGAGATCGCTGTACTAACTTTGGATAGTTAGTACAGCTGCTCCTACCGCAGCTGACCATTTTTCTTAGTTCAGCCTGGTTAAAAAGCGCAGCAAAAATGCACCTCTCCATTGGAATAAATATAAAACGCATAAAAAACGCACCCCGTTGCATCTTTGATACGGTTGAGTCAAGCGGCCACGACTTGCACTTTCTGTATCCTTTAAGGATAAGTTGACTTTTTAAAAAAGTAATAAATGCACTTTTTTTTTTTTGCAGGTAAAAAAAATGTGCATTTATTTATCTTTTTTCTTATGAGCCTGAAGCGCATTACACCTGTGATTAGAAGATCATGGGTGCAATGCCAGGCTCATGCAGACTCTCAGTATAGCTGTCTGCTAGTACCTCCCTTACGGGCAGACAGTCACTGAAGAGCAGAAAGACTTAATGAACCACAAGAGCGCTCATCAGGCCCCCCCCCCCCCCCCAGACAGTTCTTTCACAACTACAAGCCATTTGCTGCAGTGGAAGACATTACTTAGAAATCTGTGAATATAGATGCTGTGTGGGGAGAGCCCTGTGTGGCCCAGCTGTTTTCAAATTGTGACAGTGAGTGCAAGAAGAGAATCCTGCGTGGGTGCAGGAGGAGGTTGCGGAGCGTAAAATTAAACAAATAAAGGAGGGGGAAAGGCCCCACCCTAAAGAAGTGGTTACCTTAAGGGACTACCTTTCAAGTGGCCACTAGTAACGTTTGTATATTTGTTAGTTTTAGACAACGTTGCCTCCCGGTTGGTGATAGTTGTTGTGTATATTACCTTTTTTGATACGTACACATATATACAAAGTTTTTATATTTTCTACAAAATATCACAATTTTAACCAGTCTGGATATATGCCATATTAGTTCCTTTAAGGTAGCTGCTTTCCCCCTCCTTTTTTTAGTTTTGTAGTTTTTTGGGTTACATGAGATATTGTGTGTGCTCGGTCACCAGGCCATATAATTGCTCGTAGAAAACAGTTTATCCTACTGAGGTTGGTAAATGTTATTAAATACGGGTCTGTTCAGAAAAGTGAACTTGTACTTTAATTCAGCACTTCATTCATATCATTTCCTTTGCTTTGTTTCCCAAATCAGCTTTCCTGACCGCACCCGGAGAGAGTGTAGCTGTGCCCAATTTTCCCAGGAAATACTGCAGCCTTTAAAATCCCTCCTCTTCCACCATTCCTTCAGTTATTGTGTTTTCTCCGCCATGATGGAAGCGCTACAGGGAACCAGTTAGGGGGGCTGCGCTCTCTCCAGGTGGAGAAAGGTTAGGCTTACCTCCTAGGCTATTTAGTGTTTTGGTGACCATCCCAACACCCCCTCCAGCTCAGTGGAGGGGGGTGTTCCGGAGCCTCTGGCCCTTCCAGCTCTGGTAGTAGCAGTGCCCAGCCTGTGTCCCCGGGAGTCGTGGGTTTTGGGCTGGTAGGCAGTCCAGGCGGGGAGCCGCAGCTTGCAGCAATCCCGGCGGGCAAGTGACTTTTACGGTAGGCCGGACTTCCGGCAAGGGCGTAGCGGCAATGGTTCTGGTCGCTGGAAAGCAAGGGTCAGGGGGCGAGTCGAAAGGTCGGTGCTTCCGCTTCTCAGAGAGTGGGGACATTGGGAAGCGTTTGTTTTAAAGGAATGGTAGTTCGGTCACGTTTCCTTCTCTGAGGTGGTAGTAGTCTGTTCACAGTGGGGTATACAGTTCCAGCTGTTAGGTGACTAGTGGTTTTGGGTTTGGGTTTCAGGTCAAAGCTGCAGTTAAATCTGAAGGACCTCCCTCAGATCAAAGGAAGTGTCCTTGCAAAAACCCTCTCAGGGATTCAAGGCTAAAACCTCTGTGCAAAACCTGCACAGCAGACTTTGTTAAAGAGGAATCTTCACAGCAATGCAAAGATTTATTTTTTTCAGTAGAATATCCAGGTGCAAGTTATCTTTAGAGGAAGTAGATGATTTGCTTAAAGTAATCTATACTATCCTCGAAATCCAGGAGGAGAAGGCTCAGCTCGCCGTACATGACAGAATGTATCAGGGTCTGGATAAATTCAAACACAGGGTATTCCCGGTCCATAAGGTTCTGTCAGAGACAATTAAAGAATGGAGAGATCCTGAGAGGGACCCTTTTTTCTCCAAAACCTTTTAGGAGAAGCTTCCCCTCTGAAGAGGCTGAGACCCATGTGCGGAATAAAAGGCCCAGAGTAGACACGGCCTTTTCTCAAGTCTCTCGTCGCATAGATTTGGAGTTCGAGGACATGGGGTTTCTTAATAGACGCAATGGACAAGATAGCAGATTTCCTTCTCAAAAAAAGTGTGGGATTCAATTTCGTCCAGCCTTAAGCCGGCTATGACATCCACAGTGGTTGCAAGAAATTTGGAGTGCTGGTTAGAACAGCTTAAAGGGCATGTGGTGTCTGGAATGTCAATGAAAGATTTCCTTGAGTCCTTCCCAGTGCTGTTGAAAGCAGTTAAATATATGGCTGATGCTTCTGGAGAATCAATCAAAATGTCTGCAAGATCCTCAGCGTTGGTCAAATGGGCTCAAAACATGGTCGGTAGACTCTGTGTACAAGATCAAGTTGTGCGGGATACCGTTTTCGGGTGATTTCCTTTTTGATCCCGATCTGGAAACGGTCTTAGATGGAACAGCCGATAGGAAGAAAGCCTTCCCTTCTAAAAAGAAACCGCCCCTCAAGAAGAATTTTTATGCTGTTCCTCAGTCCCAGAGAGGTAGAGAACAGGACCAGAAGAACAGGTGGTCCTCGCAGAGGGGCAGGTGAAAAG
Source organism: Pelophylax lessonae (assembly GCF_965119305.1). Classification (NCBI taxonomy): domain Eukaryota; kingdom Metazoa; phylum Chordata; class Amphibia; order Anura; family Ranidae; genus Pelophylax; species Pelophylax lessonae. The sequence continues at coordinate 716,025,610 of NC_138768.1, forward strand.
GTGGGGTACTTTTTTTAGACCCCTGGATCAGTTCGCCAAGAGCAAATGACAGCCTCCTCCTGGTGGGAGGAAGGTTATCTGTTTTCTTCCCACAGTGGGAGAAAAAAACCTCAAGCCCCTTTGTCAGGAATATCGTCACCCAGGGTTACATCCTGGAGTTCTCAGAAACCCCCCCAAGCAGGTTTTATGTCACCCCTCTCCCAAGGGACAAAGAAAAAGCTTCTGCAATGATGTCCCTTTTGCAGGAGCTGATGCAGCAGGAAGTTATAATCCAAGTCCCCAAGGAACAGAAAGGCCACGGCTTCTATTCACGCATCTTTCTGGTAAATATCGGCTAATATTAAACCTAAAAATTAGTAAAAAAATCAATATGGTACTAACACTTCAAGATGGACACAATATACTCGTGTCAAAGCTTCTGTCCCCAGGGTGTTTCATGACATCATTAGACCTGAGGGATAAGTACACGTCCCAATAGTCCAGTCTTGTAAAAAGTTTCTCCAGCTCGCTGTCAACTTGGGGAAATCTGTATGGCATCTTTAATTCAGGGCTCTTCCCTTTGGTCTGTCATCTTCCCCCAGGGTATTCACAAAATTGATTGCAGAAGCACTGGAACCGCTGAGATTGAGGGGGGATCTTCTTTGTCCCCTATCTGGACGACCTCTTGCTCTTTGCAGACTCCAGGAATTAGATGTTAGCAAACCTACAGGAGACCCAGATTCACCTCAAAAGCTTGGGGTGGCTTCTAAATTTGGAAAAGTCCAACTTGATTCTGGCACAGGAGGTTCATTTTTTTGGGTTACAGATAAATTCAGTAGTTCAGAAGATTTTACTCCCACAAGAAAAAGGTCCAGTCTGCTGTGGGTCAGATTCAGACCAACCTCATTGTGACTGTTTGGGTGGCTATGGCAGTGCTAGGGCTGCTTACCACATCCATACCAGCCCTCCAGTGAGCCAGACTACATTCTCGCCCTCTCCAGTTGGATATTATTCAGAAATGGTCACATTTAGAGCCTCTAGAGAAGTCAATCAAGATTGCCACGAGGGTGAAGAGGGTTCTCTGGGGGTGGCAAAACCTGGCCAATCTGACAGGAGGCCTTTCATGGTCTTTCCTTCTAGACAAACGGCTGACCACAAACGCAAGTGCTTGGGGCTGGCGGTCCATCTAGGCGATCGTACTGTACAAGGGTCATGGTGGTCCAAGATAGAGGTCAGGAAGTCGTCCAACTGGCAAGAGTTGAGGGCCATTTTTCCAGGCCTCTTGTCCTTTTAAACAAGTTATCAGGGGTCAACATGTTCAGGTTCTGTCGGACAACTTGATGGCAGTGGCTTATGTGTTGAAGCAGGAGTCTCTCGGATCTGGCCATGCAGCTACTTACCTGTGCAGAACGAAATGTGGCTTCTCTAACAGCTTTTCACCTGAAAGGATCCCAAAATCTCCTGGTGGATCTCCTGAGCAGAAAGAAGATAGTAGAAGCAGAGTGGAGCCTAAATCAGGAATTCTTCCTGATGGTTGCGGAAGCCTAGGGTCATCCTCGGGTCCATTTATTCGCTAACCAACAAAATGCCAAAGCGCCAATATTCTTTTCTCTTCACAGGAAGAGATCACAAGATCAGACCTGGGAACTAGATGCCATTGCTCATCTATGGGACTTCCCCTTGTGCTACGCATCCCCCCATCCAGCTATTACCTCTAGTCCTCAGGAAATTCAAGGAAGAGTCCACAGACTTGATCTTGATCACTCCCTTTTGACAGAAGAGGCCATGGTTTGTGCCTCTCCTAAATCTAGCCACAAAAACCCTCCCGGAAACTTACGCTCATGAGGGACCTACTAACGCAGGGAACCCTTAACCATCCAGAGTTGGATCGTCTAAAGTTGACAGCTTGGTTTCTGAAAAAGACCTCCTAAATGGCCAGGAGTCTTTCAGAAAGACTTATTGCCACCCTTCTTTCTAGTAGAAAAAAGGTGACGAGAGCAATCTACATGAAGGTGTGGAAGAAATCGAATTCCTGGTGTTCTTCCAAGGGCCTTTAAGTTAAAAATAGTTTCCGTTTTGGAGTGCCTCCTTGAAGGAATGGAGAAGAGGCTGACAGCCAGCACCCTAAAAACCCAAGTGGCAGCTCTTTCAGTTTTTTTTTTTTTTTTTGAGAAAACCTTATCGCAAGAAGTTTTAATTATTAGGTTTTTCAGGGCCTTCGCATGAAATAGGCCAGTGGTCCTTAAAGTTTTTCCCAAATGGGATTTGTCTCTTGTGTTACAAGGGTTCATGAAAGCGCCGTTTGAACCCTTAGAGGAAGCATCTCTAAGAATTTAGTTCTAAAGACAATTTTTCTGGTGGTGATCACCTGGCCTGAAGAATAAGTGAAATTCAGGCCTTGTCAGTCTCAGTTCCTTTTTTAGTTATATTTCCAGACCGAGAAATTCTCAGAACAGATCCGGCTTTCCTTCCTAAGATTTCTACGTCTTTTCATCGTACTCAGGAAATAGTACTACCTACTTTTTCTTCTGCTGTAGCTAATGCTAAGGAGGAAGCTTTGCATACATTAGATTTAAGAAGATGCCTGATACTATATCTAACCTTAACTAAGGAACTCAGGAAGTCAAATGCACTCTTCATAATCTTCGCGGAATCCCGCAAAGGAGAAAAGACCTCAGAAAATACATTGGGAAGGTGGCTTTAATGGGCAATTAGAGAAGTCTACATAGCTCGAGGGGAAATGACCTCCTGAGGGTACTGCTGCCCACTCTACAATGTCAATGACCGCCTCCTGGGTCGAAAGTACTGGTGCTTCACGTGAACAAATCTGCCAGCTTTTCTACATTTCTTTTGGCACTTTAGGCTGGATCTACTGTTGGCTACAGATCAGGCCTTCGGTAGGAAGGTCCTGCAGGCAATGGTCCCACCCTAGGGTAAGGTTTTCCGTTATCCTCTCCAGGTGCTGTCCTGAAAGGCGATTTGGGAAAACCTTAGTTCGACTTACCGGTGACCGTATTTCCAAGAGCCTTTCAGGACAGCAGCTGCCATCCTCCCCAAGGTTTTTTTTTTTTTAAATGACTTAGTGGTCTGTTATGGTTTGTTCTGTGCTCCATTTTCCAGCATGTTGGAGGCTACTCTATAACTGAAGGCATGGTGGAAGAGGAGGGATTTTAAAGGATCCAGTGTTTCCTGGGAAAATTAGGTGGAGCTACGCTCTCTGCAGGTGCTGTCCTGAAAGGCTCTTAGAAATGCCATCACCAATAAGTCTAAGGTTTTTAGAGCATTCTTTCATAGTGATGCCGAGAGAAAGTGGGAGGAACACAACTTTTTATATGTTTTAAATATTCAGAAAAAGAATACTAATATATATGGGTTTGGTCTGTGTGAGTTACCATGGTGATGCAATTGCCATGTGACTGGCAGTAGTCAGAGAGTCGGGAACCTTTACATTATACATGACTTGAAGAGTTTGGTACCCCAACACTTCATATTCTCGATATGTGCATGCTGTATCATGTAATTGTATGAAAAAATATCCTGTTCTCTTTGTTTTGCTTCCTTTATGTGAAATCCCTGGTGTTACTGCTAGTCCACTTGCTTTCCTAATGAAAACTGACCACACTAAGCAGGAGAACACACCTGTGGTCAGTTCTCTAGCTGTACTGGGAACTCAGTATACTCTTCTCCAATGATCAGACCTGTCCTGAAATGCCCCTGCTGCACAGCCATTCACTGGGGAGCTCAGTGTGCTGCTGCTTCTCCTGCCCCCTGGCTCCTTTGCAGTTGAGAACAGAGGAATGTGATCACTTAAACATTTATTATGTTTTTTTATATCAATAAACAAATGTTTTGCCTTTCATTTCTATTTTAAACTGAATGGGTTGTTTTACAATGTGATCGATGGCAATCACTTTACAAATGTACTTTTTTCTCCGCTATGTATTTCATATTGTTCTGTTGGTCAGTTGTGATTCCTCATTAGCTGCATTTTTATTTCTGTTCAATATCGCCACAGCAGAATGATGACTCTGTGCACTTGAATTTGGCTGAGAGTCACTTCTCGCAGCCTCTCCATTTGTGTAAATCCTGATACCTGATATGTTGAAGTGGCAATAATATACCACATGGAGAGTTGTATATACAGTGATTTCCACTAAATACAAAAACTAAAAAAAAAAAAGTGATAGTTTTTAGTGGTGTTCCATTATGAGATTGAGCAGATGAATGGCAGGGGAGCTGTACATCCCACTTTCACCCTCCTGCGCGTTACCAGAATAAAAATGGATGATAAGTAACTGGGTCAGCTGTTAAAACATTTTATGTTTATAACTGTTTTGTTCCAGAGTAAAAAAGGTCACATGAACACACTTGTTGCAATAGTGTTTCCTACCATAATAGTGCACCTTATTAATTTTATATTCTTTATTGTTTACAGGCTTTGATCTTTCTGATCCAGAGAAAGAAAAAGCAGGCATTCTTGCTCTGCAGCTTAAAGAAAGAGATGTCGTTCACTCAGTAAGCAGCTTTTTAGTTTTGCCTTTTTTATGCCAGCCCCGTATGCATCTGGTAATAGCGCATTCTCCAAAAATGTGGCAGCTGTCACTCTGAAGAATTATGCGTTTAGGCTGTAATGCCCAGCCCACAGATTTTCTAATCTCTATCTTTTTTTACTTATTGCTTTGTGATCTCAACCCTTATCTTTGTATTTTCTGTATTAGGAGCTCATTATCAGCCTCCTGAGCAGTGCTGTAGCTCAGTTCAAGAAATACAAGTGTCCCCGAATGAAGAGCCACTTAAGTAAGTACTTTTAATTTGTTAATAAAAGATAAGTAGAGCAAAGTAAATTGAAACTGAGAATTAATTATAAAATTAAGCCGTACAACAGACAAACCGCAATATGAGAACCACTCAAAATCCACCTTTAATGGCTAAGTTCACCTTTTCCATTAAAAAAACCTATGTAGTCAAGAGGCCCCAGTAGATAGTAAAAACTTTGTAAAATGTTTATTAATTTTATTGTCATACCAGAAGCTATTTGAGCAAACCCCCCTCACCCCAGAAGCCCCTCACCCCAGAAGCCTGACTGAAAAACTCTTTTAGCAATCCCCACCTCCTGTTTTTTAATATCTACTGGGGCCCCTTGGCTGAAAAGGCTATTTTCCCCTAGTCCCCTTACACACCAGCCCTTGAGATGAAGCTCCTCATGGTCAAGTTTGTGTGTTTCCTCCATCCGGAGGGGGCATGTTGCCTGCAGAACCAGCTTTTTTGGTGAGGGAACCCTATCTCTTTAGGAGCTCCCTTTTGATTGGGTTCCTCCTTGTCTTGATTTCTTTCTATTGGCCAGGGGTTCCCTCTTCTTTACGGGCAGAAGGAGACACACTTCCACTTCTTCTCAGTGCCCAAGTGAGGGAGTTAAATGGCAGTGCCCCACCTCCTTGGTGAGAGCTCTGTTCCCAGTTGAATGTGGCGGTAGTGTGAGGGGAGGGGCATTCCTTCCTTCCACCAGATTGAGCCCACTTGACCAAAAGATGCCAGGCATCATTTCTGGTAGAGATGCTGTCAATGAGCGTTGGAGATTCTAGTTTCAGTCTAAGGCAGTACAGAGAGGAAGGGGAGAGCCTAGCTGGTGTCATATCCAGGTGCCACAGGCTTTGGGAGCGTCCAGGAGAGGACACGGGGTGTCATGGAGGCTTCCTCCCAGATGCAGACCCTCAGCGATGCAGAGCACCAGCAGTGCACAGAAAGGCATTCTATTGTCATTGCCTTTTTCTGTGTGTTTTGATGGCAGTGTTTAGGTCACCTGGGGCCCCTTGATGGTGGATCTTTCAGCTGAGGTCACATTAGCAGTCTGGGTGGTGTTTTTTACCTTGGTAATGGCCAAGTAGGTGAGCCAGGAAGTTGAGCATTTGTTCTCCTATTGATTTTTTTTAATGTCAGAGACCCTACAAAAGAAAAGCCTTTACTCCAAGACTTTCTGCCCCTCTTGCATTGAAACATTGCTTAAAGAGGAATCCGCTTCTGTACGTTCAAAATTTCTTTCTTCAGTGAAGGATAAGATGGCATCTACGTTTCAGGCTTTGCGCAGAGTTATTTCCAAAACGCAAAGCTCAACCAACCATTCAGTCATTTTCAGTGTCTATTGGCGGAGAGCTTCACATTCTGCAGAGCTCAGTGAGAAGGGCTCTAATAGCTGATGAGGGAAAAGACACAGCCCCCTTCACAGAGCTCATAGAACATAGCTGAGGCTGTTGATCTGCTGGAGGTCCATCACCATTTTTCTCTTGGTGTTAGGAAAACTTTCAGAAGTGATTCATGCTGATAGCAGAGGAACAAAGCAGCAGACAGAAATGACACTGAGCCCCCGTTTCCACCGGTGCAGCTTTGAAATTGTGCTACTTCAGCGCGATTTCAAAGCTGTACATTAGTGCAAAATGCACTGCCAAATTCATTGCGACTGCATACAAGAAAAAGTCTATGCAAGTTGTAATGAAATCGGCAAAAAGTCGTGTTTTTTATTTATTTTTATTTTTTTCACTGCAATTTGAATGGTTCCCTTGCTGACAATGAGGTACGACTTGTCATGCGATTTGGAGCTGTCAAATCGCACCGGTGTGAACGGGGGCTTAGTGCTCCCAAATGAGACCAGTACACATTATAGAGGGATATGCTTTGTTCATATTTCATATCTGAGGTGTACACTTTAAAGCCCATAAAGATAATTACATTAAATTAAACAGTGTATTACCATTAGTGTATACATGTACTAAACCATAAATAGTGAATAATATTGATCCAATAATGAAAACAATGATATTGCAATTCATACAACGTGAAATAAACATGACTACTTCTTTACAAAAATCACGTTTATTTGACATTTTATGAACTGCAATGCCATTGTTTTCATTATTGGATCATTATTATTCACTGTTTATTGTTTAGTACATGTATACACTGCTGGTGATGCACTGTTTAATTTGATGTAATTATCTCTATGTAATCACTTTAAGAGGAAGCGCGGCATCTTTATCCTATTTGTTTATTGTTTAGTGATTGGTTGAACACCATTCATTGCAAGCTGCAACCCATTATTAGGCCCCTTTCACACTTGTGCGACTTGTCCTGCGACTTGGGACTGCAAAGTCCCATGACAAATCAAACCCCATGATTTCCAGTGACTACCATTCATATCTGTGCGACTTCAAAGTAGTCCCTGCACTACTTTGGCCTGACTTTGATGCGACTTGAGGTCTATTGACCTCAAGATTACACTGGTATTGCTTCAAGTCATGTCACTTTCAGGTCGTACAAGTGTGAAAGGGGCCTAAATGTCACATTTAATTTATATATAATATGTTTAGAGCACAAGTGGTAGCGCAGGAGTTACACACCATTACACACTTTAAAGTCCAGATAGCAGCCCTTAGCATTTTTTTCCAGAAGCCGCTTCAAGAAGACCGTCTGATTGCTAGGTTTTGCAGGGCTTCATCCAGGAAAAGGCCAGTCAAAGAACAGGAAGTATCCTAGTTGGAACGTATCCTTAGTCCTTAGAGGTATCATCAAGTCTCCTTTTCTGGGCCTCTTTCAGAAGCTTCCTTGAGGTTTTTGAATCTTAAAGTGGAACTTCACTCTCCCAATCAACATTGATTATTTTTAATCCACATGCTGCAAGCATTGGTAAATAGATAGGAAAGTATATCATATTTACTTGTTTTAAACTTTTTTTTTTTTTTTTTTACATTTCTTTAGTTACTTCCTGGTTTCTTGCCTAAGCAAATTATGTCATACATTCCAGGAGTCTATGAGAGGGAAGGAGAGGAGGAGGGGTTTTCTCAGTTAATCACCCTCTCCTCCATGCATGATTGAGCTAAGGGCAGATGGATTCCCGGAAGTAAATGCTACATGAATCATTTGCCCTTACTCAAAATGGCCATGGCCAGAAATGCTAGAGAGTTGTTTTTCCGAGTCACTTCTCAACAAAATTTGATATGAGTTTGCTTTGAATTTTAAAATTGAATTAAATAGTGTTTTTGATTTGTGGTGCTCAGATGCAGTGAAGATCTGCTTTAAGACAGCCGGCAGATCTAGGCCTTGTCTGTTTGCAATCCTTTCTTATTGATCTTGGAAGACTAGGTCATTTTTAGGACTACTCTAGGATTTCTCCCTAACGTCTCATTTGTGTTTCACAGATCACAAGACCTAATTCTTCCCTTTTTCTGTAACAGCCCATATAATGTTAGGGAGGAGCAGCTCAGCCTCCTGGATGTTAGAAGGTGTCTCCTTGCCTACCTGGCAGCTTAGCTACCAAAGCTTTTGGGTTTCAGAAGCTTTATTTGTAGTTTTTTCAGGTAGCTGCAAAGGCAAGCAGGCTTCCAGATGCACCTTAGCCAGGTGGATTAAAATTGCCATTGCAGAATCTTACAAGATCATGGAAGTAGATTCCCTGCATTTCCTCAATGCACATTCTACAAGAGTATTAGTGGGTTTATGGGCAGAAAAAGCTGGTGCCACCTCAGAGAAGATCTGCAGGGCGGCTACTTTGTCAAATTTCTCCATGTTTGTCTGTCATTAACTGCTAGACCTTCTGTCCAGCCAGGATGAGGGTTTTGGGAGGAAGTGCCTCCAAGTAGTGGTCTCCATTAGTCTGGCGAGTGCTTGCTTATCCTCTCAAGGGCTGACCTGGAAGACAACTGGAGGAAAACCAGAGTTGGACTTACCGGTTATTCTATTTCCAGTAGTCTTCCAGGACAGCACGTTCCCACCTTGTTTTTGTTAGGCTAGTGCTGTTTTTATGTGATTTTGTTTTTTCAGTGGCGTCCGTCGGTTCTTGTGTTTACCATGTGACCATGTGCCTGAGAGACCACCTTTTTGAACTCTTGGCAATGTGTTTCCTGTCCCCGTGGGAGGAGTTGCTTCTTAAGGGCTGTCCTGGAAGACAACTGTATGTAGAGTTACCTGAAGTCTAACTCTGGTTTTCTGGAAAAGGTGAACTTAACCTTAGTGTAGGTTGTATGTGGCCTGTCATCAAAAACACCTTGTTGCTGAGTTTGGACTTTGGAAGTGCACTCCCAGCAGCTGCTCCGGCTCATTCTGACTGTGCATGTGCAGTGTGCCCACTTCTCTTGAGCCGCTGCTGCTATGAGGGAGGGACCACACTGCTTAAGCGCACAGTTTGAATGAACCAAAATGGCTCCTGGGGGCACACTTTTAAAGTGGATGTAAACCTGATTCATCAAATCAGACCTATGCACATATATCTGTAGTGTTTTCTTATCTCTCTCCAAAAGACCTAAGTCCAGCGTGTTTCTGCTGCTCCGTTCTTCTGTTATCAGCATAACTTCTGACAAGTACTCAGTCAACTGAGATAAAAACCAGGCTGAATTTTGTGTCGGGGTGGGTGCTATAAATAGATTAGCAGAGAGCTAGTCTATTCATAGCACATTCCTTCCTTTCTCTGCCTATGTGGGGGGGGGGGGGGAGGTTGCCTTTCCTCCAATCAGATGTGACAGTGTATGCCAAGACTACACTCCCAGTGCTGAACAGGAAATTTGTAACATGATGTGCACTTTCTAAAAAATATAGCAAGCTGAAGACAGCAGATTTGCATGTAAAACCTATTTAGGGAGATGTGTTTCATCTCTGTATCATCTGGGGCTGTTCACTTCAATGGATATACGTGAGGGTTTACATCCACTTAGACGTCTGTCCTCTCCTGCTGTTTTAGGCAAGGTGAAGGGGGATTGAGCACTTATGAGTTTTTGCTGACAGGCTGTGTACGGCCTACATATATGGAGGGGACAAAGAGCACATTTGTATCAGCTGAGCAGTGATATGCTGAGGATACTAGAATGCCCTTGGGGTTTTGTGTAAGAAGTGCAGTTGATTATATGATTGATTACAAATTTCCTGCTTAGCTGTATTCTATTTGTTTTTGGCTGGCCTTAACATCATAATATTGCCATTCTTCTAGAGTTCAATGGGGTTGATTACTAAAACTGGAGAGTGCAAAATCTGGTGCAGCTGTGCATGATAGCCAATCAGCTTCTAACTTCAGCTTGTTCAATTAAACTTTGAGGAAAAAATAAAACTAGAAGCTGATTGGTTTTTCTATTCAGAGCTGTACCAGATTTTGCACTCTCCAGTTTTACGTACAGCTACCCTAATGTATATTTAAAAAAAATGTTGGCAGTAATTCATCAAATGTTACCAAGGGTCAAGAATTCTCCATCTCATGGGTCTAATGGGGAAGGGCGAATAAAAAAACATCTTTGTGGGTCAGAAAAACAAAATAAAACTGATTGAATAGGTATTTCCATTACATGAATCCCTCTGGGACAAGTATTTGAAACTAGCCTAATGTGATTTTTTGCCTAGGCTATACACACTAAAGTATTTATACTTTATGAAGCAAGCAGTCAAGTCACTAAAAGCAAGCCCTCATTCACCCTCTGCACCTTTCAGGCATTGTAGAGAAAAAAAATTTCTGCAGAAAGGTTTACAATGGAGGCACTGAATTTTTTTATTTTTTTTTTTGCAGCCTTCTTATGTAAACTAACAGCAGTTGTTTCAACAGACTTCAGAGTCTTAGGCCCCTTTCACACGGGTGCCTCCATTTTTCCGGGATCCACTGATCCCCACTGAGCAGATGGATGCCAGGTCCTTCTCCGCTCATTGTGCAGAGCGGCGACAGACGCAGTCTTGCTCTCCTCTAGGCGGAGATCGAATGAAAATGGACCGCTTGTCCATTTTTTTTTTTTTTATCCAGTCCGCCAGACAGATGGAAAATAGGACTGCCATCTGTCTGGATTTTGCAGACAGGATCAAATCCGATAGCAGCGGGTGTCAGCGGAAATGTCACTGCTGACATCCACCGCTCCATTGGAGTGAATAAAGTGTCCAATCGGGTCCGCCTGAAAAACTGACTGATCCGATCGGACAGCCCATGTGAAAGGAGGGGAGTTGCTTTGTAAATACGAAAAAAAAAAAAGGAAGTCTGGCACAATGTTTAAAAACACTGTTTAGACAGGAGCTAGATACAAAGCTACACTGTTACTTTTGCATCTAATCTGTTTAACTCTGTAGATCAAAAGTATGAGCCTCTATCTGCATTTGAAGTCTGTTTTAAAATGGTTGTAAAGGCTGTTCTTTTTATTTATTTTTTTTTAAAAACGTGTAAGGCCCACATGGAGTTAGTTCAGATCCGCCTGTCATTTCTTTTTTGGCGGATCTGAACAGACGCCCCGTGCATCCCTATGGGGCATCGGATGTCAGCGGAGACATGTCCGCTGAAATCCGATCCGTCAAAACCGGACAGATGGAAACCCTATTTTCCATCCGTCTGGTGGATTGGATCGGATGAGAATGGCAAGACGGTCCGTTCCCTTCTGATTCCCCCCTAGAGATAAATGGGGACCTGACAGCTGTGTCTCCGCCGATCCCCCGCTGAGAAAAACTGAGTCCGCCTGGCGGACTTCGTGTGTGAAAGAGCCCTAATGCATACCTGCTATGTGCAATGGATTTGCACAGAGTGGTCCCAAACATCTTTTAAAGTCTCTTGTCAGCACTCTTGGCTCCTCCTCTTCTCTGCGTGCCCCCATAGCAAGCAGCTTGCTATGGGGGCACACGTGTGGGCTTGATCCCGAGCTGGGTGTGCGTCTATAGACACATACAACGCGGCTCGACTCTGCCCACTACTCCCTCCTCACAATGAGTTGACTGACCGCAGCTGGAGCCAATGGCTCCCATTGGTCTCAGCAAGGCTTGTGAAAGCAGAGAGAGGGGAGAGAAGAACTGAAGCCAGGCACAGCGCTGAATCGATACAGGACTCTGGGAGGTGTTTATTGGGGGGCTGGGGGCACTGGTATTAGAAGGTTTTTTATCTTAATACAGAGAAACATTCTAACAACTTTAAGGCTACCTGATGGTAAAAAGAGAAAATAAAAAAAATGCTTTTATTTTTTTAAATAAAATTTGTTCCCATCTAATCCTGAATTAACTATTTGTTTACTCTAATCATCCCTAACTGCCGGTTCACACTAATCCGACTTGTCAGACGACTTGGTCGCCTGACAAGTAGCTTCTAATGCTGTGCAATGGAACCGCTCTAATCAGAACGACTCAAGTCGCTCCGACTTAGAAAAAGGTTCCTGCACTATTTTTTGGCAAAGTTGGAGCGACCTGCCATGACTTCTATTATGAGAAGTCGTTGCAAGCCGTGCTGAAGTTGCGCTGCACGGGCGACTTCATTAGTCGCCCGAAGTCGGGGGGACTTTGAGTCGGATCAGTGTGAACCCACTCTAATAACTCTGTCTTCCCCTTCTCCTTATAACTATTATTTTGTTGTGGATGAATGATTGACATGAAGCTCCATCTTTTTCCACCCTTAGCTGCTCCTGCTGTTCCCTCCTTAATAGAAAAAAAAAAATGCCTTTTAGCTTATATGAGGCATCCTAATAATCTAGATAGCATGGAAAGTAAAGCAATGGAGAAGGTCCCCAACACTGAATGCAAAATAATAGCACTGCAAACACAGCTTCCATTTCCCTCAACCCATGGCTCAATCATCTACAAGTAAAGCTGAATAACATTTTCTGGTCATTCTACATATAATTATTTTCTTCTTCTATAGTGGTGCAGATGGGGGAGGAATATTATTTCTCTAAAGACTACACTAAGGCCTTGAAGTAAGTCTCAATTTGGAAATGATCTGTTTAACTGCTATGGCATACAGAACACCATATTATTGTACTGTCACATGTCACAAATAAAACAAACATTGGTCTTTTCTGTATATTATGTTCCCATAGCATGTTGGGAAATGTAGGTCTGTACATCATAGATTAACTCTTTGCATTTGTGTCCAAATAATAAAATATACATTCTATACTGTTGTGAAGACTAAACTCTGCTGTCTTGTTTTCATAAGATTGTTGGACTATGTCATGTGTGACTATCGCAGTGAGAGATGGTGGACGCTACTGACTTCTATATTGACCACCGCACTAAAGTGTGCTTATCTCATGGCACAATTAAAGGACTATATCACCTATTCTCTGGAGTTGCTCGGAAGAGGTACTTTGTCTTGTCTTTCTTTAGTCAGAATAGTCAGGGGTCGTCTGTTCAGTAAGAAAAAAAAAATACCAAATTCATATTGGACATGTGTTGATAAACAAACTGATAAAAATTATGCTGAAACTTTCTGAAATTATACAGCTAAATCTGAAATCTCAGTATGGAAAAATTGTCACAGCTCCGCGCATTTTGATGCAACTTTTCAGAATGCATACAGCTTGCACCTTTAAAAACCTTTCAGCAAGTGGCAGTTTTTATATTCTTTTCACCACAAATTAAATTTAAAGCAGAACTGTGTCAGGACCATCTCCTGATGCCAAATGAAGGGACTGCCTTTGTCACTTAGGAATTGGGAATCCTCATTCTGGTATCTCCTTTATGTCAAGAATGTAACCTTATAGCTGAAATCTAGGAAAAATAAAATATGCAGTACATCTCTGCAATTCATTATTACTTGTTTTAAACCTTAAGTGCCGGGTCACACTTACGCGATGCGGGAAGGCTGCGAATTCGCAGCCTGTTCCCGCATCGCAAACGCACCCCTGGCAGTTCACACTGCCATATGCGATACGCTGGGGGTGTCAATGAAATGCTAACGACACCCATATCGCATATCGCAGTGCGATCTTTACAGTTCGCACAGGATCGGATCGCACAAGTGTGAACCACTGTGCGATCCGATCCTGATGCGGCTGCAAAAAAGGGTCCTGTGCGTCTTTGCTGCGGGTGCAGTGCGAATTCAGCCATACAAAGTGTATGGCTGAACTCGCACCGCACATCCGATCGCATGTAATGAAGGAGCAGTGCGCTCCGACATTACATGCGATCGCCACAGCCGCACATATGTGAACCGACACTAAAGAAGCTGCAAGTAGTGTCAGCCCTCTCATTTTGTTTTACTAAACTACTCAATCACTTCCTTTCTCAGATATCTACAACATTAAAGCTAAGCATGCAGTATTTTTTAAGCACTTTAACAATCTATAGCAAAATGCTTTTAGTGGTATATCAAACAGACCAAAAGGCAGCAAATAAGAGACGTACATTGTAAGAGTTTATATATACTTTTAAAAAGCATCATTCACAGCACAAACCCAAATCTATAGGAGTGTAATTAACAAGACTTGTAGGTTTTTTACAGAAAATAATACAAATGGGTATTTACACACCTTTTACTTAAAGTAGATTGGTGGTATAAAAAAAGCACAATTGTAGAGTGCACTATGAAACGTTCAATTGTGCAAACTGCAATTAGGGACACTAAGTGGGTTTATTACATGGAGAACTTTGGGGTTAATTTATTACAGGAGTAGGGGTTGTTCGCAGTGCAATGTGATTTAAAATGTTTGCTGGGCTTTGCAAATATTGTGAAGTTGTGTTCACTTTAATCACTCCATCAAATTAAAAAAAAAAAAAAAAAAAAAGGTTTTTTTTTTTTCTTGTTTGTACCTTGTACATTATTTACTATGACCCCCCCCCCCCTTTAAGTGAACAGATTATATTTCTGTAGTAAATCAACCCTAGTATGCAGGGCTTTTTTTTCTCAGAGAAGAGGTGCAGGGACTCCCGTCTTCAAAGTCACCCCATGTCTCCACCCCCTACCCACCTCCCAGTACTGCTCCTTTTAGAGAAAAGAGAACCAAGTATCATTTTGTGGTGCTAAGTAATTTGTATGGATTTTTTTAAGGATATTATAAAAAGCAGTACAATAGATCCTCTGCAGCCAGCAACAATACCCCCCCCCCCCAAGCAACAATAGATCACTCCAGCAACAATAGATCACTCCAGCGACAATAGACCTCCTGCTACAAAATACACCCTAACAACAACAGACCCACCCCAGGAACAATAGATCTACCAAAAGCTAGCATTAACAGACATGCCAGCAACAATAGATCCCTCTGAGCAACGTGACCTCCCAGCAACAATAGACCCTCCCTCAACAATACACCCCCCGAAAGCACCAATAGATACTCCAGCAGTCAGCATCAAAGGATCCTACAGCACACCCCAGCACCCTTTGCCATTAGATATATTCAGTGCTGAAACTGCGTCCCCCCCCCCCCCCATGTTCCCGCTGAAAAAAAGCCCTGCTAATATGTCTTTTACTCTAGGGTGTTAAAGATGCTAACATGATATTGCTTAAAGTGGTACTAAACCCTTACATATACCCAGTAAAGTGACTAGCCCCAGGTTTATCTGGAGCCCTCTCGTCTCTACAGCCATTCAAAGTCCAGAATTTACGCAGCATTTCTGAGCTTCAGCAAGCAGGGGCGGGGAACTGAAGTTACTCTGCAGATTTCAGTGAGAAGAGCTCTGAAAGCTGATTGGAGGGAAGGGACACACCCCCTTTCACACAGCGCACAGAAACAAAACTGAGATGGTCAATCACAGGCTGTGTGCTGAAGCTCCCTCCCCTGTCACCTTTTACCCCTTGGTGTCAGAAAAACCTGTTCAAAGTTGTCAGAGGAACAAGGCAGCAGACAGAAATTACATAGTGCTCTGGGTTGAGACAAGTACACACTATAGAGGGATATGCTTTGTTCATATTTCATGTCAGAGATATACAACCTCTTTAACTGAGAAATAAAATGTCTGTATATACAAGTTCAATTCACCAGATTGTATAATAGATTCTCAATTCTGCAAACAGCTTCAACACTGAAAGATGATCAGAAGTCCAGGATTGAGAAGAACTTGATTAATGTGTTAATGGTGAGTTCACCAGCAGAGATAAGTGGAGAATGTTTCTTGATAAAGGCAAGTATGTGCCTTACTATGTAATCTCCTTGTTTTGCAGAACGAAAGTCCGGAGCCAGAGCCAGATTGTGATGCCTCCATGGTAAAAACTGCTCAACGGCTTTGGGCAGACAGAGTTTCTCTAGCGGGTAGCAATGTGTTTACCATTGAGGTTCAGGACTTTGTACCATTTGGTATGTATCACCTGGAGTTAAAACATATTGCGATCTTTAGTATATTATACTGTATTTCGATTTTCATTTAATTTAGTTTTACGCAGTCTTTTATAGTTTTAAACCTATTATTTACCACTCTGTTTCAGTCATCTCCAATAACAAGCATATTGTGTCGATACAAGAGTTTCAGAGAACACCACATTTTGAGAGTTTATTTTTGTACAATGTTGCCCTGAAATGGCAAAAGTGTAAACATAATGTTTTCCTCCACCGTGAGCGCTTTATTTCATTAGAAAACCAAATCAAGCCTGAGATAGCAAACTTGTTCTAGTGTACTGGGGCTATCACAACAGTCTCCATACTATGAGAAAACCTGGCTGGTTATTGGGCAAGGGTCTGACCGTGTAGGTTTTTACCTAGGGGGGTTAGCAAGTGCATTTAGCCATCAGAATTAGATCTATTCGAAAAAAGCTGTCAGCTAAAATGGAGCTTTCCAGCTGGGTGCTATAACAGGTCCAGGGGATGGACCCCAGATTAGGGGGACCGAGTCCCTGAAGGTCTTTTATGGCCGAGACCGCCGTGATGGGTGAAGGTTGGACTCCTGTTATGATTCAGAGTCCTGCAGTAGGAATGATAAGCCTGCTTTTTCAGTATCTTCTTTTTTAACTGACTGGTCTTTTTCTGGGGGCAATGTGCTGTTTGGTCATGCTCTGTGTGTTTCTCAGGGGTATTGGGCTGCAGTTTCTCCTCCAGCCGCTAGAGGATGCGGAAACGCTCGGTATGGCCTACTCTTGTCGGGATAGGCAGGAAGTAGAAGGGCGCCCATTTTTTGTTGAAATACCATGTGGGCTGAAGGATCAGCAAGCCTATGACTATATAATGAGGTGTGAGCACTTCCTATAGGAGAGCTGCCTGACCAGACAAGACCTAATTTATATACTGCTTAATCTGGGAACTTGTACAACTGTCTGTCGATACATCACTGTACAGGTATCTGCACTTTAAGAAGATGTGTCTCCAGTATAGCGTGCATTTGAATTGCAGGGGCTTACTTTTAGGCTGCCCTGAAACAGCATAGAGGCTGCATTGGATGCATATGTGCTTGGCTAATCCTGCAAAACTAGTATGGGGCCAGGTGCAGTTGGGCAGGTGCAGCATAGTATATCATGCTTGCAAACTTAAACACCTGCTTGCATACGTGCATAAAGGTATACTTGCATAAACGCATGTTTGCATACTTGCAAAAATGCATATTTGCATTGAACTGCATACTTATGTTTGCTTGTATTAGACTGCATACGTATATGCTTGTTTGCATTGAGTTGCATATTTACATGCGTATTTGCATTGACGCTAAAGTGATAAATCAAAAATACAGTGGGTGACCGTGACTAACCATGTGATCTAACCATATTAAAACATCTACTAAACCTAAAAAGTTGAGTCAATGCAGTAATCTTAAACAGTAAAACATATACGGGTAATGTCCCTGTGACATCCCATATAAATAGTGATCAGTTAGATAAAATGTGCTAGAAGTGAGTCCACGTGAATTCTATGTATATGAATCCAGAAAGGAAATGCTTTGAAAGAATTCCATCACCAAAGACAGAAGAACCCTCCTGTGACACCCGTCACCTAATAATGGAAATGTTTACCAAATATAATGGACCATCTATTTCTAGAATGGTCAAATTACACCTGCAAACAGACCTCTGCAGGGTGATGTGATAGGGTCTTCAACTAAACACTAGAACACGCTGGAAAAAGGGGAATCCTCCAATGGAGTCAGACTCCCGTTATTATGTCCCAGTCAGCCATGCCCGTATAGTAATGATATAGAAGGAGAGCTCCAATAGTGTGATATTGTATATACTATTTTATTAAAAAGCCAAAAAACTACTTACAAATCATGAAAACAACATGATCCTTGATACAATGTTCTATCCTAGATCTCGAGGCACTAGACAAATTTCTTAACATCCTACTGTTTCATATGGGATCGGTCCGATCAGTAATGGCCTCTCTGCAAAAGGCAGATTTTGGGTATCTGTAGTCATCAATAACACATCTTCATGTGCCAGTTTTTTCCAGGCTCATCATAGGTTTCTGCGATTTACAGTAGAAAGTCGCCATTTTTGTTTTGTGACCCTGCCCTTCGGGGTGACCACAGACCCTGAGGGTTTACAAAGCTCCTAGCCCCCCGGTGTTGGACTTGCTGAAGACGCAAGGGACTTCAGTCTCAGTATACCTCAATATTCTTTGCTCAGGGAGCAGTTGGTTCCAGATTTAAAGCAAAATGTAAGAAGCAAGGGGTATCCTTCGATACTTTTCTGCAATTATATGTAGGTTGAAGCAGGTTCCCTATGTGCAGTACTACCCTAGGTCTTTTGTTCTCTCTGGAACATGAAGGTCCTAGCATTGGATTGCTGTAGGGCTCTGTCCTTGGGATATTGCAGAGCTCGAATTGATGGTTGAATCAGAATGGAGAAGGGGAAATTTTTCCTTTCAGTGATATGGAAGATGATAATCTCTGATGCCAGTCTCTATCGTTGGTTGGAGGTTTGAGGGTGGCTACAGTTCAGAGGACTTGGTCTCAACAGGAGCGAATACTGCCCATCAATATGTTGGAACTTCGGGCAGTACACCTTACTCTGGATTATCGGACGAACCAGTTGTAGGTTCAATCCGACAATGCCACTACAGTGGCATATATCAACTACCAGGGTGGCACCAGGAGTCGTGCAGCACAGGAAGGTGAACCACATTCTGTCTGGGGCAGAACAGCAGGTGCCGTCTCTGGCAGGGGTTTTTTTTTCTAGTCGTCAGCGACTAATACTGGGACAGCGATCCCTGCATCCTGAGACGTTTTTGGCAATCTGCTAGCATTGGAGAACTCTGTAGGTAGATCTAATGGTTTCCAGGTTTTACAACAAGTTAGACAAGTTGTGTCTGGGATGAAATTCCCCCTGGCAATAGGGGTAGATGCACTGGTAACACTTAGGGACCAGTTCTCCCTATTCTATGCCTTCCCTCTGTTTTAACTACTGCATCTTTTGTGAAGAACCTGGGATGTGGTAACAGTGATAATAGTGTGAACCGAATTAGACCAGGAGGGCTTGGTACAGTGAATCGTGTGGGGGACGCTCCTTAGTCACTTCCGGTCCAGCCAGATCTAATGTTCTTTTTGGTCCTGTTATCTCCACGATGTTGAGCACCAGGGAGCTGTCTTCAGCGAGTTTCTATTACAGGACTTGGAAATCTTATTTGCCTGGGATCAAGCCAGGAAGTGGCACCCGTGGAGAGGTGAGTGGGAGATTTTTTTTTTTTTCTTTCTCCAATAGGAAAGGGAAATGAGATTGGTCTTAAAGCGGAGTTCCCTTCAAAAATGGAACTTCCGCTTTAAGTCCTCCTGACCCCCTGACATGCCACATTTGGCATGCAATTTTTTTTTGGGGGGGAGCGGGTACCTAGATTCAACAGGTACCCACTCCCACTTCCGCTCAGGCCACCTAGGCGGTTCGAGCAGAATTTTTACTCTCCCCCTCCCGCCCTGCGATCTTCTGGAACACATCAGAGGTCCCAGAAGATTGCACATCAGGCTGTGAAGCCGCAAGCTGTCAAAGCCGGGTGCCCACACTAGTGATGCCAGTGCCATGGGGAGAAGAGGTAGAGAACCGGGGCTCCCTCCGGGCGCATCGCTGGACCGTGGGACAGGTAAGCATGTGTTTATTAAAAGTCAGCAGCTACACTTTTTGTAGTTGCTGACTTTTAATAAACACAAAAACCAGTGGAACTCCGCTTTAAGTACCTTGAAGTGTCAGATTTGTCCTTATCCATTTTTTTCTAGAGATTGTTGTTTCACACCCCTTGATTCATACTTAATGCAGGATGTAAAGCAGACAGTTCTGCCTGTCAGGCCACCCTTGTGTCCTTGGGACTTGAATTTGGTCTTGGCTTTCCTTGCAGAAGCCACCTTTTTAACCAATTTGAGAAACTCCGTCAGTCCTTTGACTTGGAGGGTGGTTTCTTTGGTTACTATCACTTCAGCAAAAAGAGTGTCTGAGCTGGCGGATCATTCCTGTAAGGAGCCATTCTTGGTCTTGTATCATGATAAGGTGATGTTGCGTCCTCATCCCCCTTTCTTGCCTAGAGTGGTTTCTAGTTTTCACTGGAATTAGGGCAGTGTCTTGCCTTTGTTTTTCCTAGTCCACAATTGGCAGGAAAAAGATTGCTACATACTCTGGATGTAGTTTGGGCGGTCAGGGTTCACTTGAATTGTCGGCACAGATCTTGAATTCTGCTTTTGTGCTGCCAGAAGAGCTCAGGAAAGGCAGGCGGCATCCAGGTCAACTATTTCTCATTGGATCGGCCAGTTAATCATTCAAGCCTATGGTTTGAAAGGGAAAAACCCCACCCTTTCTGTGGAGAGCTTCTCTACCAGGTGTGTGGGCGCATTTTGGGCTATCCGCTATCAAGTATCAGTGGCTCAGGTTTGCAAGGCCACTACTTGGTCTTTGGTTCATACATTCTCAGGGTTTTTGCCATGTGGATGTCAAAACCGCAGAGGATACTGACTTTGGCCTCAGTATATTGCAAACAGCAGAGTAAGTCCTTCTCTGCCGGCATTTTTTGTGATGGTGGCTCCCCCCCCCTCAAGGGTATTGCTTTGGGACATCCCAGATAGTTTGCTATGTAGCCTGCTCTGTGTCCCGTGATGGACGATACAGAAAATTTTATTTTTCCTGCATACTTACCTGTAAAATCCATTTTGTTGAGTACATCACTGGACACAATGGTCCTTCCCCCTTTTTTATAGAAATGTTCTAGAAAATTGGGGTACTTCCTGTATAGGAGGGGTTATGTAGGGGAGGACTTTCTGTTTGATCTGCCAGTGTCCATTCACCTATAGGTGGCTAATAACCCAGATAAGTATATAGCCTGCTCTGTGTGCCGTGATGTACTCCAAGAAATGGATTGTACAGGTAAGTATGTAGAAAAAATAAATTTTTTGTCTAGTGAGTATAATAGGCTATGAGTCTGGAGATGGAAGGCACAAAATGCCTCAAACCCCAGCTTGTGAGGGACATGATAGTTGATTTTTACAGATGTGTGTGTAATCCAGAATAATTTATCAAATTCTCTAAAGGTTTCATAGGATTATGAAGCACAGCTATCATTTTAGCTAAACGTACCTTACCATATGAAGTCCTGATTTATTGTACATTATAACACTTTTTACTTCCTGTATATTTTTAATAAGCCTGCCATTTTTGGATCTCTACTACCATTTGTCTGTTCCTTTCTAGTGCAATGCAAGACCAAGTTCCTGGCCCCAAGTTTTCATGTTGATACTCCGGTTGAGCTGTATGTTTATCTGAAAACAGATTGTCCACATCCAATCCGCTTCTCCAAGCTTTGTGTTGGGTTTAGTAACCAGGTAATATACACCAGTTATCTTTCTTATGCTAAATTTGTGCAGTGTGTAGTAGTACTTTCGAAAAAAAACATTACGGAGTTACTAAACATTATGAAACCTTGAGTATCTCAAAATTTGGCCAAACCCTAGGGAACCTCAAGTACACGCCATAGAGATTTGACGCAGCCCAGTCCACTCATCATCATGCAATTAGTAAAAGAGAGTGACAAATAAACGCTGATTTTGGGGCACATCTTAGATCAAAATTTGGAGCTACAAATGGCAGTGTATGGCAAGAGCAGAATTTAGTTAACAGCTGACAGATTTGCTTTAAAGTTCACTTTGTCATATTTGAATTTTGGTACGGGCTCCAGCATAACAAATAACTGAGCCTCAGTGAGTGAGTGAGGCTCTGGCATTAGTTGAATGATGATATTGACGGGGGGGGGACTTTGAGTAAGGAGGTGGCAGGGCTTAGAGCAGTGATGGTCAGCATCACCCAAGAGCCGCACATCATTGTTAGTTGGTAGAGGTCACAGCTCTTAAAGCCCCTTTTACAAATCAATGCTTCCACATTTGTGCATTTGTGCCCCCCAAAAATAACTTACATGACATTATTTTCTTGACTTCAATGCTGTGACTGACTGACAGCCATATCAGCAGTTCTAACTTCTTAGCAAGGCACTGCTAATAAGTCACCAGATGATAAACTAGTGAAGAATAAATCATTTCCCTACACCTCCAAACTTTTCTGTTATCCTGCTCAAACTCTTACTAGTAATAGGAGTACAGGCTAGATGGGTAACACGGTGCCTTTACGTGGTGATGTTAAATTAGGAGAAACTACCATTTTTTTTTTATACAACTGAATGTTTGCATGTAGATCTGCAGGAAATTGTAGTTTAGAAATCCCAGGCACTCACAATTCCTAATGCTGGGCACACAGGAGCTCCAGTGGGCTGAACGAAAACAATCTTCTAGATCGCTGTACTAACACATCCAATGTTAGTACAACCATCTCCCTGTTGAGCTATTGTGTTGTGACAGGGGGACTGCTCCCCGCCAGAACATTGTGATCAGCGTTCGCAGCCATTGGCAATGAGCGCTGATCAGATGCTGGTTTTCCAGCTTGCTTGTTCAACAGCTGTACACACAGGCTGAAAGTCGGCTGGTTCCTACTTAACCGACAGTTTTCAACCAATTTTCAGGCCTTGTGTACACAGTTTAAGTATGGCTTCGCACTTACACAAATCTTTATTCATACATTTATTAGAATAGAAATATTAGCATTTGCTGACTTGGCTGGTATTTAAACTGGTTCACTCATCAATACAAAGTGACTGTCAGAGTAGGACCCAGACTGCCCAACTGAAAACTTTGCTGGGCCTAAAAATTTACGATACATAATTTTAAATATGTATTTCTGATGTTACATTATAACAGGAATATAACCAGTTCTGTGTTGTGGAAGAGCAGTACCAAACAAGCGATATTTTGGAGCAGTCCGTACAGGGGACAATGTGCCTGGTGCCAGGAAAGACCAGAAAATTCACATTTAAATTTGTGGCCAAAACTGAAGATGTTGGAAAGAAAATGGAGGTCAGTGACAATACTGTGTATTTCATTTATGTACCGAGCAGCAGAGAGCCTGTGAATTGTATGTTTATAGGGGGTTCTGGTGAACTCTGCTATATATATATATATATATATATATATATATATATATATATATATATATATATATATATATATAGCTTGACAAATTTGCTATGAATCTAGGTGGCCGCTAAAGAAAGTTAGGAGCCAGTAAGAAAGGGTAAGTAATTTGCGCACCCTAACTTACAGCAGAGCGGCCAGTCAATAACTCCATACGCCGTTACGTCAGGGTTATAGGCAGGCCAGAAAGAATGACACAAAAAACCTGTTATAGGGGAAACTCCTTGTTATGCAAATGCATTGTGACTGCGACATGTAACATACTCCTCTGCTGCTTATTGTAGCTTAAAGGTGACCATTGGTGGGTGGCAAAAACAAGTCTCTACTGCACATTTTTACCACCCAACTGCACATCTAAATAAAGCCTTTGTGACACTTTAAATAAAATACAAAAAAGATGAAAGAAGTATCCCAGAGCTGCTGATCTTCTGCTGCCTCTTTGCAGCTATTTCCTGCCTACCTGTGTGTCCCCCAGGGTGACTCTACTGTGGCGGAGTCACCCTGTGGTAATTGTTAATAATATCAGAGTACATAAAAGGATTCTTCTAAAACATACCTGCCTCATCTCCCCTCCTCCACTTCACAGCACACTGTAAACAACTTTCCAAGAAGTGCACTATTCGATAGAACACCAGCTCAGCATGTCACAGTATGGACACCGGAACACACAGCCCAGGCAGCCCCGTGCTCCATCCTCCACCAGAAAACCTCCAGGTCCCTCTAAGAGTAGTGACAGTCCACCTGCTAGGTCAGGTAAAGGCCACACAGGTTGCCGGGTCCCCCTCCTCCCCACCCTTCACCAAGGTCTGACCTCTGAGCTGCATGTCCGGGCACTCAGTCAGGAGTTACAGTGAGTAGGCTGGCGGCAGCCCAGGCACCAGGACGCGGTTTCTGGTCACCATGGCGACCTGGCGCCTGGGGTTTGTCTTGCCCTGTGTGTATGTATGTATATGTGTGTATATATATATATATATATATATGTGTGTGTGTGTGTGTGTATGTGTATGTATATATATATATATATATAATATTATAAAAAAAACACTTAATGTAGTAATTATATATAATAATAATTAACGCACGTATTATTTACTCAAAGGTCAAAATTCATAGATTTATGTTTAGGAACTATGGATTCAGTTTTCTATGGGCGATCTCTTTCTCAGAATCTTTCCACTATTTTATCTTCACTGACAATGCACTAATAATTTGCATGCCCAAATCTGGCAAAATCATTTATTTATTTTATTTTATATTGAAGGCATTATACTGGATGGAGCACTGCTAACAAAAAACTGTAGGCACTATACCTAAAAAACATTTTGTATTTATTTCAAACTCTCCCCATTGGTGAAGCCATTTTTTACTCAACTACATGGCCTTACCTTGCAAATATATGGAAGACATCCAAACCTGGTCTTAGGCTCCGTTCACATGCAGGCGTTTTTGGGGAGTTTTTCTGCTCTTGGATCAGCTCTCAAAACGCCCAACAAGACAAATCCTATTCATTTCAATGGCCCCTGTTCACATCTGAGTGTTTTGATGCTGTGAGCAAAATGCCCAACGCTCAAAAAAGTACATGAGCTTCTTTTTGGGCAGATTACAGGCGTTTTCCATTGGTCTCTATTCAATCTAAAAACGCCTGCACAAAAAACGCCTGTAAATCGCGGTAAAAATCCCGGTAAAAAACGCGCGAAAACGCTACGCTCAGGTGTGAATGTAGCCGTAGCCAGAGGATCTTATGTTGGAAAAAAAAAGATTTTGGAGGTGCAGGCTTACCAGATGAGTTTTTTTTTTAACAAAACTGCACTTTTTTGCGTTTTAGACTGGTTTCACCAACATCAGAATAAACATTGGGTTCAGTTGGAAGTGGATGCCTCTCCTCTTCACCCTAGAGCCGCAGAATGGACCGCCTTTGCAATATTAGACTTCGAAACTTGTGCCCCCCCCCCCCCCCCCCCGCTAGTCCATAAGGTTCTTCCCTGTTTGCATCGAAATTTACAGTCTCTGTCCCTCTTGTCCCTACATAGCCCGCTGGCCCAATTAATGGATAACCCATCTTTTCCATTTGCCTTTCGAACATTTTCGAGGCGTTTTTGATCTGGGACACATCATTCTGGCCTCAGCTCAAGCATGTTTTAACCTGTTTTTGCAGCAGGTGTTTTTTTTTGGGCATTTTTTGGGGGTCTTTGGAGGCAGGCAAAACATCTTAACTTCTGTATAGGGATATATATATATATATATATATATATATATATATATATATATTTATATATATATATATATATATATATATATATATATATATATACACACTTGTATGTATTTATACACATACACACATATAGGTGTTGTTATAGCAGAGAAGCCATATGGGTGTTAATTATTTCATTAGCGCAAGCATAGAGTTCTGCTACTTTCACACCTATATATGTGTATGTGTGTATATATATATATATATATATACATACGTGTGTGTGTGTATATACCCCTACACAGAAGTTCTGATGTTATGCCTGCCTCCAATAACCCCCAAAAAAGGCTTGCTACAAAACCGGCAAGGTGTGAAAATAGCGGAGCCATATCCCTGTTCTATTGCAATTCTAATGCAAACAAACTTTTTTTTTCTGGTTCTGGACATGCTACAGAGCTGAAACTTCACAGGTACACTTTTTAGACCCCCCAGACACTAAATCCAAAGAAATCTTTTTTTTTTTTTTTTTTTTTTTTTTTTTTATATATAATTTTTTCAATAATTGGCTCTCTATCAAAAATGACAATTTTTAAGAACTTTTTTTTGTGTGATTAATAGTCCCTGGGGCATGACCCAGAACCCTAGGCACTTTTTAGGGGCATTTATTGGGTTTTAGGGCTTCAAAATGGTGTTTTTTGATTACTGAAGTTCGGGTCCCATTGATTTCAATGGGGTTCTGAAATCTCTGCCGAACTTTCAGGAAGTTTGGGTGTTCTGGTCGAACCGAACTTTTGAAAAGTTCGATCATCCCTAGTCATATGCAAGTCTTCTTTTGTTTACTGTAATGGACATCCCCCTTCTGATATAAGCTATATGTTATTCTGGATTGTATTGTTAGACTTCTTCAAACTTGTACGCTTGCTTTACTTAATTAAACATATTTGATTAAAAAAAATTGTAGGCAAGCCCAGAGTATAATCCATTCTGCTACCAGCACACCTAGGTCCCAGTGCTCTAGCAGGATAGACATCCTTTCTTCAGCTTTGTTGTTGTAAAAATTAAAGTGTTAGTAAAGTAAAAGGTTCTCTACATTAAGGTGAAAAAAACTTCTGTGTGCAGCCCCCCAATCCCCCCTTATACTTGTATCCAGGCAGCATGTGGCTTGCTACAGGGGCACTCTGCAGGGGGGAGGAGCCAGGGGTGCCAATTGGGGACCCCGATAGAGTAGGATTGGAGCTACTGTGTTCAAAATCATTGCACAGAGCCTGTAATTATAATGTGTTTTTAAAAAACATTTACAATCCCTTTAATCAGTGATTTTTCTGGCCTTTTTTGTCATCTTCACATTTTCTTCAATCAAGACTCTAATGTATTGCTGAAGGAAGTTTCCACTGTGCCTCGAAGCTATTGATATGGTCATGCTTGTGCTTTCTGGACTGTACCATATACGGCTCCACTAAACTGCACGTTTGTGTGCTACCTTCAGAATGACCTTCGGGGCACTTTTTATGGGGGGCATTTTCCAGACTCTGTTCTGGTAAATGTTAGCTGCAAAGCACTTTTCCAGATTCAGAGCCACTGTCTCTGAAGACTCACCTAGTGAGTAGGCCAGTCAGGCTGAGCACTGGGATTTGGTTCATTTTCATTGGCCCCTTGGTGCTATTATATTCTCCATTTTCACAGTTTCTGTCATTGAAGGAACTAGCGCTGTGGGACAGAATGCTGACATCATCTACCAGATATACTGTCACTCATGCACTCTGCTCTCTTTCTCCCACCATACAGCTTTGAGAAAACATCTCAATGTGGCTGCTCCTGTTGCAAGGAGTCACATGAAACCTCAATCTTCGATCTGCCTTGGGCACTTTACATTTCTGCCCTGTCATCTGTGTACACTCCAGGTGTAACCAATTCTCAGCCGGTAATGTCTGCACCTGGGAGAGTGATCTCTACACCTGGGGATCACAAGAGGGGGACCCTGGATGGGGATCTCCTGGTCTTCCAGTTTCAAAGACAAACTGGATTGGTTGGGCCCAGGTACTAGGATCCAATGACAGAAGCAGTGGATGTTCTGGTAGCTTTGTGGGATCAATAGACCATGATCTGTGCGTTTCCTCCCCTAAAACCTCCCCCTTTTTTAACCTACACTGCAGGATCGAGATGGAGGATATTTTGGTGACCCTCATGGCTGCGCATTGGCCTAGGTGGATTTAATATGATGACCTGGTAGTAAGACTTCTATCAAACCCACCATAGACCCTGCCAAGCTGTCTGGATCTGCTTTCCCAAGCCCCAATTTACCATTTTGTTTCTCAGTCTCTGAATTTAACTGCATGGCTGTTGAAGCCCAAGTTCAAAGAGACATGGACATCTCCATGTCTATGATTCTTTTGATGCTTTACGCTAAGAAGTCAATTTCCCACAATTGTGCCAAATCAAAGCTGCAGCATATTACTTAAAACTGAGGTAAACAAAGTAGACTTTGACTTTTTTTTATTCTCATTGTTTTCTGGATGGCATTAGTAATCTATTCATTGATTTCTCCACCTGGAGTTATTCTTAAACCATCTCATGAATATTTGATATCTTATTGTTGTTGAGATGTTAATATCTTTTTTTTTTTTTTTGTCAGATTACATCAGTGGATCTAATCCTGGGGAGTGAAACAGGTCGTTGTGTGATTCTGAACTGGCGAGGGGGTGGAGGAGATGCAGCCTCGGCTCAAGAGGCAGTTCAGGCGTCACGCTCTTTTAAGCGAAGACCAAAACTACCAGAAACTGAAGTACATTGGGACAGTATCACAATCCAAGCCAGCACCATGTGAGGAATACTTGAATGAAGTCTATATCGGTTTTAAAATGTAATGTCACATCTAATGGTATCTAACCATCTGTTTTTTTTTTTTTTTTTATCTAGGATTATTTCTAGAACACCTAAGTTGTCTGTCCTGTTACGTCATGAGCCGCCTGCACTAAATAATGAAATTTACTGCCTAATGATAACAATACAATCTCAAGAGGAGACGGTCATCAAGGATGTAAAACTGACTGCAGGACTTAAACCAGGTGTGTTTTGTAGTTTTAGCCTATAGTGGTTCTCAACTAGGGTTCCCCCAGAGGTTGTTAGGGGTTCCTTGAGCAATTTCTGCCTCTCAAATAAGTTCCCCCTGACACCATTGATCATTTTAACCATCTGCAAGAAGGTAATTCTTCACAATGTCCACAGGTGTAAGGAACATTCATCTCACTGACCATCACACTAATGTATCATGAATTATAAATATAGTAATTTTTAGCAGGGGTTCCCTGAGATCTGAAAATTGATTCAAGGGTTCCTCTGTGTTGAAAATGTTGATAAAGGCTGCTCTATATGGAAAAGGAGAAAACTGAAGCTGGCCATAGAGGGATCCTACTGAGGGATATCTATGCCCATTTTCATTAATGAGAAGTCGCTGTAACGGTTAACTTCTCATGAACAGGCTTGTTGGAAAATGTTGCTTTGATCCACACATGCAGCTAATCCGCTGCAGTGCTGATCACTGTATTCTGACAGTGGGGGGGGGGGGTCCCGCTGTCAGAATAAAACAACAGAGTACGGAGGATTCCCGCATCCACCTCAAATGTGTGGATGGGGAAACCTGTTACTTTTTTTTTTTTCATTCAGTCAGCTGACTGAAGAAAAAAAAATTAAGCCATGTTTGGCCAGCTATACCCATACAGCATCCAGTCTTGCATTAATCTATTTAGGAATATTATGGGATTTCTTTTAAAGTGTATGTGAACTCTACTTACAAACCTCTCTAGTTTTATCCCTTTTTGTCTGTTTTTATGTACTTCAAGATCAAGTCAGTTAGTTCTTATGCTGTGGACATGAAGACATTAAGAGTGGATAAGTAGTTTAGCATAAAACAGTGGGAAGGGCTGACACGACTCCAACTATGAAAATGCAGTTTATGGTAAAAGAAACACAGTGGCAGTCATAGTGTTAAATCATTTCTTTTTTTTTATGGGCTTGGATCACCTGAGCCTGACCTTCAGCAAATTATGTATTGTGTCATAACCCAGGAAAACAATGTCTCTCACAGGGCAGGATGCCAATCTGACACAGAAGACTCTGGTCACGCTTCAGGGAGCAGAAACGTGTGATGACTCAAGCCCAGCTTTGCTCACTGATGTCCCCATAGGAAACCTGCAGCCCGGAGAAAAGGTGCCACTCTGACCTTTCTAGCATCAAATATATTATGCCAGTGTGCAGTCAGCTGTACTACAGGAAGACGAGCAAAAAATGTCCTCTGTTTTGAATATCAGTAGCATAAGTGCAGAAGGATAAATATACTAATATTTCTAGGAGTAGCTTGATCCAAGTATATAAATAGTAAAAGCAAAGTATTTTTTCTATATTATGATCTGGCTGCTGTTCCTGCATGACCAGGCACTCCAAGAGTGTGTGTTAAAATGGAACTTAACTGCTGCATGTACGTCCTCCACCCACCCCTCTTGCACCACCAGTGTATAAAATCCAGCACGTTGGGAGCCAGCAGAGACTGGCGGAACATCTGTACATGCATGGCAGGATTTCTTTGCGTAAGTGTAAATGCCGCCAGCCCTGGCAGATTACCACTCTAGCATCTGGCAGCATTTGTGCTCTTGACCGACAACCAAGTGATCGCAGGTTTTCTGCGATGTTGATGATTAGTAATGCGAGATATCTGTCAAGTAGCAATCCCAGAAGGCAGAGGGGCCTGGCCTAAGCTGGAAACCAAAAAAAGAGCATAACAATAAAAATGTTTAACCATTTGTGTAAGAAGGAGGGGGAGAGACAACATTTTAAAGACTTTATGTAATGTTAAACTCTGCTTTAGGTTGATTGAAAGATTGTTAAAGAAAATTTTATTTTGTAGTCAGATTATAGGGCGCAGGCTCCTAATGCATTTTCACAAACATCATTTTTATTTTATAAAATTGCCCCCAAAAAAAATTGCTCCCCAAGGAGCTCTGAGGAAGGGGGCTTGTCCCCTGAAACACATCAGCTTTCCAACCACAACACTTAGGACATCACCTGTGCTAGAGTTGTGACTTGATATGCTCTTATCTTCTCATGTTTGAGTATGTTTTTGGGAATTTTATAACATTAAAAAATGATGTTGGTGATAACGCCATAGGCGTTTGTGCCCTCCTGTGTTTCTTTTCAAGTGTGTTTCGAGTTTCCCCACTTGAGGAGTCCGGCACAGTTGCTTCTCTTTAGAAAGGCAGATAGGCAGCTGGGATTGAGGCACGGGAAGATTCTAATTTGCCACATTTATTATCGGTACCATGATGCAGGCGCGATTAACATGTATTATGTGTATTAGTGTGTTGCAGCGACACTCATTTTGAATTGCACCCACGTGCATTAGGACAACACAGCTCTGATTCACATGCATTGCTGCACAGTAACACTGCCATGTGCTGCGATACACTGTGTCAGAAAAAATTCTACATGCCTATTCCTGTGTGTTGACAGCCCCTTCAAAATGATTGGGCTACCTTAATGCGACACATTCTAATGCATGACTCAACCTGTGTTAACACACAGGAACAGAGAGGTGTAAATGGATCCTAAATCTTTCATCTAGTTTCTATAGTAATACATTTGTTATTTTAAAAAGCAAATGTAAAGAGAAAGTTTTAGTGGATTGTGCCATACATTACTGTGTGTTCATATAGAGTAAACTGTTGGCACAATTTTGATGCTCACAATTTGTCTTAGCACACATAGTCCCCCGCCTCATTCACTTTTGACTACCCAAGACTGAAACCCATATGGCCCTGATCTGTAGCTAGCTTTTGTACCATTTTCAGAAGATATTTCATGTTTGGTCTTCATCAAAAAATAGGAATAAAAAAAGGGCATTGTTCCTATAAGTTTCTAAATAGGAAATATGGCCACCTGATCCTCATTGTTACTTTCCCATGTAAAGCATGTGTTTTTTTCATGCTTTATTGTCTGCACATAGCAGTTATCACATAAGACTTATGATGGCTAACATAGATGTACATCCTTGGTGTAAATGTGAAAACATAATTACTGTGACCAATATTAAATGATTACATAGTACATGCTGCTTGAAGAAAAAAAGGGTTCTAGTTGGCTGCGATGTAGTGCAGAGCCTTTATTTGTAAGTTTGTATCTATTCATATGTTAAAAAAACATTATTACACTTACGATTAATTATAGAACGTAGCTTTCGAGTAATCCATAATGATCACTCAGATCACACAGGCGTTTTTCAGTATACCAGGAGTAAAAAGTACACACAGACATCAAACTGGGTTCTATGCATAGCAACATGTTTGTATGACTGTGTTTTTTCACCATTGCTGGATTTTTACGAATCCTTGTTCTGGTTTGATTTCAGTAAAATTCTGATTGCTTTGGTTTTCTCACCTTTGCTGTCATATAAGTGAGTAGTATAAGCCTTTCTGCCCTTTCCAATATTAGTCTCTGGACAAGTATGTGATACTCTAGAAACAATTACCAGTAAAAGGAGGGCACGCTTCTCTATGTTGCAAACTTCAGTAACAGATCTTCTGCTAAGCTCAGAGTACAATCTTCCCATAAAAAATCAGATAGAGGCAGAGGTATAAACCCCTCAGGAAAAGAACTACTTGGCCCAAGATCAGAGGATGATTCTCCCGTGAGAGACTAGGGAAGGCCAGAGGTATGAACTCTTCAGGGGAGGAACTACTTGGCTCAACTATCCCAATAGTACACAGTCACCAGGATCCAGTAGTAGAGTAGTGCTCACAAGGCTAGGGGGAGTAGGGTGTTGAGGAAATAAAAGTGTACGCCCCCCTGGCTCCTCCACAGCCAGGACCTTGATGAACAACAGCCTAAATAGTTGAACAGCTTGATGAAGGACAGATGGAATTCCTGCAACAGGAAAACACCTGCTTTTCTCGCTCAGACTATTTATGTGCTTCTCTCCTTTTTTTTGTTATTTTTTTTAGCAATAACTTTTTATTAGAGTTTATGCAAGTATACAGACAAACATACAATATAACCAAAAGAAAGTAAAAAAAGTGAAAGAAAACATTGTCTGTGGTCATACCATTCACAATATATATACACGTTCTCTCAGTTAAAATTCATGTGGACCACCAGCCCCGAAGTATCTACGTTTGACTTAAAACAGGTAGCTGTACCGGCCTCAGAGGGTGCATCTGCAGGGTTTCAACACAACGTATACCGGGTAACATCTCAGCTGAAAATAGATATTTACCAGACTTGAAAGCCAGGATGTGCCTCTATTGTTCTCCCAAAATAATGAATCCCCTTCCTTGCTAGTATTTATAAGCATTATGTGTCAGACGAACTACTGGAATAGCTGTTTAAGGACTAGCCTATATTCCATCCTACATACAGGTGGTAGTTATGTTATCATTACAAAATTATCCGCATTGTAGTAATCTAAATTAAACTAGAGAAAAAGGGGCCAGGCACGCCAGCAATGGCTCCCATAATTTATAAAACTTCTTTGGAGTACCCCTGTTTCTGTAGATCTGTTGTTCTTTCAGGAGGGCGTTGTTTACTTGGAGGTGCCATTCCTCAAAGAATGGAGGACTGGGAGACAACAATTTCATAGCAATACTTTTACGTGCTATAAACAGCAATCTGTTAAGTGCCACTAATACCTCAGGTGAAAACATCTCCTCATCAAGGCAATAAACATTAATAAACATAATTTAGGATCCAGGGCAATGCGTGTCTGAAAAACCCTATTTATTGTGTTTACCAGCTCTCTCCAGTATCTGAACAACTTAGGGCACCTCCATAGCATGTGGAGTAAGTCAGCCAGAGATTGTTGACATCAAGGGCCCTCCATGGTGTCTCTCCTGCCCCGAAGGAACAGCTTTGCAGGTGTTTGGTAAGCTCTATGTATAATAAACAATTGGGTCAGGCTTGTGCAGATGATAGTGATACTGAGGGAACCATCTCTAAAATAGTTTGCCATTCCTCGTCTGAAAAAATACCCAAATCCTTCTCCCATCCTTTCCTGCTAGAACTAAAGGAAGCAGCTTGAAAACTGCACATTTATTGGCTATACAATGAGGAGATTTATGTGCTTCTCAGCCACCTTCTGGGCCCACCTACCCAGGGGTTGGCTGCAGCACCCTAAATATGCTGTCTATTTGTCTTGTTTCACTCCCTATGTTCCAGAATTCTCTAGCAGGTAGGGAAGAGCAATCAAACTTGCAGCCGGTGAAATCCAGAATCACCAAAATAAATCAATAACTTTTGCACTGATTGCAGAGAAGCCAAAAATAACTAAATTTACCCAACATCCTAGCAACCTTTCTAGCTTCTCCTCTATGGTTTACTTTCCATTTCCATGTCCCGTGGTACGTTTCTGCCTGCAAGCAGTCTGCCTGTACTGACTCCACCTCTTTAAACTCCTATCTCATCTCTCAGCACTTCTGTAGCTCAGAAGGCAGGCTCTGTGAAATGTGTGACACAACTGTACCTACCTACTGGGTATAGTGAATACATGTCACAGAATTCAAGGGAATAAATGTGTGGGAATCTTCACAAAGTTTACAAATTTCAAGATAATTCAGATCAATAGTAGTAGATTAGAAATATTGAAATACCATGTGAAAATAAATGTATGATTTACATTTTGACCACAGGTACACTTGAATAATTGTTCCTAGAAAGATAAGTGTATTCTTCCTATGTGGGTGATACCCTTTTAATTCTAGCGTGTGCTGAAAATAAAGACAGTCAGTCACAGTGTAATAGCCTTGTATGAGGAAGATTTTCCTGTTTGTGACCAGATCAGTTCAGAAAATGAAAGTACAGGATGTTTGGACAATGCCTCTGGCTTTCTTCTCGATAATATTGTGTTATGCTTTTGCATTTATATATGACAGTGCAGTAGCTTTGTTGGTTTCTTTTTACAGCTGGAGATGCCTCTATACATCCGCTGCGGTACTGTTGGCACACGTGTTTTCCTGGTTTATGTTTCATACTTGATAGACACATCTGTCGAGGGCAAGGATATCATCTGCAGATGTCACCGAGTAAGATACTCCTTCCATGTAGAACTATCTACAGTATATAGCAATCTGTAATTACTGACTGCTCTACACTGGTGGCACTTAGTTGCTTTAAGTCACTGCTTATCATTGCTTTTATTGTGCTGTTAATATCATTCCAACGAAGCAACATGTTATATGACCAGTTTTAAATCCGAACTCCATACAAAACACAAATGAACAAATAAGATACATATATGTAAACCGTTCTGCATGCTAAAGGGTTTATATTTCTAATCAACATTTTACACGCTGCATAACCAGGGAAATTACTTCTTTTTAAAAATATAAATAAAAGGCTCTGCATTGGGAATGTGCTCAGAGCTTGTGAATCGATGTAGCAATGTAGCCCCATGTCCTTCCCGCATTGATGACTAATTTACCTAGCACAGGTGATGGAGGGGGTATGTCTGTTGAGACTTCAGAAAATTGTAAAAAAATGGTTCTAAACCCACACATATACCCAGCGAAGTGACATGCCTTAGGCGATACCCAGAGATGAAACCAATCTTCCTACATAAGTTATACCTGTTTATCTCCTCTCCTCTTTTCGTTTCATCCCCAAAAGTCCAAAATTTACACAAAATCGGAAAGCAGGGGCAGAGCTGAAGTTACTCTGCAGAGCTCATTGATAAGAGCTCTGAGACCTGCTTGGAGGGAAGGGACACACTCCAGTCGCACAGCACAAAGGAACAAAACTAGGACTCACATATTTAGGCTGTGTGCTGGAGGTCCCTCCCCTGCCACTTTTTTACCTCTGTGTCAGAAAAACTTGCCATTAGTGATTCATGCTGATAGCAGAGAAATAAAGCACAGACAGAAATGAAACTTAGTGCTCTTAATTGAGACAAGTGGACACTATAGAGCAGTGTTTCTCAACCGGGGTTCAGCGAGAAGTCCACATGGGTTCCGCTGCAATTCAACATTGTGGCAGGTGTATATTCGCCCATTGTTGTTTTCAGTGTTCCCAATGTGCGCTGACAGTGAGTACTGTTAGCGCGCATTGATACTCGATGCCCTCTCTGTAGTTCCAGCTCAGAGAACTCAGAGGGCGGAGTCAAAAGGAATGCATAGAGCGGGAGTTCTGAATTCAGAGCATGGAGGCGGGGGAGACAAGAGAGTCCAGAATGGGGACCATGGAGGCAGGGAGCCGAGAAAAGAGTTATGGAGCTGAGGGAGCCCAGAATGGAGACCATGGAAGCGGGGAGCCGAGAATGAAAACTGGAGGTGGGGAGCACCAGATCAGAAGGTGAGATCATGTCTGAATGTTATCAGTGATGCACACTGTGGAGGGGGGAGCAGAGAAAAGGAGCACGTGGCTGGATTAAAAGGGGAGTTTCTGTGTACAAAAGGGGTGAATACAGACGGGGGGGGGGCAAAGAACAGAAGGAGACATCCTGTGAATAACATGCAGTGAGCATTGAATGCAGACTGCAGAGGAGGGGAGCAGAGAGTGGGGGCAAACAGCTGGATAAGGCTGAATGTAGCAGGATGTGAGATTATAATAGCTTTATTTTATGCTGTAAATGTACATAATGCTATTATGATCTACATTCAGTCTCATCCAGCCACATGCCCCTGCACTCTGCTCCCCCTCTGCAGTCTGCATTTAGTCGTATACACAGGATCTTGCCCCTTGCAACATTCAGCCATGTGCTCCCACTGTCATCACTCCTCCTGGCACTACCCTCCCAGGTTCAGAGGAGCTGGAACTATAGAGCAGTGTTTCTCAAGATTTTTTCAGTCGAGGCACCCTTTAAAATTATAGACATTCTCAAGGCACCCTTTAAAATTATGAGCAGTCTCGAGGCACCCCTTTCTAAAATGTAAATAACTATTCTAAGAGCCGGTCCACACTAGCGCGACTTCTCAGGCAACTTGTCAGCCTGACAAGTCGCGCTCCCTCGCGGTCCATTGACCGCTACAGGACCCTTTCTAATAGGAGCGACACAAGTCGCTCCGACTTAGAAGAAGGGTCCTGTACTACTTCGGGGCGACCTCGGAGCGACTTGCATAGACTTCCATTATGTCCCTGCAAGTCGCTCCGAAGTTGTGGTGCATGGTAATGCACAAGTTGCCCCCGAAGTAGTAAGGAGTCGTGTCGCCATAGTGTGAACCAAGCCTAATAGCTTTACATAATGCAGCAACATCCACACACGTAGGACGCCCAACATTGCGTTTGCAAACTGGTACTGACTAGTATTCCAATGTTTCTCTTCTCCCTCAATTTCTCTCCATCAGTCAGCTAATGTCACCCCAGTCCTGAGGGAGAGGAGCACAGGAGGGTCAAACAGGGATGCTGTGGAGGCGAAAGACATCCTCCTTATCAACTGATAACGTCATTGGTTGTTAGGATGCCGGTGTCTAGAAAGCTGTAATGGTGCATACTCAAAGGCAGGCTTCATCCAACTGCTGGCTTGTATACAATTTTTCAGCATTCTGCCAAGGCACCCCTGAAGAAGCCTCAAGGCACACCATGGTGCCTGGGCACCCTGGTTGAAAAAGGCTGCTATAGAGGATGCACCAAGTATCAATGCACATTGACAATATTCGCTGTCAGTGCACACTGAAAACAACCTTGGTATCGTGCATATTTCTTCTGCACAGAAATATGCAACAGGTATGCATTTTTCTGCAGAGAAGAATACTCAAATGACACCCAACATTGTGGCGTGAACAGGGCACATAGAAATCAGTTGTTTTCTTTATGGCCTTTCGGAGATCTATGTTAGGAAAATGCATGTCTCTGTGCATGATGTGCAAGACCAAAGTATTCTATGCAGGTCAAATCTGTACTATTTCCCATCAATTTTTATGTTTTTATGTAGTGAACAAGGCCCAACTGTTCCCATAGTCTGCTATCCTATTTATTAATCACAATATTTGGGAGTTTAGTTCAAATTCAGTAAGGCGTCGTTCAAAGCATATGTGCAAATAAACAAATGGAAAATATGTGCAAATTTGACTTACTTAGAATATTTTGGGCTTGTTCTAACGTAGGTCTCTGCATGGACACAAAGAAAACTATTGATTTCTATGTGCCCTGTTCACACTAATGTTGGTGTCAGGTGAGTTCTAATATTTATTCTATTATTGAAAGCTATTTCTACAATATTTGTGGATACATCTACAGCTCGCTGATCAGATCCAATGTTCCGTGAGCTGTAGATATTTTTTTAGGGGTTCCCCGAGATCTCAGACTTTTTGCCAAGGGTTCCTCCACGGTAAAAAGGTTAGAGGGATAGGGGATACAGTTCAAATTTTATGTCAGAGGTTTACAACCACTTTAAATTGCAGATTCCAATGCAGTCACTTGTTACAAATCTTGCCTTGGAGCAGCACATAAAACATTAGTGAAAAAGAAGTATATTTGTTGACTAAATGTATGATCTTTTGCAAAAGGAGTAATTACATTTTTAGGTCTATGACAATTTTTATTATAGGCTTTGTTCTCAGTGCTTCTTCATTTTTCTTTGCAGGATGAAACCGTTACCATTGAGACTGTATATCCATTTGATGTTGCTGTGAAATTTATATCCATAAAGGTTAGTGTTGCCTTTTTCAGTAAAAGGTTTTTTTTTTGTTTTTTTTTTTTGGTATTGAGGCTCAGTTCACACTTATGCGATTTGGGAAGGCTGCGAATTTGCAGCCTGTTCCCGCATCGCAAACGCACCCTTGGCAGTTCACAATGCCCTATGCGATACGCTGGGGGTGTCAATGTAATGTTAACGACACCCCCAGTTTGATCGCATATCGCAGTGCGATCTGACAGTTCACACAGGATCGGATCGCACAAGTGTGAACCACTGTGTGATCCGATCCTGATGCGGCTCAAAAAAAGGGTCCTGTGCGACTTTACTGCGGGTGCAGTGCGAATTTAGCCATACAAAGTGTATGGCTGAATTTGCACTGCACAGCCGATCGCATGTAATGAAGGAGCAGTGCGCTCCGATATTATATGCAATCGCCGCAGCCGCACATATGTGAACCGGCACTGAAGATAATTCGCATCACAAACAGGGTATAACAGTAATGCATAGATATTCAACAGGCTTGAAATCATAGATGTGAAGATTTGCAGTCGGATTAATATATTGTTTATGGTATAGCGTTATATTATTACATGTCCTATGGTGACCACTAAAAGAAGCTTATAGGTATACAATTGTCAGAACAAAATAAGAAAATTAACACTTGTATCATATGTTTTTGAAGTATGTTTGCTTGTCCAGAATGAGTGTGGTTTGTTCAGTGACTGCTTTCAGGTTTGAGAAGTTGTTAGGCTATTGTTAAAAGTAGCTTTAACACATCTGTTCTGTAGAATGTAATGGTACCACCACCCCTCAAAGGGAATTTGTCAAAATATAAATGTGGGAGCTGATGTGTTTGTAAAAGTGGATGGTGCGCTGTCCTCTTCTCTTCTTTCATTGCTAAATACTGAATTGCTAACCTGAGCCAAGCAATTTTCTAGGACGCCTGTTATGCATGCACCTGTAATAGGTCAGAGGCTGACTACATAGTCAGAAGTATGTATGACAGCCTTAGCATATTCAAAAATGTCAGCTCCCATAGGGGTTGATTTACTAAAACTGGAGAGTGCAAAGTCTGGTGCAGCTCTGCATAGCAAATTAGCTTCCAGGTTTTTTTTTTTTATCAAAGCTTAACTGAACCAATTCATTTAGAAGCTGATGCACAGCTACACCTGATTTTGCGCACACTACAGTTTTAATAAATCAAATCCATAGTGTCCTGACAAAATTTCTTTAACTACTTCTGGATCGGAAGGTTTTACCCTCCCAATGACCAGGTCATTTTTTGCGATATGGCACTGGCTTAATTTAACTGACAATTGAGCAATCATGCGACACTGTACCCAAATAAAATTGTCATTTTTTTCCCACAAATAGAGTTTTCTTTTGGTGGTATTTGATCACCTCTGTGGTTTTTATTTTTTCGCTATAAACAAAAAAAGAGCGACAATTCTGGGGGGGGAAAAAAATATTTTTTACTTTCTACCATAAAACACAGCCAATAAAAATTAATTATTTATTTATTTATTTTTTATCATTTTAGGCCAATATGTATTCTGCCACATATATTTGGTAAAAAAAATCCCAGTAAGTGTATATTGATTGAATGGCACAAAAGTTCTCACGTCTACAAACTAGGGGATAGATTTATGGCATTTTTATTTGTTTGTTTGTTTTTTTTTTTTACTATTAATGGCGGTGATTAGCAATTTCTAGCAGGACTGCGACGTTGCGACGGACAGATCGTACATCTAACTGACACTATTGAGGGGACCAATGACATTACTACAGTAATCGGTGCTAAAAACATACACTGATACTGTACTAATGACACTGACAGGGAAGGGGTTAACACCAGGGGCAATCTAAGGTTGTGTGTCCCTAGGGGATGCTTTCTAACTGTGTGGGGGATGGACTCACTAAATGAACCTATGTTCCTCAATAGCAGGAACACAGGATACCTGTGTTCATCTGTGACAGAATGGCGGTCTGCCTTGTTTACTTCGGCAGACCGTGTTCTGTCTCTATGGGGAGCGATCACGGGTGGCCAGCGGACATCGCTTCCACCAGACCTGCTGATTGGTTCCCCTCTGGCCAATCAGCGCATGCCCCTATTGGCTATTGCATGAAGAGAGGTACAGGTATGTCGTTTAGCGCAATAGAGCCCACCTGCCATGGTAAAACTTTGGCGGCTGGTCGGCAAGTTGTTAAAGAGACACTATCACTTTGCCTATTCTGGGCAAAGTAAGCATCTGTAAAATCCTCCCTCACCTCACTGCCCTTCTTCCTCTGGTGAAAACGGGAGTTTAAAGTGATTGGGGGAGTGGGGTGGGGTTTTTTTTTACAGGCTCTGGCAAAGAGAAAGTGACTCTTTAAGCTTGATTTACTAAACTCTCCTTGTGAAGGAATTTATAACACCAGGAGAGAATCCACATCACACTTTTTTTTTTAAATGCATTCTTTATAAATGTTACACCTTTTAATGTATACTATATTACTGTGTTTGCTAGAAGTGTCTGTTATATGGTTTTGTGTTTTTGCAGTTTGAACATTTAGATCGTGTCTATGCTGATATACCCTTTTTGCTAATGACGGATATATTGAGCGCTTCCCCATGGGGCCTTACCATCTTGTCCAGTCAGCTCCAGCTCTCATCATCTGTCGCACCTGTGGACCAGCTTGAATCCAACGTGGAAAATGGTTAGTATGTAAAACCAGAATTGCAAAGGAAAGTGAATCTTCTGTCCATAGCAACCACTGAGGGGGCAGGATAGCAATGCAGGTTAAGGGGAAAAAAATACATATCCCCTTTGAAGTAATGTTAAATTATTAGGTGATACCATTGTTAAAGTGAGCCCCATCTGCCATCATTAGGCTTACACCCTGCTCATATAAGTCAGATAGCCACTCCCTTTGGGTATCCTTTGCTCAAAAGTTACTTAAACCAGACCTTCCCTAATACAAAAATAAAAGTTCAACTCCTAATCTTTCTTCCCCAACAAAAATGTATTTATATTTTGGTGGTACCTGATCCCACTTCTTTACTCCTTACCTCAAGAAGCTTCCCCAATCTTTCCCACACACAGCTCCCTGGGATAACATTACACATCCCAGGTAGCTAGAGGACCAGTCTCATGAACAAGGTGTGACAGTTGGCTCTGAGAAGTACTGGTGGTGGAGGATAGCGTTGGACTGCATGAGCTGGAAAGTATCCATTTCTTACAAGTGAGGAGTTGCAGTACTGGTAGCTCTTTAAAAATAAAAAGTTACTGCGATGTAAAATGTAGCCACTTTATAGGTACCAATAATACAAAAAGTCGGTTGAACCAAGGAACGAAAGTTTGTTCCCTGGCAACCAAGCTGTTATTGAGGCAGTAACAAGACTTGCTGGTAATTACCGTAATTACGGTACATATTTATTGTGTGATCAAGCTACGATAAAATGTTAACATTATTCCAGACGTTATATTGGTGGCATGTGTTTTATGGATGGGAAGGGGTTACCTGCTTCAGTGCACGTGACACACTTTTTTGATAACATTTTATCCAAGTTTGATCACACAATAAATATATGATTAATTTCCAGCAAGTCTTGTTACTGCCTCAATAACCTTCGCTCCTTAGTTCAACCGACTTTTTGTAATATTTATGCTTTTTGGTTTATAGCAGGACACCACGAAAGTGGACAGTTTATTTACAATATTACTTTATCCCCATTTTTGTTTTATGGTTCACCTATAGGTACCAGCACATGACCTGCAGCAACCTCTATAATCTTGCCAATAAGGCCGTATCTCAGTTAACTTTAATTGCAAAGTTCAGACACTTCTGGGTAGGTTTGGAGGTTGCTAGAGTTTATGGCCTAATTTTACTTTTAAAATCAGCACAGTGTGTCTGTTAGTCTGTGTAAATCCATGTTTTCCAGTCTGTTTTTTTGGCTTTTATGCAGTATCCTAACTTGTGAAAAATAAATGTTTATTAGGGTCTACAGCATTTTTTTCAAATCCCTGTGTGCATTTATGGGGTTACTGACACCATTAGTATTCTGTGCTAGGGGTTTATTAACCAGTAAAGTTTCAGGGTCATTTTCACATTTCATCTATGGACATCTATTTCACATTTTCATCTACAGTGCCTTGCGAAAGTATTTGGCCCCCTTGAACTTTTCGACCTTTTGCCACATTTTAGGCTTCAAACCTAAAGATATAAAACTGTAATTTTTGTGAAGAATCAACAACAAATGGGACACAATCATGAGGTGGAACGAAATTTATTGGATATTTCAAACTTTTTTAACAAATAAAAAACTGAAAAATTGGGCGTGCAAAATTATTCAGCCCCCTTAAGTTAATACTTTGTAGCGCCACCTTTTGCTGCGATTACAGCTGTAAGTCGCTTGGGGTATGTCTCTTATCAGTTTTGCACATCGAGAGACTGAAATTTTTGTCCATTCCTCCTTGCAAAACAGCTCGAGCTCAGTGAGGTTGGATGGAGAGCGTTTGTGAACAGCAGTTTTCAGTTCTTTCCACATATTCTCGATTGGATTCAGGTCTGGACTTTGACTTGGCCATTCTAACACCTGGATATGTTTATTTGTGAACCATTCCATTGTAGATTTTGCTTTATGTTTTGGATCATTGTCTTGTTGGAAGACAAATCTCCGTCCCAGTCTCAGGTCTTTTGCAGACTCCATCAGGTTTTCTTCCAGAATGGTCCTGTATTTGGCTCCATCCATCTTCCCATCAATTTTAACCATCTTGCCTGTCCCTGCTGAAGAAAATCAGGCCCAAACCATGATGCTGCCACCACCATGTTTGACAGTGGGGATGGTGTGTTCAGGGTGATGAGCTGTGTTGCTTTTACGCCAAACATAACGTTTTGCATTGTTGCCAAAAAGTTCGATTTTGGTTTCATCTGACCAGAGCACCTTCTTCCACATGTTTGGTGTGTCTCCCAGGTGACTTGTGGCAAACTTTAAACGACACTTTTTATGGATATCTTTAAGAAAAGGCTTTCATCTTGCCACTCTTCCATAAAGGCCAGATTTGTGCAGTATACGACTGATTGTTGTCCTATGGACAGAGTCTCCCACCTCAGCTGTAGATCTCTGCAGTTCATCCAGAGTGATCATGGGCCTCTTGGCTGCATCTCTGATCAGTCTTCTCCTTGTATGAGCTGAAAGTTTAGAGGGACGGCCAGGTCTTCGTAGATTTGCAGTGGTCTGATACTCCTTCCATTTCAATATCGCTTGCACAGTGCTCCTTGGGATGTTTAAAGCTTGGGAAATCTTTTTGTATCCAAATCCGGCTTTACACTTCTCCACAACAGTATCTCGGACCTGCTTGGTGTGTTCCTTGTTCTTCATGATGCTCTCTGCGCTTTAAACGGACCTCTGAGACTATCACAGTGCAGGTGCATTTATACGGAGACTTGATTACACACAGGTGGATTCTATTTATCATCATTAGTCATTTAGGTCAACATTGGATCATTCAGAGATCCTCACTGAACTTCTGGAGAGAGTTTGCTGCACTGAAAGTAAAGGGGCTGAATAATTTTGCACGCCCAATTTTTCAGTATTTTATTTGTTAACAAAGTTTGAAATATCCAATACATTTCGTTCCACTTCATGATTGTGTCCCACTTGTTGTTGATTCTTCACAAAAAATTACAGTTTTATATCTTTATGTTTGAAGCCTGAAATGTGGCAAAAGGTTGCAAAGTTCAAGGGGGCCGAATACTTTCGCAAGGCACTGTATGTTTATTTAGCAATAACCTTTGTATGGGAGAGAGAGACATCTTTTTTTTTTCAGTGGGAAATCAAGATTTTTTTGGTGGTATTGTCTTTCAAGTTTTATGTTTTAAAGGAAAAAAGTAATACATTTAGAAAATGCAAAGGTTTTCCAGTTTGACCAGTGAGCAGTTTAAAACCATTTTAAAATCCAATTTAAAATAATTGTATACTGTGACACTCAAAGTTTGCTTCTGGCAAAATGCATGGCAAACTTAATTACAAGTCAATTGAAGGCTTTTTAAAAATGTGGTACATTGTCACTGCCTAACCACAAATACTGTAGCAGACAAAAAACACAATCCATTCTTGTATGAACAATTAAAAAATATTTCTCTTTTTCGTTAATCGACGGACACAGCGCTTCATAAATCATAACTAGTGGGTTATATTGCCTCCTCCGGGAGTATGACTAGGCAGAAAAAAAAACACCTGGCTAAGCCCATGGGCCGTCCTCAGCTGGTATATAACCCCCATCTCTGCTCTAGGTAATCAGTTTTAATCTGTCTAGTCAGGAGTAAGGACCTAGGCTCCTGGCTGGGATCTCTGGTCCTAGAAATGTTCTCCTCCCTTACATCTTTTTCATTTTCTCTCAGGAGATCTACAGTCAACTGCCCGGCTGGGAGACGGGCTGGATAATCTAGATCCAGTGGTCCCCCAGCCAGCGAGCACGTGCAGACCGCAGCTACGCACTAGGTCGGCCGCGACATAGCTTTACGGACAGAGGATGGCCTGCGAGGTAAACGTCTCGCAGGGTTGTAAATGACCGGGCTTTGGTGTGAGTCATAGCGGTCTCTTGGCTGACAGTTCCCCTACTTTGATGGCAAAGAGTTCTGTCTGGAGCGTTACCCGCACAATGGAAGTGTAAGTACAGTCCCCCCCCTCTCCCCTTTTGGTGGTTTTCTTTGGGGTGGACGCGGGTAACTTCCAGGGACGGTCAGACCTGCCTGCAGGCTCCCTCCTCCCATCCTTATATCTCTCACTGAGCTGGGATTCCCCCACTCCCATTCCCTCCTGTCTGGACCTAGAGTCTGGTGGGGGTCCCAGAGCAGAGAATGCGCAGAGACCCCTGGGGGTCTCCTCCACTATTGCCACTCTATAAGGGTCCTGGGATAGTGTGTTTCCTGCCCTGGTAGTCTAGAGGGGTCCCAGTGTAGG
This sequence comes from Pelophylax lessonae, assembly GCF_965119305.1. NCBI lineage: Eukaryota > Metazoa > Chordata > Amphibia > Anura > Ranidae > Pelophylax > Pelophylax lessonae. The sequence continues at coordinate 716,070,460 of NC_138768.1, forward strand.
AGACCCCTAGGTGCACTCAGAGTGCACAGCAGAGTTTCCCCTAAACGTGTGTCCTACTTTCAGGGGGGTCCCTTTGGAGAGGGTGCAGCATTGCAGAGGGTGCAGGAAAGATCCTGGCAGCATGCTTCAGTGTTTTGTTGCTGATGGTTGTCATTTTCCCTTAGTCTGGCTGGTCTCTAGGTTGGCAGCCATGTTTGTGTAGTCGGATGATGTCACAGGGGCCATTTTCCCTTAGTCTGGCTGGTCTCCGGTTGGCGGCCAGGTTTGTGTAGCCGGATGATGTCACAAGGGCCATTTTCCCTTAGTCTGGGAGATACTGGAAACAACTGAAGCCTCATGGGGATGCCGAAGCTCCTCCTCTTCCTCCTTCGTTTCTTCTTCCTGCGCCCGGGACATATGAACAGGGATAGCGTCCATGATGATGCTGTGTTCGAATACTTGGCGCTCCTCCGGTCGATAGGGTGAGTCTTTGGGGGTCCCTGTTGTCTCTCTCTCTGCTGATAGGTGCCTCAAGGGCATCCTTTAGTGGTACCAAAAGATCGTTTTTTGTACTGCAAGGTCTCCCTTTCCTTATGGAGCCTCAGGGTCACATCTCCCCCACTGACCCCCTCATGAAGGTGGCAGGTTCCTCAGAACCCCAGCTGGTTGCACTGACAATGGTCCTGCAGTCCTTAGTGTCCCGGGTGAAAGTGGAGTGTGGGAAAAGGCCCAGGAGGAAGCATCCCCTGCTCAGGCTGTCTCATCTGATTCTGAGCATGATGCTGCCATAGACGCGGCCCATCCAGAGGGATTTAATATCATACCCCCTGATCCATCCGATATTGAGGCTGATTCCTTCATGGTCACAGCAGCAAGTGAAAAAGCGCTGGTGAATGCCTCGGACGTGGCTGTGTCGTTTGGTACGCACAAGTCGCATCGTACTCCAAAGGTGTTTCCTTATGTGCCTTACAACCAAAATGACCATTTGTGGTCCCCAAACATTTTGGCTGTACGTTACCCTTTTGGGCTAGTCCACCAGTGGTGGACAATCCTGTTTCCAGGTTGAATAAAGCAACCATGATTCCAGTAGAGGAATCCCCATCCTTTAAGGACCTGGCTGACAAAAAGCGGAGGCTGTGGCACGCAGCATGTTTACTATGCCTAGATATTGCGGCCAGTCTTTGCCTCAGCCCTAGTGTCTCAACCCCAACCTGAATGAGCCAAACTTTTGCACCAGAGGTCCCCGCTGCTTATGTTGATTTAGCGACCCGGTTGGTCCATGGGCTGCAGTTTGCTTGTGATTCAGCATTGGATACAGCTCCTGTGCTGTCCAAACTTTCTGTTTCAGCGGTGGTGATTAGGCGCGTGCTGTGGCTTAAGAATTGGTCCGCAGACCAAGCCTCTAACAAAGCTCTCATTGATCTGCCCTTTCAAAGGCGATCGCTTATTTGGGGCTACCCTGGATGACATCATTAAGGGTATCACGGGGGGGGGGGTACCTTCCTGCCACAGTCAAGGAAAGGGAAGGAGCCTCACTGCAAAGACAGGGGCCCGCCCTCATTCTCAGCCCATAGAAAATTATTTTGTGCTTCTGGGACGGAGAATAAGGGAAATAGATCTTTCAAATCTTCCCTGGGAGGTTCCAAGCAACCTTGGTCGGGTAAGCCTAGCGCTAGCTTCCCCAGACCTGTAGACAAGACTCCTTCAGCTTGAAGGTCTGCCCTCACCCATTATTGGGGTGGGGGAACATCTTTGCTGGTTTCCGGCCCCGTGGACGACTTTGGTGAGCGTCAAGAAGATCCATAAAATGTTTTTTTGGGGGGTACCCAGAAAGGGGGACAAAGCTTGTAATTTTCAGTTTTTTTAGGTCCCGAGCCTCCTTGTGCGGATTTAATTCCTGCAAAGGTTCAGGTGATGTCTGAACTACCTAGGGATCCCTCCTATCCCTGTCCAGGGAATTGATTTACCTAGGTCTGATTCTATTTCTGACCAGGCTGGTCCTTCCTCTGCACAAACTTCAGGGACCACAGGCCGTGATTCACGGGCTGCTGTCACACAGATAGTTCTCTCTCCCATCTTGCATGCAGGTTCTGAGTCTGGTGGTATCCACCTTCAAGACAGTTCTGTTTGCACAGTCTTACATGCAGGTCCTTTAGCAGGTTCAGCTCCACAGGAGGATACTGAAGTTCGTGACGAAGTCACGGGCTCCTCTGACAGACGCCGCAGGCGTCCAAGGGCCACGGTAAGACCAGTATCCTCCTCGGCTAAGGCTTCTTCCGCAGTTCCTGCGAGGAATCAAGAGCGAGGATCTTCCAATCATTCTTGTGGCTGTAAACGTCCCTTGGGGGCTTCCTCTCAGAGAAGACCAGTTGTCCCGAGGGGTGATCTACCATCCTGCTTTACAGTCGCTGGTTTTAATGGCTTGGCTATTGAAAGCCAGGTACTGAGGGATAGAGGTCTGTCTGGATCAGAGATCCCTACTATGGTGAAGGTGAGGAAGTCGTCTTCCAGCAAGATTTACCATCGTACGTGGAAAGTGTACATTTCTTGGAGTGAGTCGATTGGCGCTCTTACTCGATCCTTTTCTGTGGCTCGGATCTTAACCTTTCTTCAACAGGACGTTGATCAGAAGTTGGCCTTGAGTACCATCAAGGGCAAGGTGTCTGCCTTGGCAATCTTCTTCAGCGACCCCTAGCCATGCACTCTTTAGTTCGTACCTTCATTCAGGGGGTACATAGTTCGTACCTTCGACAGGGGGCCCCACCTGTATGTTTTTTTGGGGTTTTTTTGCCGCCGTGGGATTAAAATTTAGTGGTTTTGGTTCTCCAGAAACCTCCATTTGAGAATATTTGGGAGATTCTCTTGCCTACGTTATCCCAGAAATTGACATTATTGGTGGCTATTACCTCAGCCTGCAGGGTATCGGAAAAAGTGGTTCTTCGTTCCTGTCCATCATTCCTTCCCAAAGTTGTCTGACTTTCATTTGAATGAAAACATTGTGTTGCCTTCCTAGTGTCCCAAGCCGGCTCATTTCAAGGAACTTGCTTTGCATACCTTGGATGTGGTTTGCACGATTCGGGTGTATCTAGCAGCTACTGAGTCTTCTTGGAGGTCAGACTCCCTTTTTGTGGTTATGGATGGACCAAGAAAAGGGCTGGCTGCTTCTTTGGCTAGCATCTACAGGTGATCAGACAGACGGTGGCTCAGGCCTATTCCATTAAAGGTCAGGTTCCACCTTTCCCTTTCAAGGCGCATTCAAGTTGGGCGCTGAGTGCTTCTTGGGCCTACCGTCATCAGGCTTCGATATCGCAAGTTTGCAAAGCAGCCACTTAGTCACCCGTAACATATCTTTACAAAATTCTATAAGGTAGATCCTTTGACAACTGCGAATGCTTCTTTTGGCCGCAACGTTTTGCAGGCTACTGTTTAAGAGGGGCTGTTCCCTCTTGAGGGGTGTTTTTTCTTTAAACCTTTATTTTTCAGACTGTGCTCCTGTGACCCGGTTAAGGCTCCTGTGTTCTGGTTAAGGGCTCCTATGTTTAGCCTTGGGTTTTTTTCCCAACCCCTCATTTTCCTTTTGCCACTGCTTTTGGATGTCCCACTAGTTATAATTTATGGACCACTGTGTCCGTTGATGAACGAAAGAGAAAATGGGATTTTTGTACTTAAAATCCATTTCTATGAGTTCATCGATGGACACAGCACCCACCCCTCTAAACATCTAATACTGCTTGGTACTAAAACTGATTACCTAGAGCAGAGAGGGGGGTTAAATACCAGCTGAGGATGGCCCATGGGTGTAGCCAGGTGTTTTTTGTTCTGCCTAGTCCTACTCCTGGAGGAGGCAATATAACCCACTAGTTATGATTTATAGAGCGCTGTGTCCGTCAATGAACTCAGAGAAATGGATTTTACGATAAGTACAAAAATTCCATTATTTTAAAATCTGAACAAAGAGCATAGATGCGTGTGTGTGTGTGTGTGTGTGTGTGTGTGTGTATATATATATATATATATATATATATATATATATATATATATATATATACACACTGGATTCTAATTGCCCTTCTGCTTACAGTTGTCTTACAGACTGGAGAGAGTGCCAGTGAATGTTTTTGCCTCCAGTGTCCTCCTGTAGCAAATCCTCAGAATGGTGTGGCCACTGGCAGCTATATTATATCTTGGAAGCGGTAAGTGGGTATATAGGTATATACCTTGGAGTCGGTTCCTTTTTTTGTCTGTTATTTTGTTTTTTTTCTTGTTTTTAGTACAAAAGGCAAGACATATTATGCATCCCTTTCAGTGACTTGTTACAATAAAAAAAAAAAAAAGCCGGTGAACTGGCTGAGGACTTTCACTCCTTCCTGATGCATTTATAGACTACAGTACTTCTTCCAGTACTAAATCAGAGTAGAACCTCACAAAGACTGTATTTGAACAGTTTTAAACGGTCATGCAGCCAAGACTGGAATAAAAATGATTGGATAAGAATTGTAGGTGTTGTGTATGTGTAAATCCACTAGCCACAGAGAGCATTTTTGCATTGATAATTTATTTGTCTGATTTAGTAGAAGTCTGTGCAGGCTAAATAGATAGATATTGGTCTTGCTCTATATTCATTTCTGTAATTAGGATTTTAAATGTTTTTTCTTTTAATCATCTAAAATTTGTGCATACCCCTTCCAGCCACCAGTTGTTAAGAGTGACCTACACATTTTTAGTTAGTTGGTTTACCACTGTGCTGAGAATTACAGACCTCAATGGCAGTCACACACAGGTGAATGACTCCGAAAAGGGGCACATGCACCTTCCCCTTTCTGAGTAGAGATGGTACTGTCCGTCTACAGGAGCAGTCAACAAGCACAAAGTACTACATACACTGAAACACAGAAGCACCTTATATTTATTGTTTATTTGTATAAGACTTTTTTTTTTACTAATGTTAAAAACTGTGAATTCAAATACATTTTGTACACTTGCAATTGTTTTTTAATTAGGACTGACCAAAAATGTCTGGTTTCACCTTAAGGGAACCCATTATTAGCAAAGATTAAGTAGTTGCAAGCATTATTTCCCAGTGATTGTGACGCAACAAACCTCTTTGTTGGCCAGTCTATATTCACATGGTTGTCAGACTAGCCATATGGAAAGTCAATATCTGCCCATATAAAATATGTGGACCTAAATTAAGTGATTTTTTATATTCCTGGTGTAATGTGGAATTGAGCTAATGTGACTGAAGTCATGATCATATGGTCTCGTTTAGTTTTAAACTATCAAGTTCCATACCTCATATCCAAATACACTGCTTTACCAATCTTTGTCAGCAGAGATCCTATAGCACCATTGTTAACAAGCAGTCATTGAGCTTTTAAACCTTTTTTAACTAAACATGCTTTTGTAACGGTTGCATATTTTATTTTATAGGAGCTCAGCTGGAGAAAATGTACCCATTGTTAACACCGTGGTAACACTGCCACATGTGATGGTAGAAAGCATTCCACTCCATATTAAAGCAGGTAACTTACACAATAACCTCTGCTGCAAGGTCATCTCTGTCCTATCTTCCATTCTGTCTTTGCATTAGCAGCAGCTTTAGCTTTTTTTTTTTTTTCTATAAAATATTATTGTAGATGAGAGGTACCAATGTACCAGCTATTAATATAAAGTATGTAACTAAAAAAATAAAAGTATGACATGCAGGATACTAGAAATCTTTAGTAACAAAAACTGATTTGAGTCCTGCCAAGGTGTACAGAAAAGGCTTGTGATGCACAGCTTTTAGATTAAGGCCTTGTTCACACCAGAACGCAGTGCGGGGCAACCCGCGTTCTGTGCACAGTGTGTGCAACAAAGTGGCAGCCACCTCCACCCTTTAACTAGCCTTTGCAGTAAGGTGTAAATGGAAGGGCAATGCACATCATAAGCAAAGACTTCCCAGCACCCTCACCAGCTAGCGTGCAAAAAATCGAATTGAGTAACTGCCAAGAAGGTTCATTGTGTTATTGATACTTTGGCATTACTGTATTTGTCTTGTTATGTTCTTTGTTGTTGGAACCTGCTGCTTTGTAAAATAAAAAACGTGAAAAAAAAAATCCAATTGACTGTGTCTAACAGATCATGTTTAAAAACACATTTGCAAATATATGCGTAAGCTGCAGTGCCTTTGTCAAGGCTTTTCTGTGTTCAGCTGTCCTAAAGCAGTGCCTAGATTAAAGAGGTTGTAAACCCATTACAATTTTTTTTTTTTTTTTTTTTCAACCTGATAGAGAAACACATAATGAGCTAGTATGCATCGCATACTAGCTCATTATGAAATACTTACCTTAGAACGAGCCCCCGCCGTGCCGCCCGCTTACCTGTATGACGGGCGACATGTTCAGTCGCCCGTCTTCTGGGATCACGACATCCGGCCATCTGATTGGCCGGAGCCGCGGTGACGTCACTCCCGCGCACCCGCGCGGGAGCCGACGGTCACGGCACGGGGCTCTGAAGGAACGGCACCAGCGGCTGTTCCTTCAGAGCGCATGCGCCAGTGACGTCACTGGCTGCATGTAAGGTAAATATCTCCTAAACGGTACATGTTTAGGAGATATTTACAGTACCTATAGGTAAGCCATATCATAGGCTTACCTATAGGTAAAAGTTGCAGAGGCGGGTTTACTTCCTCTTTAAGGGCAGGTTTACCTGCATCAAATTCACCCAACTGTACAAAAAAGTGGCCACCACCCTAATCTATAACGAGCCTTTGCAGTAAAGTGCACATTTGTTTGCATTGAGTATGCGATCTGCTGTGGGTGCCAATATAGTCCTAACAACACCCCAAACACAGTACCTTTGCCTGCATCGGATCATATAGTATCGTATTACCATGCAGTCTGTTTACAGTGTGTTTTAAAAAGTGGTAAATGCACTACTTTTGGTGCAATCCAGTATGATTTTTACCCAAATGAATGGGTTAAAAAAACCATTACACTTAATTGCGCAGCACGCTCCTGTGCGATTCTGGTGTGAACCAACACTAAGGAATCTTGCGCTCAGACGTAATAATTTTCTGATGTTTATACACAGGAACAGAATCTTGCTTGCAGAGTATAAAACACAAGTGATATTCCATAAAGACCTCGCGTTTTCTATACAGGCGTGTGTGCACATATGCAAATTTAGAATTTTTTTTTTAGCTGCCAGTGTTTTACGTATATTCACTAGTATTTTAGTATTTTGTGTGTGTGTGTGTGTGTGTGTGTGTGTGTGTGTGTGTATATATATATATATATATATATATATATATATATATATATATATAATATATATTTTTATTTTTTTTACTTATATATATATATATATATATATATATATATATATATATATGCGCACTCACACTCTATGTTGTCAAAAGTATTGGGACACCTGCCTTTACACGTATGTGAACTTTAATGGCATCCCAGTCTTAGTCTGTAGGGTTCAATATTGAGTTGGCCCTTCTTTTCAGATATAACCGCTTCAACTCTTCTGGGAAGACTGTCCTCAAGGTTTAGGAGTGTCTATGGGAATGTTTGACCATTCTTCCAGAAGGGCATTTGTGAGGTCAGGCACTGATGTTGGATGAGAAGGCCTGGCTCCCAGTCTCCGCACTAATTCACCCCAAAGGTGGGTTGAGGTCAGGACTCTGTGCAGGCCAGTCAAGTTCCCCCCACCCCAAACTTGCTCATCCATGTCTATACAGTGTATATGTGTATAAATGTATATTACTGCGCTCAAATGTAAAATTTAGTTATTTGGTTTTTTGTGACTGAACGCATTGCTGCATTACGAATCTTTTTGCAGCTGTGTGCACCGTCCTATAGACAACACTGCACAGCAACAAACTCGGGGTTTTTTTTCACCCATGCGCTAGAGGTGTTAAGGTGTGCGGAAGGGTAATAGGTTTCTTTTACTTTTTGTGTTTCACCCTGCATACCTTGCAGCTTGTTACATTGAAATGTCCTGTTACCGAGATTGATCTAATATGTGTGACTAAAGGCTAACTTTTTTTATTCTTTCCTAGATCTCCCATCTTTTGGAAGAGTAAGAGAGTCTCTGCCAGTAAAGTATCATCTACAGAACAAGACAGGGCTAGTTCAGGATATTGAAATTGCAGTGGAGCCAAGCGACGCCTTCATGTTTTCTGGACTTAAGCAAGTAAGCCTTGTCATTTCATGTTTAATGGAAGCATTCATTCACATTTACTTGAGCTACTGAATTTTTTTTTCAAGTACATTATATAATAGTTAATCTTGCTTTTTTTGGCTAGACGCTGCATATTTGGTGTCCTAATCATTTGGCTTCTCACTCAGCATAAGTCATGTTTTGTAGATTCGACTCCAAATCCTTCCTGGCACTGAGCAGGAGATGCTGTACAATTTCTACCCACTAATGGCAGGATACCAACCACTGCCATCTCTTAACATCAGTCTTTTGAGGTTTCCAAACTACACCAGTCATATGCTGAAGCGTTTCCTACCCACTCATATATTTGTGAAGGTGAGTTCAGCCATTTTAAGATATCACTCTATTGCCAGGTTGTATACGGTCCCTGCAGAAGTAACAGTAGACAAAAATTTTTAGAGCTTAAACAGTCTGAACAATACTGAATTTACCTTTGAATTATTCCTGTTTAAAACTCTATACACCGTACATCAAAAGGAAATATATGAAGTGGAACAGCATAGAATACAAAAGATACAAAAATATATAAAGGAATCTAAATTGCCTAAAGTAGCAGAAGATAAATTAGTATTGGAGACACCAATATCTCAAGGAGATAAGGGAGGCCCTACAAAACTCTCCAACTGGGAAGAGTCCAGGTCCGGACGAGTATACTACTCGCTATTATAGGAGGTTCAAGGAAATATTAGTCCCAAAACTCTGCTCATATATGAATGAAATAGGGAAAAAGGGTGAGATGAGAGTTAAATCACTGCAGGCTTATATAACGGTACTACCTAAAGATGGGAATGATGGAACCTTATGATCTAGTTATAGGCCAATAGCACTGTTGAACGCAGATACAAAACTATAGACAAGAGTGGATCCATGCAGATCAGACAGGTTTTATCCCAGGAAGAGAAGGGAAAGACAATGGGATAAGAACACAACTGCTGCTACATAAGGCTAGAGACCACAACATCCCAGCCCTCTAGTTGTCAATCAATGCTGAGAAAGCATTCGATAGGGTGGACTTGGACTTTATGGTCAAAACAATAAAGGATTTGGAAATTGGCCCAAAGATGACCCAGTGGAGATAGGAGCATTGTATAGGAACCCAACAGCATTGGTATAAGTGAATGATAATCTATCACCCCGCTTTGAAAAGCACAATGGGAGGAGTTTGGGATGTCCTCTCTCGCCCTGTTCTGTCATTAGAACCATTATTGGTGACTATAAGGAACAATCAGGGCCGGACTGGCCTATCGGGATACCGGGATTATTCCCGGTGGGCCGCCGACCCTGGGGCCGCTTTAATAGGGCCGCCCGCAGAGCGCCGCTTTAAGTGTTGCCGGCCGGCGGCCGCCCGCAGTGCCGCTTTAAGGATTGCATTGATTGGGGCCGCTTGCTGCTGATTGGCCGCTCGCGCTCGCCGCTGATTGGCCGGCGGCCGCTGACGCTATGCAGGCTGCGTGCACTGCCCCGGCCCCCTCTGCGCTCCCGCTGTGAGCGGCATGACATCACGGCGGGGCGGCTGGCCGGCTGCGCCTGCGCGGTGGACGGCGGTGCTGGCTCTGGCTGGTGCATCGTCTGGCGCCGACGATCCCTCCCCCTCCCAGTCTCCCACACTGCACGCACGCCAGCAGCTTTTTTGTGCTCTTTATATACAAGTCCGTTCTGTGCTTTTATATCGGTCTTATCTATAAATAATGCTCTCATTAAATGTGCTTTAAAATGCATGATTTTACCTTTTTATGAACAAGAACTCAACGTTGTGCTGGTATGACGACGCAATGCTATGGGGCTGGTATGTAATTTTTTCCAGGGCTGGTTTTCATACCCAGTCCGGCCCTGGGAACAATATGGTTCTAAGGGGAGTGAAGGTTGGACAGGAGGAACACAAAGTCGCAGCATATGCAGATGATGTATTATTTTATATCACCATCCCTAGAGCAACTATTCCAAAAATTATTAAGGAGTTGAAGAGATATGGGGAACTATCAAATTTGAAGATAAATCCAAAAAATCAGAAATCTTGAATATCGGGTTAAATAAAAAAGAAGAGCAGGCAATGCAGAGGGAATTTTCATTCACCTAGGCAAAATCAAAATTAAAATACCTTGGGATAAATTTAACCCCATTATTGGGAAATCTGTACCAAGCTAATTATAAACCCATGTTAAATTTGGATAAAATCAGACATCAGAAGAATATCGAGCTGTCCACTTTCATGGTTAGGGAGAATAAATACATTTAAGATGATAATTTTGCCCAAAATACTATATAGATTCCAAATGTTACCAATTGCCATACCACCGGCATATTTTAAAACCATAAAAACAATGTTGTTAAATGTTATGTGGCAGGGGAAAAAAACCAAGAGTGCAGTATGCTCAGTAGAGATAAATCACAGGCAGGATTTTCAGCACCAGATATTAAAAGATATTACACGGCAGTTATAATTTCACGTATGATAGAATGGACAAAAAAAATTTGAATAAAAGATGGGTTAAGATTGAAACCACATTAAGCGGTACACTATTGGATAAAAACATTTGAATTCAACCAAAGTATAGGGAAATACACACAGACACACATGAAATAACGAGAGTTGTATATAAGATCTGGGATATTATTTACAGACAAGCCAAGCCAAGTGGGAATACAACTCTCCTTTATTACCATTAGAAGGCGCAAAATATTTTGCACCAGGAAATGAGAAACAATTTGGTAATTGGGTAAAAACAGGAAGCTAAAAGACATAACCCACAAAAATTAGGTCATACCACGAACTCAACACAAGGGGAAGAAACATGAATGGAGATATTTTCAATTAAAACACTTTGTAGGATGTCTTCCTCAGCCCATCAGATCAGAGAAAGAGCTGAACCTTGTGGAAAAGCTCTGTAATCCATTAACAAATACAAAACATACTATGTCTCAGATATACAAGATGTTAACTGAGATGGTGGGAATGAGGAAACCTCCATTCATAGAAATTTGGGAAAAATAAATAGGATCATGTTTAACCCCTTAAGCCCCGGAAGATTTTACCCCCTTCCTGACCAGGGGTTTTTTTTGCGATTTTTTTTTTTTTTTTTTTTTTTTTTTTTTTTTTTTGCGATTTTTTTTTTTTTTTTTTACTGCGTGACTTTAATGAACAATTTTGCACGGTCGTGCGACGCTGTACCTAAACGAATTTGACGTCCTTTTTTTCCCACAAACAGAGCTTTCTTTTGGTGGTATTTGATCACCTGTGCGATTTTTTGATCATGTGCTATAAACAAAAAAAGAGCGTAAATTTTGCATAAATAACAATATTTTTCACATTTTTTATATGAAATTCCCAAAAAAAATGTAAAAATCATTTTCAGCCAATTTGTTTTATGCTACATATGTTTGGTAAAAAAAAATCGCAAAAAGCGTATTTTGATTGGTTTGCACAAAAGTTATCGTGTTTACTAACAAAGGGAAAGATTTTTGTCATTTTTGGTGGGTTTTTTTTAACGAGTAATGGCGGCGATCTGCGATTTTTTTTTTTTTTTTTTGCGGGACTGCGTCATTGCGGCGGACAGATCGGACCCTTGACTGACATTTTTGACACTTTTGGGGCTACCAGTGACATTACTACAGTAATCAGTGCTATACATATGCACTGTTACTGCAAAAATGACACTGACAGGGAAGGGGTTAAGTGTGTCCTAGGGGCATGCTTCTAACTGTGATTGGCTGTGGCTACTACTGTAAAAACAGAGATCAATGGTCCTACATAGTAGAACTGTCTGATCTCCATTTTTACACAGGGGAGAATGACAGACGGCTTGTTTACATTAGCCGCCTGCCTTTCTCCCTCTCTACCGACGATCGCAGTGTTACCGGCGGACATCGGGTCCGCCGGTCACACGCACGGACTCCTTAGTGAACGCCTCAGCCGGGGCGCGCGTTAGCCCGCTATTGGCTCACAAGCTGGTGACAGGCTAGTGACGTATATATACGTCACTTTGCCTGGCCGGGGCTGACCGCCGCAGTATATGTACTTGCGGCGGTCGGCAAGCGGTTAAAAGAGCATGAAGTGAGTACCATACTGAGAGCCGTACAGTGTACTGCTATAGATGTGAATACCGTTGAAATGAGCTACAAATGTCTATCGAGATGGTATACAGTGGGTACGGAAAGTATTCAGACCCCCTTAAATTTTTCACTCTTTGTTATATTGCAGCCATTTGCTAAAATCATTTAAGTTCATTCTTCTTCCTCATGAATGTACACATAGCACCCCATACTGACAGAAAAACACAGAATTGTTGACATTGTTGCAGATTTATTAAAAAAGAAAAACTGAAATATCACATGGTCCTAAGTATTCAGACCCTTTGCTGTGACACTCATATATTTAACTCGGGTGCTTTCCATTTCTTCTGATCATCCTTGAGATGGTTCTACACCTTCATTTGAGTCCAGCTGTGTTTGATTATACTGATTGGACTTGATTAGGAAAGCCACACACCTGTCTATATAAGACCTTCCAGATCACAATGCATGTCAGAGCAAATGAGAATCATGAGGTCAAAGGAACTGCCTGAAGAGCTCAGAGACAGAATTGTGGCAAGGCACAGATCTGGCCAAGGTTACAAAAAGATTTCTGCTGCACTTAAGGTTCCTAAGAGCACAGTGGCCTCCATAATCCTCAAATGGAAGACGTTTGGGACGACCAGAACCCTTCCTAGAGCTGGCCGTCCGGCCAAACTGAGCTATCGGGGGAGAAGAGCCTTGGTGAGAGAGGTAAAGAAGAACCCAAAGATCACTGTGGCTGAGCTCCAGAGATACAGTCAGGAGATGGGAGAAAGTTGTAGAACGTCAACCATCACTGCAGCCCTCCACCAGTCTGGGCTTTATGGCAGAGTGGCCCGACGGAAGCCTCTCCTCAGTGTAAGACACATGAAAGCCCGCATGGAGTTTGCTAAAAAAACACCTGAAGGACTCCAAGATGGTGAGAAATAAGATTCTCTGGTCTGATGAGACCAAAATAGAACTTTTTGGCCTTAATTCTAAGCGGTATGTGTGGAGAAAACCAGGCACTGCTCATCACCTGTCCAATACAGTCCCAACAGTGAAGCATGGTGGTGGCAGCATCATGCTGTGGGGGTGTTTTTCAGCTGCAGGGACAGGACGACTGGTTGCAATCGAGGGAAAGATGAATGCGGCCAAGTACAGGGATATCCTGGACAAAAACCTTCTCCAGAGTGCTCTGGACCTCAGACTGGGCTGAAGGTTTACCTTCCAACAAGACAATGACCCTAAGCACACAGCTAAAATAACGAAGGAGTGGCTTCACAACAACTCCGTGACTGTTCTTGAATGGCCCAGCCAGAGCCCTGACTTAAACCCAATTGAGCATCTCTGGAGAGACCTAAAAATGGCTGTCCACCAACGTTTACCATCCAACCTGACAGAACTGGAGAGGATCTGCAAGGAGGAATGGCAGAGGATCCCCAAATCCAGGTGTGAAAGACTTGTTGCATCTTTCCCAAAAAGACTCCTGGCTGTATTAGATCAAAAGGGGGCTTCTACTAAATACTGAGCAAAGGGTCTGAATACTTAGGACCATGTGATATTTCAGTTTTTCTTTTTTAATAAATCTGCAACAATGTCAACAATTCAGTGTTTTTCTGTCAGTATGGGGTGCTGTGTGTACATTCATGAGGAAGAAGAATGAACTTAAATGATTTTAGCAAATGGCTGCAATATAACAAAGAGTGAAAAATTTAAGGGGGTCTGAATACTTTCCGTACCCACTGTATATAACACTGGTAAAAGCGCAAAAAAGCAAGCCATAAAAATCAAACTTGTGTTGGAGGGGCTGCAGGGCACATGGTACAATGTTTCATATCTGGTGGGAATGCCCTAAGATTCAGGAATTTTGGTTGAAGGTAAAACAACTTATTAGTGAAATTTATAGGTGTGAACATCACGGATGATCCATGGACATGCCTGTTCCATAGACATGTCCTTAAAGCAGTATAGAAATATGATCGCCCCCAAACCTGTTGAATGCAGCGAAAGTGACAATTCCAAAAAAATGGTTAGAGACAGAAGGTCCCACAGTAAAGAGTGGTGTCGCATAACTGAATATATAAATATAACATGGAATATCTGAGTAGTAGAGATGAGGAACAAGTAGACAGTTTTTCTAATAAATAGAGAAAATGGGCAGAGTTCAAAAAGACAAGAATATATAGATATATGGACGAATTGGGGAGGGGGGGGGGACTAAAGGCTGGGGTCTGGGAAACAAAAATGGGTAGGAGAAGGAGCACAATATAGGAATAGAGTGGTAAAAAGAAAAGTGGTAGGGGAGGATTTGAGGTCCCAGGACAATGCTGGAACAACACTCAGTTGAAGTCTATACCATATGCATACTGCTAATATTTTGTATTGCTTATTTGCCTTTAAATTTGTTTTTTTTCTTATTACCTTTGGTATTAAAATAATTAGTGTAAAAGGGTAGGGTATGAGTGTCCTAAATTTTTGTACAAAAATGAAAACATATCCATAAGGAATAGACTTATGAGTAATTCTTGTTTGTTGTTACAGCCACAAGGCCGTCGAGTGGATGAGGACTCCATAGAGGCCGCATAGGAAGACAAATCCAGTGTTTTCCTATCTCTCATATCTGTTCATCTCTTAAGTTTTGCTTCTGACTGATAATGTTTTCTTAAAACTGAAAACAACTTTTTATTATTGGGACTGTGTGAAGTGCTCTTTTACAAGATGTATTTGTTAATTTTGTTTAACAGTATCAACATTTGGGCAAAGCACTACTCCCAAAACTATTGTGGCAGTCGGTATATGATTGCGTAGCTTTCTGCAAATTTATTGCTTGGCTACTGGAGCCTTGTTCATTATTTCAAGTCAACATCTATATTTAGAAAGCTAGGATTAAGCTACGTACTACATGCACACCTCAGTCCTACCTTGGCATTCATATAGACATGGCGCAAACTAACAGTAAGTATTTTCATTTTGTTGTCTGCTAAGCAGCCAGCTTTTTGTATGCAACTTCAGCTTCTTGTATTTATTGGCTGTTTATGGCAGTACAACATTAGCTAAAATGCATATCTCATGATTCTTTGTAAGACTAAACAACTCCCTGTGTACATGTTCCTATTTGCAAATGATATCAATCAAAGCCGGGTCTTTTTAGAAATGGCAGAATTTGTAAGTCAGCCATTCTCAACCAGGGTTCCTCCAGAGGTTGATAGGGGTTCCTTGAGCTGTGACTAATTGGCCTCCCATCTGATGGTTCCTCCATAGTTCCAGGATCAATGCCACTGTCCATTACTGTAAAAAGGGACTTCTTCCCACTGACCACCAATGTTAGGTGCATTTTTGTCATTAACCACCAATAAACTGTTTTTAGCAGAGGTTCCCTAAGACCTGAAATTTTTTTCTAAGGGTTCCTTAGAGATAAAAAGGTTGAGAGAGGCTGGCGTAAATTGTATAACAGCGTGGCTAACAGATGATTAACTGTATGTAGGAGGCTAAAGAGAATGAAGTGATGCCATTGTATGAAAAACAGCTTCTTTTTAGACTGAAATCGGTCAGATGGTCAGGTGGTTGCAGGTCAAACAAGCCTATAGAAGGGCTTCTGGAAGGATCTGAAATGGTCATTGGTTGGGGTTATATATATATATATATATATATATATATATATATATATATATATATGTTGGTGATCTCAAATGGATCCAACATCTGCAGTAAAGTATGCCTGTTTGGTAACATTTGTGTTTATTTTCACTCATCTTAGCATTCTAATAATGCCGATGTAGCAGTCACTTGTATTATCTGATCGAAATGGATGGAGCCCTTTCCTTTGTTAAGAATTTGCTACTCACAATATGAATTAAATTATACAGAGTTTATTAAAAGTAAATTATGTGTTAATTTTTATATGGTATTCCGTATATATATATATCAACGTAAACACATTGTACCACCTATCAATGATGCCAGCAATAGGTGCACATGCATCATAATGTGAAACAAACTCAATAAAAATAAATTTGAAAGATAAAACTTGTTCAATAAAACTTTTAGCTAAAAAAGCTATACAAAATGGATTTCATATTTCTGAGTGGAGGTGGGCAGTGCAAAATCAATGAGTTTTCAGTACCTAATGGGAGCCTAACGTGACAACATGTGGTGACTCCACCAAAGAAGATTTACAAGCAGAAGGGTTCTTGTAATGTCGCTGACTTACATTGACTCCTAGGAAAAGTTCTTTAACCTGTTAAGCTGGCCATAAAGACATCTCATTACAACTAATTCATGCTGAATCAGCAGAAATTCGCCTAGTGGATGGTCCTGTCGGAAACACCAAGATCAACAAAAGTCCATTTTTCTACTGTCTCTTGTTGAAGGAGGCGAGTTGAAAATTGTTGACCTAAACAGCAGCTGTATTCAGTCAGTTGCAGGTACCATTTAAGTATTCTGACAGCCCTTACTGCTGCCTGTCAGAATACAATAGCCCACTGCGTAGATTCAGGCTGTTTAGCACAGGCTGAGAGAGAAAGCTCTGTGTATGGCTAGCTTCAACCATAGTAGCAAGTAAGTATAGGGAAAAAAAGCAATACCTTGTGTTGGCCAATTTAAGCACTTGAAGACTAAGCCACTTCTGACACTTGCTACTTAGAACCCTCAAACATTATATATTGTTTTTTTTGCAGAAACCCTAGAGAATAAAATTCTCTGTCATTGCAATATTTTATGTCACACTGTATTTGCGCAGCGGTCTTTTAACCGCTTTTGTTTTGGAAAAAATACACTTTCACAAATTAAAAAAAAACAGTAAACGTAGCCCAATATTTTTGTATAATGTGAAAGATGGTGTTATTATGCTGAGTAAATAGATACCCAACATGTCATGCTTTTAAAATTGCGCACACTCGTGCAATGGTGACAAACTACGGTACTTAAAAATTCATAGGCGACACTTTAAACATTTAATGGTTACCAGTTTAGAGTTACAGAGGAGAGCTAGAATTATTGCTCTCACTCGAATGATCCCGCGATACCTCACATGTGTGGTTTGAACACGATTACATTTGCGGGCGTGACTTGCGTATGCGTTGGCTTCTGCGTGCGAGCACAGAGAGATAGGGCGCTTTTAATTTTAATTTTTTTTTTCTTTTTTGTTTTATTTTTTTTACACTGTACCTTTTTAATGTATTTATTTTTTTTATCACTTTTAATGCTATCACAAGGAATGCAAACATCCCTTGTGACAGCAGTAGTAACATGTCAGGTGTTTTTTGGGGGATCTATAAAACCCCAAATCCCTCTTTTGCACTTAAAGCATTCAAAATGTCAAGTTTGGCAGTTTTGAACTCTGACATTTTTTTTTTTTAAATCTGGCACCTTTAAGATTTCAGTTAACTGGAAGTGATGTCATGACATCGCTTCTAGGTTACGAGATCCGAGACCCTATCAAAGCAAAATTCTGGCTTTTTTTAGGTCTCCAGCCAGCCAGCGGATGTGCTGGCTGGTCGCTCGGGCCTCCTGGTGGGAGGGGAGACCTGGGCGAGCCACTGGTGGGAGGCGGGGTGTTATCCCCTCCTGCTGCTGCTCATAATAGCAGGCAAGTGGCTGCTTAGCTGCATCGGTTTTTATTACAAGAAAGCCGATCGTTGGCTCTAAAAAAAAAAACTGCAGGCATCACCTCAGTACAACCCATTGAAGCAGAAGGCCACCTATTTGCATTACGTCGGCAAAGGGGTTAATATAATTTGTAGTACATGCTTTTAAGAGTCCCAGTAGTTAAGTGAAAGATTGCATACCTGTATAACAAAAGGTAAACTACAAACCAAGATCTAGATTAGAAGATACGGATCAGTAAAGCAAGAAATCTGTTTGAAAGAGTCCAGATATTGAAGCAGAGATGGTAATATCAGCACCTTTTGATCACAACGTTTTGTCCTGTTACTTGTCAAGGATTATAGTTGTAAGCTTTACCAATATGACCACTAAAGCTGGCCTTACAAGTATCAAGATTCAATCCATGTATGGGCAGGCTGATTGTACCCAAGTCAATCCATCAATTTTTTTTTTTTTTCCTGCATGAGATTACTGCTGGCGGCTATAGCCACTAGCAGCAGACATGGGAGTAAGTCACACATGTGCAAGCCTCAAGTCTTAACCTTCAAGTCTCAAGCAAGTCCCAAGTTACTGTGGCGAAAAGCAAGCAAGTCAAGTCGAGTCCCTGCTAGAAGTCAAGTCAGTTATTTTGGTCAAGTCAAAATACTGATCTACCCCAATTTTCACCTTTAAATCAGTTAAGCCAGTGGTCAGGAAAGGTTTTTGTTTTATTTTCAACATTAACAAAACTGCTTAGTGCTTTTTTCTTGGCATATTAAAGAAACACTTTGAATTCCCAAACAGCTCAAAATCCTTTGTCCGGTCATGTTTCAAGACCACAGTCACTAAAAACATATTAAGTATTTCCATTGTTAAACAGCCAGTGTCCTAAAAATCAGAACACACTGAGGTGTTTTAGTGACTGTGGTGACAGAAACATAACAGGCACATTCATTTTGCTTTAAAACATCTTGAGAAAATGCAAATATTTAATAACTTAAAAAGTAAAGTCAATTCGAGTCACATGTCTCAAGTCAAAGTCAAGTCTCCAGTCATGAATACCAAGTCAAAGTCAAGTCTCCAGTCATGAATACCAAGTCAAAGTCAAGTCGAGTCTTTTATTAATTTTAGTAAAGCAAGTCTCAAGTCCTCAAACTGGTGACTTAAGTCTGACTCAAGTCAAGTCATGTGACTCAAGTCCCCCACCTCTGTCTAGCAGTAATTATTGTGTTCTCACGACCATAAGGCTCCCTGCATGTAATGTGTCCCTTAATTATTCTGCATTTATTTTTATCTGCATATCCTTTACACTCATACGTTTTTAGGGCCCCCCTATCAGAACACTGACCATCAGATCCTCAATACTGTAGTCCCTTCTGCAAAACTGTTCTGCCAACTAAAGGTTCTCTCTGCAGTTCTAAGTAGTAAATTATTGCAGCACTGAAGAATTATGGGGGGGGGGGGGGGGGGGCAATTTATTTTGTAGTGTTTAGTCTTTGGTTAGTCAGTGTTTTCTTCTTTTGTAAGGGATCTCCAGCTGCAGGTGATAGGTGACCCCCCAAGGAAATATGAGCTTTCTGCTGGGTGGTTGAAATCCTAAAAGACTGTCCCTGAGAATCAATGCTGCCTTTTATTCTAAAACAGGCATGAGGCATGTCCAACCTGCGGCCCGGGGGCCACATGCGGCCCGGAACCCCAGGCAAAGCGGCCCATTGCCCACTGACAATTTTTTTTTTTGCTGGGGAGGAAGGAAGTCGGGTCGGGGGCATGGCCAAAGCGGCTTCCAACTAACGGTAGGCAGAGGCTGCCTCGGAAGGGAGGGGAGGCGAGCATGTGCAGTGTTTCTGATTCCTACCACCATGACCACTTCAAATCACTGACGTGGTGATGGTGGTTAGAGTGTTCCTTTATTATCTCTCAGAAGAAGTAAACCTCCGTATACTGATTACATTTCATTTGATCATCCTCTAGTTGTGTTAAATTAGTGCAGCATTTTATTACACAGTGCACTTCGCTGATCATAGGTTGGAGTGCAGAGAACACTAAGCTTCAAAGTTATTATAGGTTAGAAAAAAATATATTCACTGACTGTTTTCTCATTACTGTAAAGCTTGTAAAAAAATATTGACCTGAATCCCATTATTGTATTTCCGTTAAGAAAAATCTGCAAAACCTTTGTTCATCAACAGGTGGCAGCATTTGTATGTGAATTCCCATGCAATAGGGTAGTGTCTGTGTATATAGAATAGATAGCATAGTTTTTTTTTCAGATCATTTTTATTGAAAAACTTTTTTTGTCAAACAAAAAAAAAGAAAGCACATACAGAAAGAAAAGATGCACGCATACAAAACCACAGAGCCCAAGCAGTGTAAAAAATGAAGTCACAGGGCATAAATTACTGTCTGTGTATATAGAATAGATAGCATATTTTTGTTTTTTGTTTTTTTGTTTTTTTTTTTAAAAATGGATAATTTTTTTTTTTTAACAACTTTTTTGTCAAACAAAAAAAAAGAAAGCACATACAGAAAGAAAAGATGCACGCATACAAAACCACAGAGCCAAAGCAGTGTAAAAAAAATGAGGTCACAGGGCATAAATTACAGTAAACCAGAACATCACTGCACCATCATTAAACAGTGTTACAGCATACTTCACATAATGCAAAAACAGTTGCTAAGCAGGGTCAATGCAAAAGGAAAGGGTACAAAGGCCCAAGCTTCAATGTCACGAGATGCTGAAACAAATGACACTGTAGCCATGAACAAAGCCAGCAGTGCAATTATGTGTATATCTGACCTCGGCCCCTGAACACCACCCCTCAGTAGTAATGTATTAACCTACAGAAGGAGGTAAGCCTAACAATATCATCAAGGGGGTATACCATAAATAGCATAGTTACCATGTTTTATTTCATGTGCTGTAATTTGTTTTATTTATTTTTAATCATTTCAGGTATTTATTTAGTACCTAGCACTTTTACACATATTGTACATTCACATCAGTCCCTGCCATCAAGGAGCTTACAATCTAAGGTCCCTAGCTCACGTTCATACACATACTAGGGTCAATTTATACAGTAGCCAATTAACCTACCAGCATGTCTTTGGAGTGTTGGAGGAAACCGGAGAATCTGGAGGAAACCCACACAAGCACATGGAGAACATGCAAACTCCACGCAGGTTATAATGTATTTAAAAAAAAAAAAAAAAAACTGCACCGACAAATATGGAGGCTGGCATGGCCACCTACTTCTTTTGAAAACACTTGACTGGCTATTACACTGATCCAGTGGCTCCAATGCTGGGTGAGTTTCTCACCTAGAAAAAGTTTCCAGATTACGAGTTGTGACTTTGTTCTGACATTACTTGGTGCCTTCTTGCTCCTAATCAGTGACCTAAATTATTAAAGCCATTGGATCAGTGATATAGCCAGTCTCCTTAACATTTTCTTGATTTAATATTTTTATTAAATTTAAGCGCAAAAGTACAAAATACAATGAGGCACTAAAGGGAATGTCTGAAATTGAACATCGGAGATTGTATCAGTGTACTGAAGTATATAGCAACGGATACAGTAATACAGAAAAATGCTTTTCTGCCTTGTAAGATAAGTACATAGAGTATATACAAAAAAGAGAAGCTAAACTAACTTCTCAAAAAAAAAATTTACTTTATAGGCACAGCATGAGGCGGTATACAGTATCTCACAAAAGTGAGTATACCCCTCACATTGTTATAATAAAATATTTACATCTTTGCATGTGACAACAATGAAGAAATTACACTTTGCTACAATGTAAAGTAGTGAGTGTACAGCTTGTATAACAGTGAATATTTGCTATCCCCTTAAAATAACTCAACACACAGCCATTAATGTCTAAACCATTGGCAATAAAAGGCAGTATACCCCTAGCAAAAAAATGTCCAAATTGGGCCCAAAGTGTCAATATTTTGTGTGGCCACCATTATTTTCAAGCCCTGCCTTAACCCTCTTGGGCATGGAGTTCACCAGAGATTCACAGGTTGCCACGAGTCCTCTTCCACTCCTCCATGATGATATCACGGAGCTGGTGGATGTTAGAGACCTTGCGCTCCTCCACCTTCCGTTTGAGGATGCCCCACAGATGCTCAATAGGGTTTAGGTCTGGAGACATGCTTGGCCAGTCCATCACCTTTACCCTCAGCTTCTTTAGCAAGGCAGTGGTCATCCTAGAGGTGTGTTTGGGGTCGTTATCATGTTGGAATACTGCCCTGCTGCCCAGTCTCCGAAGGAAGGGGATCATGCTCTGCTTCAGTATGTCACAGTACATGTTGGGATTGATGGTTCCTTCAATGAAGTGTAGCTCCCCAGTGCCAGCAGCACTAATGAAGCTCCAGACCATGACACTCCCACCACCATGCTTGACTGTAGGCAAGACACACTTGTCTTTGTTGTACTCCTAACCTGGTTGCGACCACACACGCTTGAACAAAAAGTTTATCTTGGTCTCATCAGACCACAGGATGTGGTTCCAGTAATCCATGTCCTTAGTCTGCTTGTCTTCAGCAAACTGTTTGTTGGCTTTCTTGTTGGCTTTCATCTTTAGAAGAGGCTTCCTTCTGGGACGACAGCTATGCAGACCAATTTCATGCAGTGTACGGCGTATGGCCTGAGCACTGACAGGCTGACCCCCCACCCCTTCAAACTCTGTAGCAATGCTGGCAGCACTCATACGTCTATTTTCCAAAGACAACCTCTGAATATGACGCTGAGCACGTGCACTCAACTTCTTTGGTCAACCATGGCGAAGCCTGTTCTGAGTGGAACCTGTTCTGTTAAACTGCGTTAAGATCTTGGCCACCGTGCTGAAACTCAGTTTTAGGTTCTTGATAATCTTCTTATAGCCTAGGCCATCTTTATGTAAAACAGCAATTCTTTTTTTCAGATCCTCAGAGAGCTCTTTGCTATGAGGTGCCATGTTGAACTTCCAGTGACCAGTATGAGAGAGTGAGAGCGATAACACCAAATTTAACACGCCTGCTCCCCATTCACACCTAAGAGCTTGTAACACTAACGAGTCACATGACACCAGGGAGTGAAAATGGCTAAATTGGACCCTATTGGACACTTTCACTTAGGGGTGTACTCACTTTTGTTGCCAGCAGTTTAGACATTAATGGCTGTGCTCTTGAGTTATTTTCAGGGGACAGCACAGCAAATTTAGACTGTTATACAAACTGTACACGCACTACTTTACATTGTAGCAAAGTGTAATTTCTTCAGTGTTGTCACATGAAAAGGTATAATAAAATATTTACAAAAATGTGAGAGGTGTACACACTTTTGTGAGATTTTGTATATTTAAAAAGTTACCAAGTTTTGTTAGAAATACATTAAAAGTTGACAAACAGGAAAGCATTAAAAAACACCCTCCCTCTACAAGGAGTCAACAGATACCCAATCTTATTCTATGGAGATAAAAAGCCACAATATATCATAAAGTATGTTGAAGTCCAACAGTGGAATCAATAGATATAGTGTCAATGTAGATCACCAAGACGCGGCCCAATGTTGCTCCATATTTTAACGTCAACGCGTTTCTCAAGATAAACTTGCTTCTTCAGGACTGATTGGGTGGGTGCTGTTATTGGATTCAGAATTATACAATATTATACACATATCAAAATCACATATAAGGTATATTTTCAGTTATTACTTCTATCTTTACATATTATCCACATATATTTTTGTGTTCAGACATATATTATGCTTGCCTGATCAATTTCAGATGCGGAGAAGAGGGCGATAAATGATCAGTGGGGTGGGCATAGGGGTCATCTCAAGGGAAGGAAAGGGAGGTATGTGAAACTCCCAGTAAGGGAATCCCCACTACTACCAATACAGGAGCCAGCCAGGCGTAGTAGAGTAGAGTGTATGTATGTGTGTGTATGTATATATATATATATATATATATATATATATATATATATATATGTGTGTGTATATATATATATATATATATATATATACTGCTCAAAAAAATTAAAGGAACATTTTTAAATCCCATCAGATCTCAATGGGGAAAAATATCATGCTGGATATCTATACTGATTTGGGCTGGGTAATGTGTTAGAAACAAAAGGATGCCACATCGCTTGATGGAAATTAAAATTATTAACCTACAGAGGGCTAAATTCAAAGACCCCCTCGAAAATCAATGTGAAAAAATGATGCAGCAAGCTAGTCCAATTCGCTGAAATTTCAGCAACTCAAAATGGTACTCAGTAGTTTGTATGCAAGCCTGATGCTCCTAATGAGACGACAGATGGTGTCCTGGGGTATTTCCTCCCAGATCTGGACCAGGGTATCACTGAGCTACTAAACAGACTGAGGTGAAACCTGGGCATGTTGGATGGACTGAAACATATTGTCCCTGAGGAAGTCACGTGATGTGACGTAACGCGTAGGAGGAGCCGCCAGACTACCGGAAGTGACGTTGGAGATCGGAGCGATATCGCTCCCCACGCTGCATTCATATATTATTTGCGAATGAATGATCTACAAATTGTAAGTGCAACTATGTTTTTAACAATAAACCTGATTTGATATACTGCACCATGATTGCCCTCTATTTTAACTGAGCCCGAGGTTACGATAAGGAGTTAAGGACGTCAGAAAGCTTAACACCCCAAAAGCTGAAAGGACAGGACAGGAAAACACCCGGAGGTCGAAACAGGAGATTGGAATTAGCAAAAGCCTACATGTTACCCGGAGGCTAAGCTTTACATACAGGCGCAATATACACCTTATTGAGGTGAGAATATAGAACACCTAGATGTGACACCTGGTGGAGGCAGCAAGTCACAACACCCTTATTTCTTGCATGAGAGCACGTTTACTATTCTTTGAAGCTATTGAAGGGAATTGTACCTGATTTTTGGATTTTTATGAATGGACACCTTGAACAGTGCACTTTATTTATTTTATTTCAGAAAGCACAAAGCACCTTTAATTGGTTTTGAAGTTCCATCTATATATTTATACTTTATTAACGGATTATTGATTCACTGATTTTTTATGAAATTGAAGTACTCAGCACTTTTTTCGTATAGAAGATATATTGTAATAGTTTATTTACATTTGAATTTGTTTGATCACCACGGCATAATTTAACGATAACACAATTTTATCACAGGAACACGTTTTTATTTTATATATTCACTATTTTAAGCCATGTTTTAAGCCACACCCTTATAAGTTACATTTCCACTTCTGAAGCGCACCACCCACCCAAATTACACTATTGTATTGACTGGTTCCTGGTACCAGTATTGTGGTGCAGCAGCAGGAAGGGAAACATATACGACTTCGGATAGCGCAGGAACCACCCATACATATAATATTGTCCCAGAGCTGTTCTATTGGATTTAGGTCAGGCGAGCATAAGGGCCTTTCAATGGTATCAATTCCTTCATCCTCCAGAAACTGCCTCCATACTCACAGCACAAGGCCAAGCATGGTCCTGCACCAGGAGGAACCCAGGTCCCACTGCACCAGCATAGGGTCCACGGATGTTATCCCAATACCTAATGGCAGTCAGGGTGCCATTGTCTAGCCTGTAGACGTCTGTGTGTCCCTCCAAGTATAAGCCTCCCTAGACCATCACTGACCCACAACCAAACCGGTCATGCTGATGTTACAGGCACCATAACGTTCTCCGTGGCTGTCACATGTGCTCCGGGTGAGCCTGCTCTCATCTGTGAAAAACACAGGGTGCCAGTGGCATACCTGCCAATTCTGGTGTTGAAATGCAAATGCCAATCGAACTCCACAGTGCCAGGCTGTGAACATAGGGCCCGCTAGAGGATGTCGGGACCTCAGACCACCCTTATGAAATCTGTTTCTCCTTGATTAGAGATATTTACACCAGTGGCCTGCTGAAGGTAATTTTGTAGGGCTCTGGCAGTACTCATCCTGTTCCTCCTTGCACAAAGGAGCAGAAACCAGTCCTCCTGATGGGTTAGGGACATTCTACGGCCCTGTCCAGCTCTCATAAAGTAATTGTGTGTCTCCTGGAATCTCCATGCTCTAGAGACTGTTCTGGGAGACACCTCAAACCTTCTGGCAATGGCACATATTAATGTGCCATCCTGGAGGAGTTAGACTGCCTGTGCAACCTCTATAGGGCCCAGGTATTGCTTCATGTTACCAGTAGTGACACTGACCCTAGCCAAATGCAAAACTAGTGAAAAACAGTCAGAAAAGATGAGTAGGGGAAAAGGTCAGTGGCCTCCACATGTAAAACCACGCCTGTTTTGGAGGTCATCTCACTGTTGCCCAGCTAGTGCACCTGTTTATTTCATTAACATCAAAGCAGCTGAAACTGATTAACAACCCCCTCTGCTACTTAACTGACCTGATCAATATCCCAGGAGTTAAATTTACATGATGCTATACTCTGATTAAAAAGTGTTCCTTTAATTTTTTTGAGCAGTGTATATTTTGGATGTTGGCAAGGTGAGGGTCCTCCTCTCTAGAAGCACATAGAAATAACAGGTAACACTGTCTTCGTTGATATCCTCTTGTTCGGGATTAATGACAGACGAGCAGAAAATCTGCTCAATCACGGTTTAGGAGAAAGGGGTAGAAAGCAAGAATATATAAAAAAAAAGCAGGGATGTTTTGAAGAGTGGTGAAGATGGACATGGTGTCCACAGTTCGCTGTGGGATCCTAGCCAGAAAACTCCATGTGCACTAGAGTTCAAGCAACGATCAAAGTCCTTCAGGAGGAGGTGGTAGACCCAGGGTTCCTAGATCTGGTGAAATTTAGTCCTACTTCCTTGTAAATTGGCTGTGAATTTTTAGTTTATCATCACCTACTGCATACAGCATTTATCTTCAGATTCTGACAGGGTGTCAGCTAACCAGGCTTTTGCAATTGTCTGTTTCACAGCTGTCAGGAGATGGGTCACAAAGTGAATTGGTGCTTAGTGATCCCAGCAGGTTGTAGATTAAGAAGTACTTCTTTTGGTAGCATAGGAGCTGTCTTATGAAAAAGCAGTCTTGGAATGTAGTATACTCGGGTCTAGATGGTGCATGACACCGGGCCACCAGGAAACTTTACATTTTTAAGGAAAAATGTCAGCAGTTGCAGCCCCCATCCTTCTCTCACTGCATTTCCTTTAAGGTGGTTATAAATCCTTACAAATACCCAGTGAAGTGATTGCCCTCAGGTGATACACAGAGATGAAAGAAATCCTCCTGCGTCAATTGTGCCTGTTTATCTACAGCCATCTTCTCCCTACATCCATAATTTAGACAGGTTCTCTCAGCTCTGAAAAGCAGGGGCCAGAGATCTGAAATGAAATCAGTTAGGACTAGGAGAGCTAATTGGAAGGAATGGACACACACCCCTTCACACAGTAACAGAGCTGAGGCTGTCAATCAGCTGGAGGTCCCTCCCTATCACCATTTTTCTCTTGATGCCAGGAAAACCTGTCAGAAGTGACTCATGCTCATGCAGACCGAAATGTCACTGTGAGTACTGGCTTGTACAGTGCATTCGGAAGGCCTGTTCTGAGCGGAATCTGTCCTGCTAAACCGCTGTATGGTCTTGGCCACCGTGTTGCAGCTCAGTTCCAGGGTCTTGGCAATCTTCTTATAGCCTCGGCCATCTTTATGTAGAGCAACAATTCTTTTTTTCAGATCCTCAGAGAGTTCTTTGCCATGAGGTGCCATGTTGAACTTCCAGTGACCAGTATGAGAGAGTGAGAGCAATAACACCAAATTTAACACACCTGCTCCCCATTCATACCTGAGACCTTGTAACACTAACGAGTCACATGACACCGGGCAGGGAAATGGCTAATTGGGCCCAATTTGGACATATTCACTTTTGTTGCGAGCGGTTTAGACATTATTGGCTGTGTGTTGAGTTATTTTGAGGGGACAGCAAATTTACACTAAGCTGTACACTTACTTCTTTACATTGTAGCAAAGTGTCATTTCTTCAGTGTTGTCACATGAAAGATATAATGAAATATTTACAAAAATGTGAGGGGTGTAGTCACTTTCGTGTGTTACTGTAAGTATTCACAGTCTTTGTCATGACACTCAAAATTGAGCTGAGGTGCACGCTGTTTCCACTGATCATCCTTGGGAGGTTTCTACAACTTGATTGGAGTCCACCTGTGGTAAATTCAGTTGATTGGACAAACTTATTTTATGTTGTCATTATGGGGTATTGTTTGTAGAATTTTGAGGAATCTATTGAATTTAATCCATTTTGGAATAAAGCGGTAACGTAACAAAATGTGAAAAAAGTGAAGCGCTGTGAATACTTTCCGGATGCACTGTATGTCTGTATGAATAGAATGACTATACAGACACATTATATTACCAAAAGTATTGGGGCGCCTGCCTTTACACGCACATTAACTTTAATGGCATCCCAGTCTAAAGCTGGATACACACTATACAATTTTCTTTAGATCGTTTCCTTTAGACGTGCCAAAACCATATAATATGAGGTCAGACCTAAACACTTTCAATTTGTATGCAATCAGGCAGGCCCTTGCACTACATAATTGAAGGTAAATCTAATGGGAATCTACCAACAAAAGTTGTATAGTGTGTATCCAGCTTTAGTCCCAAGGGTTCAGTATTGATTTTGCCCATCCTTTGCAGCTAGAACAGCTTCAACTCTTCGGGGAAGGCTGTCCACGGGAATGTTTGACCATTCTTCCAGAAGTGCGTTTGTTAGGTCAGGCACTGATGTAGATGAGAAGGCCTGGCTCGCAGTCTCCGCTCTAATTCATCCCAAAGGTGTTCTATTGGGTTGAGGTCAGGACTCTGTGCAGGCCAATCAAGTTCCTCCACTCCAAACTCGCTCATCCATGTCTTAATGGAACTTGCTTTATGCACTGATGTGAATTCATGTTGGAACAGGAAGGGGCCATCCCCAAACTGATCCCACAAAGTTGAGAGCGTGAAATGTTCCAAAATATCTTGGTATGCTGACGCCTTACTAAGGGCAACACTGGAAATAAGGGGTCAAGCCCAACCCCTGAATAACAACCCCACACCATAATCTAATATACCAAACTACTAGTGCACAAAGCAAGGTCCATAAAGACATAGAGGAGCAAGTTTGGGGTGGAGGAACTTGACTGCACAGAGTCCCCACCTCAACAAAACAGAACACCTTTGGGATGATTTAGAGCAGAGACTGCAGGCCAGGGCTTTTCGTCCACATCAGTGCCTGACCACACAAATGTGCTTCTGGAAGAATTGTCAAACATTCCCATAGACACATGGGACACATCCTAAACCTTGTGGACATCCTTCCCAGAAGAGTTGAAGCTGTTATTGCTGCAAAGGGTGGTCCAACTCAATATTGAACCCTAAAGACTAAGAATAGGGTGCTATTAACCACTTAAGCCCCGGAAGATTTTACCCCCTTCCTGACCAGGGCCTATTTTGCGATTAGGCACTGCGTGATTTTAACGGACAATTGCGCGGTCGTACGACGCTGTACCCAAATGAAATTGATGTCCTTTTTTTCCCACAAACAGAGCTTTCTTTTGGTGGTATTTGATCACCTGTGCAATTTTTTGATCATGCGCTATAAATAAAAAAAGAGCAACAATTTTGCAAAAATAACAATAATTTTTTAACATTTTTTTATATGAAATTCCCAAAAAAAATGTAAAAATCTAAATTTTTTTAACATTTTAGGCCAATTTGTTTTCTGCTACATATGTTTGGTAAAAAAAATTGCAATAAGCGTATTTTGATTGGTTTGCGCAGAAGTTATTGCGTTTACTAACTAAGGGAAAGATTTTTGTCATTTTAATTTTTTTAACGAGTAATGGCGGCGATCTGTGTTTTTTTTTTTTTTGCGGGACTGCGACATTGCGGCGGACAGATCGGACCCTTGACTGACATTTTTGACACTTTTGGGAGTACCAGTGACATTACTCCAGTAATCAGTGCTGAAAATATGCACTGTTACTGTAAAAATGACACTGGCAGGGAAGGTGTTAACTTTATTGGAGAAGGAGGGGTTAAGTCTGTCCCTAGGGGCGTGCTTCTAACTGTACAGGGATGTGGCTGTGTGTAACAACAGAGAAATACGATCCTGCATAGCAGGACCGTATGATCTCTGTTCTTACACAGGGGAGAATGACAGGCGGCTTTGTTTACATTAGCCGCCTACCTTTCTCCCTCTCACCCGACGATTGCGAGTGACCGGCGGACATCGGGTCCGCCGGTCACACGCGCGGGGGGTCCGCAAGCGAGCAGGGACAGGTCGCGCGCTTGCCCCCTAGAGCCTCACAGGCTAGTGACGTATCCCTACGTCACTTTGCCTGTGAGGGGCTGCCTGCCGCCGTATATAGTCGTGCGGCAGTCGGCAAGTGGTTAAAGTTCATGTGTGTGTAAAGGCAGGGGTCCCAATACTTTTGGTTATATGGTGTAAGAATATCCAAGCTGAAGCAGAAAAAAAAAATGTAAGTAAAAGTGTACTTATTGTATTCACTCCATGCTAAACAGAATTTCAGTTTTAGGTACATTATGAATTATTCCTTTCAATTAGATTCTTCTAAAACAGACACGTAAATTGTTTGTTGCCAAACAGTAATACAAAGTGATATCGTGCAATAAAGCAAAGCCTGCACACAATTCCTCATTTACTTAGTGATTATTGTTACTGCAACAGTATTCTGATAAGCATGACCCACCCACGGTTGGCTTGAATGGAAGATGCATGGAACATTGGTATACAAACACAGCCAACTGCCTGGCAGCATGGTGAAAGCACGTAACACTGACAGATTTGTGTCCTTACCTTAATGCTGAAATAAAGGTTTCTGTCAGCCATTGTTTTGTATACGAGTTAGGCATTGACTTAGCTGCTTATCCTCTGAGTTAGTGTTGTGATTTAGTTAGAATCCTGTGATTATTTACAGACATCTGCTTCCACACCTCAATCCTGAATGAGCGAAATATACATCTAATGTTGTGGATGAGGAGGTTTCCAAACTTTACTGAGCCATAAGTATCTACATAGTTGTGAGGCCTGAACTTGTGGTTAGGATACATAGGACCTCGTCTATGGAAGTATCCATGCAACTGCCCAGAAAGGAGGTTGCTATAGAAAATGATCAGTATCCACCTACTATACTGCCATGTTCCCCTTGACATTGTAGTATCTGCTAGGGATCCCAATATTACAATAGGCCAAGGGGCACAGCCATGACTTAAAACAAGTGATCTTTTCATTTTAGACCTTGAGTGTTCTAGTGTCTATGCAATCCTGTTTAAATGCACTTTGCAAATACATTGAAAATTCTAGTAAAGTATACACAAAAGCACTAAATTAAAACTGACCTCCAGGCAACCAGCTAAATATCTTGGCCTCCTTGTAGAGTATTTAAAGCAGATATTAACTCAATAACTCCTTGGTATTATCCTTTATTTGGCTACATCATATACACAGGATCAATGCCGACATGTTTCGACTATCAGAGCCTTACTTATAGCATGATTAACATTAAAATGGCATTGCTTAAATATTGTAAAAACCCACCCCCCAACCAATGAAGGGGGCAGGACTGAACATAATTACAATTAAAACCAATTAACATCAAATGGTTACGCATGGAGGGTGCACACCAGATAACACCACATCAGAAAACCAATAGTATATAAATGACTATAGACCTTTCAAAGAAAGTTTTTTGTTCAATAATGTATTACATTAATTTACTTCAGAAATAAGTCTATGTCCCATCTATTGTTTAAACCAGCTGGCATTCTAGGAGAAAACGGTTTTGTTTTTGAGAAATTCTTTTAGCAACAGCATCGCATGGCATGGTCACTTAATAGACGACCTGATCTTTGTATGAACTAACACCAAACAAGCTTTAGTTTGCTTTTTTGATGTATTTAAATCAAAATGACTGCAACCTGGAATTTACCAGCACATTTCATCCTGAACAGATCCATTATGTAAATCTGGTCCTTACAGGTGAAGCAGCCACTGGAACAGTTAGGAGCAGCACTTGAAGAAAGACGTGCAGGGAATTCTCTCTGGTTAGCCTCCAACTGCTACCAAAAACACACACTAAGAGCAATACCCACAGGGGAGTTTATACGAGTGAAAAAGAACTACTCCACACAAAACGATTTCGCTTGTGAATGTGAGGCAGTTTCTGGAAGACTGCGGTTTCGAGGGTATAAGTAGCAGTGGATCTCTAAATGAAAAGATATAGTCATCAGCCAAGACCGTGCAGCATTAATATAAAAAGAACACCCATTCAACTGCTAAGGGCCAAAAACATTTCAGTAACAGTATTCATTTTGTGACATCCTTTTCAGTTGAATCCTTTTCAGCGTGCAGGAGTAACGTATGCGTTGCACAGGAAGGGGGGGGGGGGGTTGAGTGGGCGGGGTGCTTCCATTATTTTATTTTTATTTATTTCATACCAAATTAAATTTTTTACGCTTTCTTTTTTTGGGATAACCTTTATTGCTATCACTATTAGACCCCAAATCTCTCCTCTCGCCTCCAATGCAGCCAATTAGACTGATCTCTTTGTTCACCTGGCTGCTAACGGCCAGGTGAACAAAGAGGCGGAACCAAAAGTGACAACATATTCACTGCTTATTCTTTCTGGGGTCACAGAGAGAAACGTTTTATACTGGGATGATGCCTGTAGATGCAGGCATCATCCCGGTATAACTACTGCAACCCCAGGACGTCCATGGAAGCCAGTTTTTTATCTGTTTACAGACAAAGTGTTCATTGCCTATAGACATGTTCGCCATCTATGGGGAACCTTGCAATTGTTTTTGCAAAGTCCAAGTATACTACAGCAGCCCTCAAAATTTCCACTTGCCTGCTCGCATTAGGTGAGTGGAAATAAGCTGAGGGCAAGTGTGGAGCGGCATCGGAAGGGGGAAAAGGCAGGGTTGAATGGAAGCTGATTCTCCTCCCAGCCTCCGCCCCCCTGTCATTCTCTTAGCAGGGCCTAGCATACAGTGGAAATTGGCAAATAACTAGATGAGGTGGGGGCAGGACGGGAGCTGCCAAAGTTTATTTTCGGACCACCTAGCAACCAATCACCAGCTTGTTAATAGGAAAAGTTAACTTTGGCAGCTCCTTCTCACCTGTCCAGTGCTATGCTCCACTGTAAGTCTCTCTGCATCTTAAATCAGTGAAAGTGTCATTCATTTGTTTTAATTTTTATTTTTAATGGTATATTTAATATAGCATGACAATATTAACAGGGCAGTAATGATGTGTACAGTGCCTATAGTAGCCAATCATATTTTATCCTTATTTTTTTATTAGTCAAGTCAATGAAATAGGATTGTTGCTATTCGTTATTTTTATTTTTTTCCGTATTTTTTTTAACCAAGGCCTCACAGTTACTCTTGCTGGGTGCAGGAATGGGACCTGCTGGTAAGAATTCCATGTAAATTTTAAAATCACATGTGCTATACAAGTGCCAAAAATTGGGCCTTTGCCGTATGTGGTGCCTGAACACCGTAACCAAGGCCTCGCAGTTACTCTTGCTTGGGGCAGGAATGGGACCTGCTGGTAAGATTTCCATGCAAGTTTGAAATCGCATGTGCTATACAAGTGCCTCGCAGTTACTCTTGCTGGGTGCAGGAATGGGACCTGCTGGTAAGAATTCCATGCAAATTTGAAATGGCATGTGCTATACAAGTGCCAAAAAGTGGGCCTTTGTGAAAGGTGGTGCCTGAAAACCGTAACCAAGACATCGCAGTTACTCTTGCTTGGTGCAGGAATGGGACCTGCTGGTGTGATTTCAAATTTGCATGGAATTCTTATGTGCTACACAAGTGCCAAAAATTGGGCCTTTGGTGTTGGTGGTGCCTGAACACGGTAACCCCTCACAGTTAGCAGGGCACAGCAACAGGGCCTGCTGTTAAAAATGACATAAGACATTTAATGGTATATTTAATATAGCATGACAATATTAACAAGGCAGTAATGATGTGTACAGTGCCTATAGTAGCCAATCATATTTTATCCTTATTTTTTTATTAGTCAAGTCAATGAAATATGATTGTTGCTATTCATTATTTTTATTTTTTTCCGTATTTTTTTTAACCAAAGCCTCACAGTTACTCTTGCTGGGTGCAGGAATGGGACCTGCTGGTAAGAATTCCATGCAAATTTGAAATCGCATGTGCTATACAAGTGCCAAAAAGTGGGCCTTTGTGAAAGGTGGTGCCTGAAAACCGTAACCAAGACATCGCAGTTACTCTTGCTTGGTGCAGGAATGGGACCTGCTGGTGTGATTTCAAATTTGCATGGAATTCTTATGTGCTACACAAGTGCCAAAAATTGGGCCTTTGGTGTTGGTGGTGCCTGAACACCATAACCCCTCACAGTTAGCAGGGCACAGCAACAGGGCCTGCTGTTAAAAATGACATACGACATTTAAATTGTATGCACCTGTCATACAAGTGCAGAAAAATTAGGCCTTGGGGGTTGGTAGTGACCTAAACCAAAAACATTGTTGGAAGTTAGCAGAATCAAGGTAGAGGAATAGGATAGGCAGCATATGCAGTCTTCAAGGAATGGCAGACCCCTAGCAAATTCAATCTGTTACATCAGCATCAGGGGCTTGATAGCTCTTGCTGATCCAGGACTGCTTCATTTTGATGAAAGTCAGCTGATCAACAGAGTCTGTGGACAGACGCACTCTTTTGTCTGTCACAAAACCTCCAGCGGCACTGAACGTCTGTTCGGAAAGCACGCTGGAAGCAGGACAGGCCAGTAGCTCCATTGCATATTGAGCAAGTTCTGGCCAGTTGTCCATCCTCAAGACTCAGTAAGCCAGTGGATACGCAGCTGGAAAGGTCTCCAAGTCTGCTCTTGCGCCTAGATAATCATACACCATATGATGGAGACGCAGGTGATGGTTGCTTAAACCTAACAGCCCTGGGTGCTGCTGAGGACAAAAGAACTGTTTAAAGGCATCGGTCAGCTGGCCGTCTTCTCCACCGCTCCTCCTTTGGCTGAACGACGCCTCAGAAACACGTCCGGAAAATCTAAACCTCCCAGTGTCTGGAAAGGCGGTACACAATTTTTTTTTTTCAAGGCCTCCTCAAGATGTTTCATCCTCTGCTCCCTCTGCGAAGGCAGAATGAGCTCTGCAACTTTACCCTTGTAACGTGGATCAAGAAGGGTTGCCAACCAGTAATTATCCCTCTCCTTGATAGTACGAATCCTCGGGTCCTTTTGCAGGCTTTGCAGAATCAGGGAGCCCATGCAAAGTAAGTTGGAGGAGGCATGAGCTCCTGAGTCCTCTGTGTCACTAAGGATGACATTGTCAGCAGGAGCAACCTCTCCCCAACCACGTACAACTCCTGGGGTTTCTGGAGAATAAAAACCATCCCTTGAAGACTGCTGTATCCTATCCTCTACATCCATACTGCCGAAATCCTCCTCCTCCTCCTCCTCCTCTTCCTCCTGAGTGTTTTGTGGCCCTGCAGGAATGATATCTGCATAAAGGGGGCCTGGTGAGAAAAGGAAGTCCTTCTCTTCCTGCCGCTGTTCTGCCTCAAGTGCCCTGTCCATGATTCCACGCAGCGTGTGCTCCAGCAGGTAGACTAGCGGGATAGTGTCACTAATGCATGCATCGTCACGGCTCACCATCCGAGTGGCCTCCTCAAATGGTGACAGGACAATGCATGCATCCTTAATCAAAATCCACTTGCGTGGCGAAAAAAAAGCCGAGCTCCCCTGACCCTGTCCTTGTGCCATACTCACACAGGTACTCATTAATGGCCCTCTGCTGCATGTGTAGCCGCTGGTGGGCATGTCACAAATTAGGCGATTGGCGGGCAGGTTGAATTCCCGTTGAATGTCAGATAAGCGAGCACTGGCATTGAACAAATGGCGGAAATGGCCACAGACTTTCCTGGCCTGCCTCAGGAGATCTTGGAAGCCTGGGTATCTGCTCAAGAAACGCTGCACCACCAGATTCAGAACATGTGCCAAGCATGGAACATGTGTCAAGTATCCCGGTCGGAGGGCGGATAGAAGGTTGGTGCCATTATCGCATACAACCATTCCTGGCTCAAGCTGTCGTGGTGTCAACCATCTCTGAGCCTGCCCTTGCAGAGCTGACAGAATCTCTGCACCGGTGTGACTCCTATCCCCTAGACAGACCAACTGAAACACAGCATGGCATCCGATCCTGTGCGTGAAATCCAGACGGATGGAAACCCTATTTTCCATCCGTCTGGAGGATCGGATAGGATCGGATGATAACGGACAGGCAGTTCCATTAGATCATCCGATCTAATGGAAGTGGTTTCATAATTAGCAATCAGCAGTGCACCTGCAGGGCTCCAATGAGAAAAGCTGTTGGGCCTGCATTCCTGTAGACATTACATCCTATTGGAAGTATCTCACCAAAAATTACATTTTTGTTGCAGGGGATGCCTGAAATCTGACTTGTATCTTAGGGCAAACTTCTGGGAAAATTGTTGAGCCAATCATACAAGCAGGGAATTATGTTTCTGGGGGGGGGGGGGGGGGGGGTTCACTACGCATTCTGTGTACAAAACACCTCCAGGTAGCCATATTGTATTGCATTTTCAGGAAATTTCAGAGCTGCAGATTGAAAAGGAAAGGTAAATTTTAATAACATCCAATTACAATATGATTTGTGTATTGTACATGCTTTATTATTTTTTCTTTATTTACTATTTTTTCCCCCACAAAAGTGGAGTTACCCTTTAAGTTTTGACAAAAACAGAACTGCACCAGATTTTGCACTCTCCAGTTTTAGAAAATCAACCCCTATGTGCCCTTAGCTGTAGACATTTATTGTGCTAGTGTAATGCCCTGTACACACTCAGATTATCTGAAGACTTTTGTCTTCAGATTTACCTTTTCTATGTAGTTCAAGGGCCTGCCGGATTGCATACAAATTGAAAGTGTTTAGGTTTGACCTCATATTATATGGTTTTGGTAAGTCTGCAGACAAAAGTCTTCAGATAATCTGATAGTGTGTACAGGGCATAAGTCTGCTATTGGTTACAGCTCTTTGCACAGTTTATTGAAAAAGCCCCATACTCTATGTACACAAGGGATCTAAATTAAGGCACATTTCATGTACTGCTGGATTTGAAATAAAAGGTACCAATGGGGGCATATAAAACAATACAATACGCTTCCAGTATCAATAAACAATACAAGACAAAAGATACAGAAAAGAAGTGAGATACTTCCAATAGGAAATCACGTCTAAAGGGATGCAGGCCCAGAAGCTTTCCTCAAAACAATAAAAGGTAACTATGCGTGCAGATTTCTGGGGAACGGCATCAGAGTGGTCCCATTTGTCATATATTTTTACCATTACACACCTAAGAATCAGCAAAGTAGACAGCTTGGGGTTTATCTTTAATCAGCCTTTGGTGTTCTTTACATTGTTTGAGGAGAATGACAAGGGCGTATTGAATTGGTTTCCGTTTGCATTGATTGATAATGTTGCACTCACTCCACAACAAGATGAGGTGTTAAGTTGTCACCACGTACCTTGCTGACCAGGACACTGCTGTTGTGGACACTCATCATAGGAGGAGACTTCACTATATTGATAACAACAGGGGTCATTTGTTCCCATTCATGTTCTTTAGGGCCGTGGGTGTGGGACATGAGAGCTAAGTGTATTGACAATAAACAAATAGGGCCAGTATGGTAACAAGGAACACACCTTCTGCATTAGGAGAGCCTCAAGGGCCTAAAACCCACTGATAATAGAATAGTGAAAGCAGAAAAACTAGGCAGAACTTGTTCAACAAATCACACTTCAAAGAGACCGGCTGCAGAGGAACATCCCAAATAGGTTTTCATGACATGAACGTACTTTTGTTATATTTTCTTATCCATTTCAGACTTCAGTGCCACTCGCTGTTGTGATTACAAAACAAAGAGGTGATCAGGGGGTTCATTTTTATTAACTCTACCTGAGCGTTTTTTAGCTCATAAAATGCTCATCTCTGAAGTCTCAAAATGCCTAACAAGCAAAATCCCATTAATTTCTATGGCCCCTGTTCACATATCAGCGTTTTGTCGCCTGAAGCTCAAAAAAGTGCATGAGCTTCTTTTTTGGCAGATTACAAGCGTTTTTATTAGATGTCAATGCCTGCCTCCAAACGCCTGCAAAAAATGCCTGAAAACATGTCTTAAAAACGTCTGGAAAATGCCCAAAAAAACGCCCATAAAAGTCTAAAAAAAAAAGTCTAAAAAACAATACGCTCAGGTGTGAATTGAGCCTAAGAAATCTAGGGATGACCAGTCTATCAAGAAATGGTTGTAACAAATCTTATCAAATTTTTTTTGGACTTCCTGCCTCCTATTAGAGAATCAGTAAAGAAGAACTCTACAGAATGTTTTCATACATCTTTCACTAAGATTCACACAATTTTCTAATTCGAATCAATGGGAAAAATGGGCGAAATCCTTGGTGAATCTTGTGTAAAAATATTTATAAATAGACCCTTTAGATTCAATTTGGTCTATACAAATAAACAAAAAAAAATGAAATTGGCTAAAAGTGCACACTACAGAACTCTAATGCACTGGTCCTTGAGCCTAGGTTCACACTGAGGCCGTTTTAAAATGGTGTGAGTTCAGCTGAACTCGCACGATTTCAAGCCGGCTTTTCAGTCTGACTTCAGGGGCGATTTCACAGACATCTATGTGGGTCCCTGCACAGATGTCTATGGAAATCGTCCCCCGAAGCCGTCAAAAGTAATACAGAAACTACTTTTGGGAATCGGTGCGGCGCCTCAAAGTCGACGTTGCACTGATTTGACATGTCAAACCGCATGCCAAACTGTACCAATGTGAACGTGGGCTTAAAGAAGCAACCACTGGAGGGCCTATATGAGGAATATGTGCAACCCCTTCAATTGCAAATAATATAACAAGTTAAAGAGGTTGTAAACTCAGTTAATTTTTTTTTTTTTTTTTTACAAGCTGAAAGAGAAACACATAATGAGCTAGTATGAATATTCACAAAAAGTGCAGGGCTAAACTTAAAAAATGATCATAGATGCAGTGAAAACATGAATATCACAGTATACACAAAAATTGCATGTAAAAGAATAGAAAGTGTTTATAAGTTCCCAAGAAAAGTCCAAAGTGAAACAAATCCAAAAAATGATGATAACAGTCCTTCCTTTTGTGACACCCAGGGAATGTGTAAGGTGGGGACACCACAGTGCACTAATGAGGGTAGCAGCTTACCAAAAAGCCGTGGCTACTCAACTTAATGAGAAAGCCTCACCATGTAAAACAAATCACAGGAAATCCAAGGAACCATGAGCAGCGCCGTGGAAAATGAATTCCTTAAGGAAGCTCCATAGTGGTCAGATGGATATATGGAAGAAAAGTAATAGAAAAGACCATCGCGTAATCCCATCAAGATATAAAATGATGTTTATTAAAAAACTACTCACATGTATTTAGCACAAACAAGCACATAGGAAACGGTATGCTGGAGATTCGATTGCGGCGTCCCGCAAGTAACTCATCAGCATCGGACAAACAGCCGGCTCAGAGAAGGGGCGTGTGGACGTTGCGTCTGGAGTCGTTTTGATTTGTTTTACCTGGTGAGGCTTTCTCATTAAGTTGAGTAGTCACGGCTTTTTGGTAAGCTGCTACCCTCATTAGTGCACTGTGGTGTCCCCACCTTACACATGGGACAGTAGGCAGGATCCAATAACATCTTAACACTTTACTTAAATAAAATAAAAGGCAGACACCTGTATTATTTGGAAAATATATAGGCCGCGGCCATTTATTATTGGTTAATTTTTTTAAAAACGTTCAATAAATAAATATATAATAAACATTTAAACACACTCAACAGCCTAGCCACCACAGCTCAGGCCGGATAAATAAAATCAAATTTAAAGCATCAACTTCCAAAAGACAGAAGGGGGAAAACTAACCCCTTCTGTCACCAACGACCCCGGACCGCGGCCATTTCAACACAATCCGACAGGTCTGCGTTAAAAACATCCAATCCTATTTCGGAAAGATGCACCCCGTCATCCCTGTACAATCCTTCCGTACCCCCTTCCAATTCCTTATGTCTGAAAGACAAAACACCTATCCTAGGCAAAAGTTTAGCCAATGACCTGTTAATCCGTCTTCTAATCTTTTCAAAACTCTTCAAAGAAGGTGAAAATAACCATCTCAGCCTTTGAACGATTTCAGAAAAGATAATAACAGTATTAGGCGATGACAAAACCCAAAACTAAAAAGATCGTTCCTGATTCTGAAAACGAATTCTAAAGTTTTTTCTTGGCCAATATCGTTTCCTCCCAAATGCACTATAAGTGCGTCCGGGGGAGGAAACAACGATTGTAACCTGTTTAACTCAAATAATAGATCAGCCCAAATCATGCCCCTCCTACCATACCAGTACACTTTGAATTTCTCCGGGTCCAGTCCAAAATTCTCAGAGTAAACCCTCTGTCTCGCCCTCTTGAACGCCCAAAAGACATACGAATGACCGACAATCCAAATAATCTTTTTTCCATCTGAAAATAATCAAATAAAAGTATTAGGTCGGATGTATGTGCCAACCAACTGATGAAAAAAACAGAGAGAAGAATCTTGTGTTCACGGTTTTAGAAGTGAAGTCCCTTCACCACGTGAAAACACAATAACCTTGGGTAAAGATGTACTCATACCACAGAATATGGACCCACAATTATGGAAGGTCAAATGTGCCAGCACGTGCCCCCGAAGAAGTCCTCTTTGTGACTAAACTAGTCGGGCTGAGTGTTCTACATCTATCATCGCGTTACCTGGATGTTCAACTGATTGCTGTTGTTTATGCTGTACATGCTTTTATTTGGCTGGAGTCATGTAAATGCAATATGTTGCAAATAAGCTCCCACTCGTAAGAGGGTTTTACACTATTAGATCCTTTTTATTTATTGGGTTCAATACCATCATTACGGACAACCTGAGGCTAGTTGACTGGAAGTGTCCTCTGGCTGACTGAACACCGATGCTGTTTGTCTCCAATGGTTGACCAGTAATGGAGGATATACCAAAGCACATGTGTCCTTCCATAATAAAGGGTCCATATTCTGTGGTAAGATTACATCTTTACCTAAGGTGATGGTGTTTTAACGTGGTGAAGGGACACCACTTCTAAAACAGTGAACACAATATTCTTCTCTCTGTTTTTTTCATTGATTGATTGTCATATAATTGGACTTCACGTTTTTTGACGTTTCTGTTTATTTGTTCACAATTTTTCTAATGTTTCATTAGTCTCCTGCCTGATGAACACTAGTTCTGGTGGCCCAGGTGAAAATCATGGATTCCCCTTACTTTGGAGGGATTTCCTCTCACTTCCTGTTTTTGCTATGGGACAGAAAGTGAAAAGTGAAGGGAACTTTCTTTAACCACTTCCTTACCGAGTCATGTAAAATGACGTCGGCAAAGTGGTTGTCTAGATCCGGGCCGCCGTCATATGACGTCGGCCCGTTCTAGCTGCTACTGCGCGCCCCCGGCGGCGCGCAGCGGCGCGATCAGGGATGAGGCTCGTCCCTCGGACATAGCCCATCACTGATCAAGGTAAACAGCCAATAGAAATTGGCTGTTTACCACGTGATCGGCTGTGTCAATCACAGCCGATCACATGAGCGGCTCCAGCACGAGCCGCTCGTTCTCTCTGCAATGCGCGCCCCCGGGGGCGCGCAGA
Source organism: Pelophylax lessonae (assembly GCF_965119305.1). Taxonomy (NCBI): domain Eukaryota; kingdom Metazoa; phylum Chordata; class Amphibia; order Anura; family Ranidae; genus Pelophylax; species Pelophylax lessonae. The sequence goes on from NC_138768.1 coordinate 716,112,025, forward strand.
GCAGCGATCGGGGACGAGGCTCGTCCCTCGGACAGAGTCGATCCCCGATCTAGGTAAAGAGCCAATGAAATTGGCTCTTTACCACGTGACCGGCTGTGTCCAATCACAGCCGGTCACAAATGTCAACAGAGAACACGGTAACTAGCTGTCACCGTGTTCTCCTCCTCACACACTGATCCTGTGTGAGGAAGAGAGTGTGGTAACAGCTAGTTACCAATTACAGTGCACCCCAAACACACTGATTGCCCCCCCCCCAATAAAGAGCACCTGTCACTAGCCCATCAAAGTACCCGAGTACCTGTCATCAGGTACTCAGATGACAGGTACTCGGGTACTCTGATGGGCTGGTGACAGGTATTCGGGTACTCTGATGACAGGTACTCGGGTACTCTGATGACGGATACTCTGATGACAGGTACTCGGGTACTCTGACGGGTACTCGGGTACTCTGATGACAGGTACTCGGGTACTCTGATGACGGGTACTCGGGTACTCTGATGACAGGTACTCGGGTACTCTGATGACGGGTACTCGGGTACTCTGATGACAGGTACTCAGGTACTCTGATGACAGGTACTCGGGTACTCTGATGACGGGTACTCGGGTACTCTGATGACAGGTACTCGGGTACTCTGATGACAGGTACTCGAGTACTCTGATGACGGGTACTCGGGTACTCTGATGACGGGTACTCGGGTACTCTGACAGGTACTCGGGTACTCTGATGACAGGTACTCGGGTACTCTGATGACGGGTACTCGGGTACTCTGATGACAGGTACTCGGGTACTCTGATGACAGGTACTCGGGTACTTTGAGTACCTGTCAACGGAGTACCCGTCATCAGAGTACCTGAGTACCTGTCACCTACCCATCAGAGTACCCGAGTACCTTCCACCTGCTCATCAGAGTACCTGACGCCTGAAGTACCCAAGTACTTGCCGCCTGCTCATCAGTACCCATCACTACTCATCAGTACTCATCAGTACCTATCACGTATCAGTACTGATCATCAGTACCCATCAGTACCCATCAGTACAGTATCACCTATCACCTATCAGTCAGTGAGTACTACTCATCAGTACCTATCACCTGCCTGTCACCTGCCCATCAGAGTACCCGAGTACCTGTCACCTGCCTATCGGAGTACCCGAGTACCTGCCACCTGCTCATCAGTACCCGAGTACCTGTCACCCTTCATACAGCCACCATGTCCAAGTCCAAAAAGGTTTATATACGTCGTCCGTTTAAACCTAAATACCGGTGTTATGGCAGCAGATAGCTGCCATAACCCTGGTATTTTTTTAAACGGTGGACGGTTGGCTTTCCGATAAGGGTGGTCCCAGCGGCGGATTCGCCGTGGGATCACCCTTCCGGGATGGCGGAAGAGGCGCCCCCCCCCCCCCTCCCGACGCGTTCCGGTCCTTTTCCCCGCTTACCGGACCCGCCGGCAGCGGGGAAAACGATCCGGTCCCGAATCCTCACAGACAGGATGTCGAGTGAGGGCAAGCTTGCCCTCACTTGACTCTATGGTCTTGGAGGACCGGAGCTACGGAAAATGTTGTTGCCTAGCAACCGGTTTAAAGGTCCTTTTTTTTTTTTTTTTTCATTTTATATTATAATTATTTTTTTTTTTTTTCTATCTTTTAGTGTACTTGTGAGATCTGAGGACTTTTTGACCCCAGATCTCACAAAAAAGAGGTCCTGTCGTGCCTATTTCTATTACGAGGAATATTTACATTTCTTTTAATAGAAATAAAAATGATCAATTTTTTTTTTTTTAAACGGTGTAAAAATAAAAAATAATAAATAAAATAAATAGTAAAAAAAAAAAAAAAAAAAAATTAAAGCGCCCTGTCCCCGTTAGCTCGCGCGCAGAAGCGACGCATACGGAAACCCCGCCCACATATGTAAACGGTGTTCAAACCACACATGTGAGGTATCGCCGCGATCGTTAGAGCAAGGGGAATAATTTGAGCCCTAGACCTCCTCTGTAACTCAAAGATGGCAACCTGTAGAAATTTTTAAATTGTCGCCTATGGGGATTTTTAAGTACCAAAGTTTGTCACCATTCCGTGAGCGTGCGCAATTTTGAAACATGACATGTTGGGTATCTATTTACTCGGCGTAACATTATCTTTCACATTATGGAAAAAAATTGGGCTAACTTTACTGGTTTCTTATTTTTTAATTAAAAAAAGTGAATTTTTTCCAAAAAAATTGCGTTTGGAAGACCGCTACGCAAATACGGTGTGATAAAAAATAGTGCAATAATCTCCATTTTATTCTCTAGGGTCTCTGCTAAAAAAAAATATATAATGTTTGGGGGTTCTAAGCAGTTTTCTAGCAAAACAACTGATTTTAGCTTGTAAACACCAAATGTCAAAAATAGGCCTAGGCAAGTGGCTAGGATGCATGATGATGCTCCTTGGATGTTCGGCCCCTCTATATGGCTAGGCTGTGAAAAAGTCTCACACATGTAGTATCGCCATACTCAGGAGGAGTGGCAGAATGTATTTTGGGGTGTCATTTTTGCTGTGTACATGCTATGTGTTAGGAATATCCTATAAATTGACAACTTTGTGTAAAAAAAAAAAGTTTTCATTTTTTTCCCACATTTTCCAAAAACCTGTGGAAAAAAATGATATGTTCAAACGACCCATAATGCCTCATAGAATATACGTTGGAGTGTTTGCTTTCCAAAATGGGGTCATTTTGTGGACTTTTCCATTGTATTGGTGCTCTAGGGCCTTGAAAAGTGTGATAGGTATTAAGAAAGTTTTATGTGTATTTATGCTCCTAGAACGCCTGAATGTGCTTCTTGGACGTGGAGTCTCTTTTTGTGGCCAGGCTGTGTAAAAGTCTCACACATGTGGTATCGCCATACTCGGAAGGAGTAGCAGAATGTATTTTTGGGTGTAATTTTTGCTGTGTACATGCTATGTGTTAGAAATAGCTTATAAATTGACAACTTTGTGGGAAAAAAAAGAAAAAAAAATTTTTTTCTTCATTTTCCCAAGAATTGTGGGAAAAAATTACAACTTCAAAAAACTCACCATGCCTCTTACTAAATACCTTGGACTGTCTACTTTACAAAAAGGGGTCATTTGGTCGGTATTTGTACTGTCCTGACATTTCAGGGCCTCAAGAAAGGAGATAGGCAGTCAGTACATCTGGTGTGATCAATTTTCAGTAATTGGTACCATAGCTTCTAGACTCAATAACTTTCACACAGACTAAATAATATACACTAATTTGGGTTAATTTTACCAGAGACATGTAGCAGTATACATTTTGGCCCAAATGTATGAAGAAAAATTTATTTTTTGCAAAATTTCATAATTGAAACTAAAAAAAAGTGTTTTTTTTTCAAAATTTTTGCTCTTTTTTTGCATATATCACGAAAAAAAAAAACCCCAGTTGTGATCAAATACCACCAAAAGAAAGCTCTATTTGTGTGAAAAAAATGATAAAAATTTTGTTTGGTTATAGTGTAGCATGACTGAACAATTGTCATTCAAAGTGTGAGAGTGCTGAAAGCTGAAAATTGGTCTGGGCAGGAAGGGTGTCTAACTGCTCTGTATGGAAGCGGTTAAATGGGACACAGACGGCAAAAAAAAAAAACCTGACAAGTGTTATAATCCTCCCTCATAATGCATCATAAGTCTATGACAACCTCTAAGACAACCTCTGCATATAACACTGAGCACGTGCACTAAACTTCTTTGGTCGACCATGGCCAGGCCTGTTCTGAGTGGAACCTGTCCTGTTAAATCGCTGTATGGTCTTGGCCACCATGCTGCAGCTCAGTTTCAGGGTCTTGGCAATCTTCTTATAGCCTAGGCCATCTTTATGTAGAACAATGATTCTTTTCCTTTTTCAGATCCTCAGAGAGTTTTTTTTTTCCATGAGGTGCCATGTTGAACTTCCAGTGACCAGTATGAGAGAGTAAGAGTGATAACACCAAATTTAACGCACCTGCTCCCCATTTACACCTGAGACCTTGTAACACTAATGAGTCACATGATACCGGGGAGGGAAAATGGCTATTTGGGCCCAAATTGGATATTTTCACGTAGGGATTAGTGTTGAGCGAACACGGACTGTTATTATTACTTTACTGTATATTCGGGTTTAAAATCCGTGTTCGGTAATTTTATTTCCTGTTTTGTATGTAATGGCGCGCTTTTAATGGCGCGGTTTCAACAGCCAATCAACAAGCGTTTAACTGGTGTGCCATAGAAGCCATCACAGCAATGCCTACTAATGGCATGGCTGTGATTGGCCAGCTGAAGCATGTGACCCAGGTCTTTATAAGCTCGAGACACAGCGCGGTGTGCGTCAGTCTGTTCTAGTGTAGGGAGAGAGCACACACAACGGTGCTGGCTGCTGCTGATTAGGGACAGAGACAGGAAAAATAAACATTGTGGCTGAAAAGAATGTAGGGACAGGTCGGAGTGTAGGCAGGGAAAGATAGAAAAGCATTTTAGGGACAGGCTGGAGAGAGTAGGCAGGGAGAGATTAGGAGACACAGGACAGAACAATCGTCCGTTAGCGATCTACATCGATTTTGCTGTGTGGGGGGTGGTGCAGTGAACAATCTTTTTGCCCTCACTTGAGCCCACTGAGGAGGAGGGAGAAAAAAAAATATTTTTATCAGTCTGTTGTGTGCAGCGTTCAGCTATATTTTACTACACAGTGCTGTTCTAATCTGCTATTTAAAAATTACTAATTTAAAGGGGAATTTTTTTTTTTTCCCTTCATAGCCTGCTGCTGACCATGACATAAAACATAAGACACTGCTGTGTTCACATCTGCTATTGAAAAATCACCAATTAAAGTGAAAAATAATTATTCATGTTTTCATTCATACGTTACTGTGACATACAGCCTTTACACACAGTGCTGTTCTAATCTGCTATTTAAAAATTACAAATTTAAAGGGGAGTCTGTGTTTGTACGTGTGAGATACACCGTTTTATATACTTTTTTCTATTCCGCTATTCAATATACAACCTTTTGAGGTGAAAAAAATTTAATTGCGGCATAGTCTGTATCGGTACGTGTGAGATACACCTTTTAAATTTGTTTGGCGCATCTCCTTCCACTGCCGAGGATTGCAGGGCGCTTTAGTTTGCCTCCTGTTCCGAACTCCTCCTACTCCTCTTCCTCATCCTCCCTTTAGGGTACAAAAAATTGTAATCGGGTCCTAGTCTGTGTTTGTACGTGTGAGATACACCGTTTTACATACTTTTTTCTATTCCGCTATTCAATATACACCCTTTTGGGGTGAAAAAAATTAAATTGCGGCATAGTCTGTATCGGTACGTGTGAGATACACCTTTTATATACTTTTTTCTATTCCGCTATTCAATATACACCCTTTTGGGGTGAACATCTTCTACCGCCTCCTCATCCGGTCAGCGTAACACCTTCCCCACCAACTTCAGCACAGCCAGGGGTAAACGACAGCAGGCAGTTTTAAAACTTGCCTGTTTGGGGGAAAAAGCACACACCGCGCAGGAGTTGTGGAGGAGCATGAAACAGCAGACCGATGATTGGTTGCTGCCAGCGAGCCTCAAGCCCTGCATGGTGTTGTGCGATAACGGGCGAAATCTCATAGCAGCTCTGGGCCTAGCCGGTTTGACGCACATCCCCTGCCTGGCGCATGTGCTGAATTTGGTGGTGCAGAGGTTCCTTAAAAATTCCCCCGATATGTCAGAGCTGCTGCAGAAAGTGCGGGCCGTCTGTGCGCACTTTCTGCGTTCTCACCCTGCTGCTGCTCGCCTGTCAGCGCTGCAGCGTAACTTCGGCCTTCCCGCTCACCGCCTCATATGTGACGTGCCCACAAGGTGGAACTCCACCTTGCACATGCTGGAAAGACTATGCGAGCAGCAGCAGGCCATAGTGGAGTTTCAGCTGCAGCACGTGTGAGTCGCTCTGCAGAACAGCACCACTTCACCACCAATAACTGGGCCTCCATGGGAGACCTGTGTGCCTTGTTGCGCTGTTTTGAGTACTCCACCAACATGGCCAGTGCCGATGACGCCGTTGTCAGCTTAACTATCCCACTTCTCTGCCTCCTTAAAAAAACGATTCGGGCGATGATGGAAGAGGATGTGGCACAGGAGGAGGAGGAAGAGGGATCATTTCCAAGGCTTTCAGGGCAGTCATTCACAAGTGGCTGCGAGGGTGGGTTCCTGCACCCACAAACGCCAGGTACACAATTGTCCAGCAGGGGCACAGTTCTGGAGGATGAGGAGGATGAGGAGGAGGAGATGGAGGAGGAGATGGAACCATGTTCACAGCAGGGTGGCACCCAGGCCAGCTCATGGCCATCACTGGTGCGTGGCTGGGGGGATACAGAGGACACAGACGATACACCTCCCACAGAGGAAAGCCTTTCGTTGCCTCTGGGCAGCCTGGCACACATGAGCGATTACATGCTGCAGTGTCTCCACAACGACCGCCGAGTTGCCCACATTCTAACTTGTGCTTATTACTGGGTGGCCACGCTGCTGGATCCCCGTTACAAGGACAACGTACCGTCCTTAATTCACTCACTGGAGCGTGATCGCAAGATGCGCGAGTACAAGCGCACGCTGGTAGACGCGATGCTGTTGGCATTCCTACCTGACAGTGGGGCCACAGTGGAAGCACAAGGCCAAGGCAGAGGAGGAGGAGGAGGAAGAGAACGCAACCAGGGCACCGCCAGCACCTCAGAAGGCAGGGTTAGCATGGCCGAAATGTGGAAAAGCTTTGTCAGCACGCCACAACAAACAGCAGCACCAGCAGCTCATATGGAACATCTTAGCAGGAGGCAGCATTTCACCAACATGGTGGAGCAGTATGTGTGCACACGCCTACATGTAGTGAATGAGGGGTCTGCCCCCTTCAACTTCTGGGTCTCCAAATTGGGCACATGGCCTGGGCTTGCCCTTTATGCCTTGGAGGTGCTGGCGTGCCCTGCAGCCAGTGTATTATCTGAATGTGTATTTAGCACGGCTGGGGGCGTTATCACAGACAAGCGCAACCGCCTGTCCAGAGACAATGTGGACAAGCTCACATTCATTAAAATGAACCAGGCATGGATCCCACAGGACTTTTCCGTACCTTGTGCAGAATAGAGATGGATACCGGCCTTACCCAGCCATTGTTATATTTTTGATCTTTCTCATTCTTTTGGGGTGTACCCTAATTTAAAATGACTAAAAAAAAGCAGTGTTGGCTACCTCGTCCCCCTCCACCGCCGCTTCCACCTACACCGCCACATCAACCTCCCTCCTACTCCATATGGGCCTTGTCCTTCACAGATGAAGAAAATTGTTTTATTTTTCTGTTTTTTTTTTGTTGTTTTAAGTTATTTGCCTATCCACATTTGTTTGCAGAGCACTTGCCATGCTCTTAACTACATTTTGCTGCCATTTGCAGCACTCTAGCCCTTTCCATTGTTTTTTTAGAGCCATTTTAGTGCCTGAAAGTTCGGGTCTCCATTGACTTCAATGGGGTTCGGTGTCCGGGTCAAGTTCGGAAAAAGTCCGGGTCACGGACCCGGACTTTTTTTTCAAGTTCGGCCGGACCGACCGAACACGGACATCCAGGTGTCAGCTCAACTCTATTGATAAGTATTGATAATTATCATTGTAAAAAAAAAAAAAAAAAGATGTGCAGGAAAAAGTGCAAAAAACTATGAAAAAATAACAACTCCTTTCCATTGTCCTACAACCCTTAATACCTGTATTTCTCATACTCCTCATAGTATTCATATTCATTATAGTGTAAAATAAAAAAATAAATAAATAAAAATAAAACTGTGCTTCCATTCCTTTCAGCTATGTTACAACCCTTGGTGTCTGTGTTTCTCATATTGCAAACGCACTTAAACTTTAATGGCATCCCAGTCTTTAATTTTTAGGGTTCAATATTCAATTTAGGGTTCAGCTCCGGTTCACATTAGTGCGATCACGGAGATCGCATGTAATTTGGAGCGCACTGCTCCTAAATTACATGTGATCTCATGTGCGGTGCAAATTTCAGCCATACACTTTGTACGGCTGAATTCGCACCGCATCCGCACTAAACACGCACCTGACCCTTTTTTTTATTTGCAGCAGCATCGGATCCCATAGTGGTTCACACTAGTGCGATCCGATTCTGTGCGAACTTGCAGATCGCATTGCGATATGCGATCGCAACTGGGGGTGTCGTTAACTTTTAATTGACACTCCCTGCGTATTGCATATGGCAGTGTGAGCTGCCAGGGGTGCGGATGCAATGTGGGATCACTCTGCATATTCGCAGCGTTCCCGCATCGCACAAATGTGAATCGGGACTTAATAGGAATATCCGATTGCCTCTCGGGGGATCAGGAAGGAATTTTTTTCCCCTGCTGTAGCAAATTGGATCATGCTTTGCTGGGATTTTTTCGCCTTCCTCTGGATCAACGGTATAGGATTGTGTATATAGGATTGTATGGTTGGGCTTTCATTACTGCATTTTTTTCTTTTAATTGGTTGAGCCAGATGGACTTGTGTCTTTTTTCAACCTTACTAACAATGTTACTTTGTAGGTTTGCCCACTCTTTGCAGCTATACCAGCTTTAACTCTTCTGGGAAGGCTGTCCACAAGGTTTAGGAGTGTGTCTATGAGAATGTTGACCAGTCTTTCAGAAGTGCATTTGTAAGGTCAGGCACTGATGTGGACAAGAAGGCCTGGCTCACAGTCTCTGCTCGAATTCATCCCAAAGGTGTTTTGTCAGGACTCTGTGCAGGCCATTCAAGTAACTCAACTCCATACTCCCTCATCCATGTTTTTATGGACTAAATCTGCCAACACCTTGGTTCTACAAAGTTTGAAAAAGTTGGTTTTCAGAAAAAATCTGATCTTTTAGACATTTAGGACTACTGCTTGGACCCCTATATCTGCAAACTTGTCTGCTTCAGACAGCCTTCCTTCCACCAGAGCAGTTTTTCCTCTGGTCTACAACTTGGGCACCCTTAGACTCAGCTGAAACTATTCTGATGTGCTATTTAAGAAGATCTGTAATATTTCCAACCTGGACAAAAACGTTTCTCTTCTTGATATTGGTCTCTTGTTCCCCTAACTGATACTGACACACTCTCTCTTGAGATTTGAGGTCCTGTTTGACCCCTTAAAGTGAATGAAAAGCATCATGCAGTGGCTTGCCAAATAACATTTATCCTGAGTAGTGAATCAAGACTAGAGTCTTCATCTGCCAGCCTTTGCTTTTAGCAATGGTGGAACACAGGCAGCGTGGCCCTAAACAAATCTGCCTAAAGTCCAGAATAAGCATATCTCCTTGTGGGATTGAAGAAAACCCACTCCTTACTGCCACACAGCTAGAGTACAGCCAATGGACCCTTGAAAAAGATAGGAGAAATGTTATAGGCAACAGGTCAAGATCCATACAGATACAGAAATGTATGAGTCAAACCAAAAATGCCAGCGTTTTATGCCAGGTTTAAAAACTGCCCTGCACCAGGGGCATCAACCTTCTACTGGGTTTACTGACAACACAGGACCTTCTGGTCAGAAGAGACCAAATCTGGGAGGGTTGGATAAGCATACAGTTAAAAAGGACTGTCTAGAGTGAGGATGAAGAAAAGAAAGTTAGGGTGAAGGACAGACCATCCTTCATGGGCTACTTAGGAGTTGTCCTCTGAGGTCAGGGGGAAAAGTTTACGTAAACACAAATACTGTTTTCCATCCTTTGTTGCATTTCAGTGCTGCTAATCTTTTCCAGCCTTTTTTTCAGATACCCCTGTCTATATGCGTGTGCTCAATTGGAAGCTCCACTTTATTTTTCTGTACTGGTGTAGGTGGGGCCGCAATCATGGTACCCACTTGAAAGGGATTATACATACACAAGGGCATCAACCAAGTGTAAACTTTATAGATGTTGTTCAGAGAGGGAACAGTTGAAATGTTTGACACACTGTAGAACAGTACAGTCTGGCACAGCTCTCAATATGGTATTACACTGTAAGGTTACCAGAGGACAGCTTCTACTGGAAGGGTGGCAGTACAGTAAACCCCCCTCCATTGCGGGGGTTACGTTCCGGACCCAGCCGCGAAAAGTGAAATTCCGCGAAATAGAAAAACCCTATTAAAATGCATTGTAGGCATGATTTTTTTACTGTCACTGTACGTGTAGAAGCATTTTAAGGTCTTTAAACACACTTTTAAAACAATAGAAACTCATTTAAACACATAAAAGATACTTAGAGACAGAGCAAGAGCTATGAAAAAAACAAAAATCTTTCATTTTTAATGATTTATATAGTAAAATAACATTACAAAAAAAAACGCGAATTACCGGGACCGCAAAAACTGAACCGCGATGTAGCGGGGGATTACTGTATGTGGTGTAACCAGACAATACTAGCCCACTAAAAAGGGATCCACTGGGTTTTTTTTTGGCTCCAGACAGTGTCCCTTTAGTTGTCCCTACTCACCAGAAATCTGACCCTGCACTAAGTACTGTCCATAACCAGCGGGTTCCCCTCACCAATCTGCCTCTCAAAGCATGCCCAAATGACATTGGCTTTCTTATTTAAAGGCTCCTCCTTTAACCACTTTACGTCTGCCTGCAGTAATATTACTGCGGCAGAGTGGCTCGTTATCGTCTGACGACGTAGTACCACGTCGTCAGACACTCCCCCTTGTCGGCGGCTCGCTCCCGCTGTTTTCAGTCACAGCGGGAGTCGGGCCAGGGGAGGAGCAGCGGCGATCGCCGCCGCTCTTCCCCGATCGTCTGGGATCTAGTGTGGAGATCCGCCTGCTTGTGTAAACACAAGCGGGCGGATCTCCTAAGTGACAGGCAGGGTCAGATTGCAGGGTTCAGCATAGCTTAACCCTGGATCTGTCCTTGTGTCACTCAGTCACCTCCCCCCACACACGTCAGTAAGCACCAGGCATACATTAACCCCTCCCTCTCCAATAAAATTAACCCCTTCCCTGCCAGTGTCATTTTTACAGTAACAGTGCATATATATAGCACCGATTACTGCAGTAATGTCACTGGTACCCCCAAAAGTGTCAAAAATGTCAGTCAAGGGTCTGATCTGTCCGCCGCAATGTCGCAGTCCCGCAAAAAAAATCGCAGATCGCCGCCATTACGCGTTAAAAAAAAAACACCAAAAATGACATAAATCTTTCCCTTAGTTAGTAAACGCAATAACTTTTGCGGAAACCAATCAAAATACGCTTATTGTGATTTTTTTTACCAAACATAGGTAGCAGAAAACAAATTGGCCAAAAATTTAAAAAAAAATTGGTTTTTACATCTTTTTTGGGGGGAATTTCATATAAAAAAATGTTAAAAATATTGTTATTTTTTAAAAATAAACGCTCTTTTTTTGTTTATAGCGCAAAAAGTAAAAATCGCACAGGTGATCAAATACCACCAAAAGAAAGCTCTGTTTGTGGGAAAAAAAGGACGTAAATTTCGTTTGGGTACGGCGTCGTACGACCGCGCAATTGTCAGTTAAATTCGCACAGCGCCGAATCGCAAAAAGTGGCCTGGACGTAAGACAGCAAAATGCTCCGGTGGTAAAGTGGTTAAGATGGCTGCCTGATCTCTTGCACAGACACAATTTACAATGCTTTTGTGATAAATTAACACATGAGCAATTAGTACCAATCACTCACTGTGTTCATTCAGAAAGGGAGTGGTAAACATGGCATGTTTACCAGCTTCCACTTCTCCATCTTGCAAATGGTTACATTTAACTTTATACTAGCCTCTTATAACCCTCTGTTTAATAGAGACTTATAGATGGAGGGTCAGTACTCTCAACCAATTTGGTATGTTGCATGTGTTGACAAGGAACATTCTATCACAAGCAGAGAGCAGAGGTAGAAACTTGCTAGTCTGGCGATGCTGTTTCTCTGGCAAACACTGGCTGGAGGCAGTGCTTTATTACTTAACTGCAATAGAGGAAAGTGAGGTCACCAACCTGGCTGTGCTGTCTGGCAGGGCTTTTTTTAAATCTCAGGACTGAATGGAAAGAGATCCAAAGCTTTTGGGAGGTAAAACAGCCCCCATATATGTACTATATTTATCTGTATATTTAGGTGATGCTAAAGCTTGCAGTTTAAATATCAACATACGTTAACTGCACTATAGGCTGTATAAAAGGAAAAATAAATACTTTTAATATTGTTGATTGTGTGGATCAGTGCAATCAACATATGTTGTGCTAGGGGTGCCATAATCAACGTACCTAATATGTATGTTTGGACCCCTTGTGGTGGAATTTTTGGAGGCAGCCATACAACTTTATATTTTGTTTCTTTATGTAAAAAAAGTACCATTGATAAAAAAAAACTGCAACATACATATAGCATAAAATATTTTTCAAGCAAGAGTTTCCATCTTATTTTGATCATATTCATAGTGGTTTTCCCTCAATTGCATTGTATGTAAGTGTATTTATTCATTGGTTATGGGTTCTTCTTTTTTCTCTTGCTGTATACTAAGTTGTGTGATAAATTTGATTTTAAATCAATGTCTGGATTTCACAGAGGGGTTATAAATCCCTGAAGAAGTGTTTGCCTGTAAAAAGCTTGAAACGCAATGGATACCCACTAGTTCACATGTATCAAACACAAGGCCCGCGGGCCAATTCCGGCCCTCCAGGCCATTTCATGTGGCCCTCACAGGTGCAGGAGAGTTCCAGCCCTCCTTTGGTCTTCCTCTAGCATTTTCTGCATCCCAGCAACGACCCAGCTTCCCCCCAGCAGCAGCGCAAGGTAAGGGGAGTGTACTGTGATGTAGGGGAGGGTGGGGAACTCTTGACTTTTGATGGTGGGGGGTCTCTTGACATCTGATGTAAGAGGGGGTAGGATGCTCTGAACATTTAGTCTTACAGATTCAACCAGCCCTTTGAGGCCAATCATAATGATGATGCGGCCCGCAAAGAAATTGAGTTTGACACCCCTTGACTAGCTGAATGGACCATCAGTCAAAGTTCCCTGATCATGAGGGCCTCAAAAATCATCATTTGGGAAAACCACTATTAATTAATGAGTATCAAATTAAGATGGAAACTCTTGTTTGAAAAATGTTTTTAAGCTTTATGTATGTTGCAAATTTAATATCAATGTTACTTTTTTAACATGAAGAAATAAAAATATAAAGAATTTTAAACATGTCCTTTGTACAATTAAGGGATGATGGTAACTACACCCTTAATTGCAAAGGCCGACTTGCTTTAATAATCAATGTGCCTTGATGGGAAAATATCTGAAATCCAACCCTGATTGTAAATCCAGTTGCTAAGCTTCGTATAGTATCATCATACTGAAAATAAGGTCTTCTATTCACCCGGTTGCCATAAAATAATGGATCTTTTCTTCTGATTTAAGCAGACCAATATAATCCTTTTTTTATTTCCCTTTTTTTCTTCAGAAAGCATACTGTATACTGTTCAGCAGGGCCGGTGCTAGACTATTTTACGCCCTAGGCTAGACCAGCTACTTGCGCCCCCCCCAAAAAAAGGGAAGGGGTTAAAAACTCCTCTATGTCATACCCAGTGACCCTGATCCGATGGTTCCTCCATGTTATGCTTTCATACCCAGTGACCCCCCATATTCCTCCATGCCACACTCAGGGACCCTAATGTCCCTCCATGTCACACCCAGGGACTTTGATGTTTTTCCATGTAACACCCTTGGACCCCAATATTCCTCCATTTCATGCTGTCATACCCACTGACCCTGATGTTCCTCCATGTCACACTCAGGGACCCCCATTTTCCTCCATGTCATGCTGTCATTCTCAGTGACCCCAATGTTCCTCTATGTCAGACCCTGATGTTTTTCCATGTCACAGTTGGGGACCCTGATGTTCCTCCATGTCACACCTGGGGACCCTGATGTTCCTCTGTGTCACACTTGGGGACCCGAATCCCCCATGGCACACCCAGAGACCCCAATTCCTCATGGCACACCTGGTGACCCGAACTCCTGTTACACCCGGTGACCCCTATCCTCCTTGTCACACCTGGTGACTCTGATTCTCCATGGCACACCTGGTGACCCCGATTCCCTTTCATACCAGTGATGCTCCATGTAACACCCAGGGACCCCGATCCCCTGTTCTGGGGACACTAACTGGGCGGTATGAAGAGAGTGGCCCCCACTGTGCTCTCCTTCACAGTGATCCTGCTGATTCGTTCTCCCAGGACGCTCCTCTCCTGGACCACAGTGTTCACCACAGCTCCAACCGGCTCCTGGTGGAGGGAAAAGCAGCAGTCAGAGAGCTCCGCATGTCCTTCATCACCAACCTCCTCAGACCATTCTGGTGCCTCGTCGCTTCTGCCCCAGTAAAGGTTCCGCCCTCCAGTGCCGAGCTCCGGCTCAGGTTCAGCTCTCCTCCGCTCCCTGCTTAATACCAACCCAGGAAAATGAACGGCTGCCTACCAGCTCAGTGCAGAGAGTCACTTCCTGCCTGGGGTTAAGGCCGTTCAGCTCCAGCTAAAGAGGATCATCATGCAGGCAGCACTATGGTGGGCTCCATTCCTGCCTTTTGGGGGCCCTCCAACAGTGGTGGAAAGCCAGGGCCTGATAGTTCCACCACTGCCCAAGACACCTGGCATCTTTCTCTGTCCCTTCTTCCTCCCCTACCGCCACCTTTCCCCTCAGCTCACAATAATCATTCATGATGGAGAGAGAGTGCCGACTCCTGGCTGCGCCACTAGGTGGCAATGCGCCCTAGGCGGCTGCCTAGTTTGCCTAGTGGAAGCACCGGCCCTGCTGTTCAGTTAAACAATGAAACACAAAATGACTTCATCAATATCCTTTAGTTTTCATTCTGCCTCTGATGATGACTGTATGCCAAGACATATGCATGAGACGGGGCTTCCTGGAGAGACGTCATCCCACACTGTGCTTGCTCACGGTCTGGTCTGACAGCCAGAGCTGACAGTGCTATATTACAGTGTGCTTTTCCTTAGAATCAGGCTGACACTCTGCAAGTGTAGGTATGACGTACTTTTAATCAGGAAATAAATTGTGACGGTTTTACACTATTAGCACTTCTTTTTGTTTTTACATATAAGTGGTGAGAACATGGTGGATTGACTAAGGAGATGCTGGAGGAAATGTAGCCTTTGGTGTGCTGGAAAGTGTATTAAGATTCATTTACAGTAAGAAGATTTGATGAGTGATTGGAGACTAAGATGACTTGTAGAGCTGCATGTGATGCAAACTATTTTCGTCCGGATATTTAACAAATAAGTCTTTTTTTTTTTGGGTGAGTACCTGGAGTGTTAAAAGCATTTCCCTAAAGCATGTTATACAGCGCAGTACTTGTGCTGTATAATTTGGCCCCTTCTATCACCTAAAAAACCTGGCTGATCCCGCCTGGCTATACCCTCCCCTCTTTAAACTGACCACAGTATACCATGTCTGCTGTGCCCTGAGACCATGGTCAGTCTTCATGCCTTCATCATCTGCAGCTCTTCTGTCCTCTCTCCCCCCTCCCTCCCTGTCTGTCTGCTCCTGTGTCAGTGCCCCCCCCCCTCCCCTCCTGCTGCTGTAGTTTAATTTAATGTTTTATACCATCCTGTCTGTTTATTAATCCTGTGTGCCCCTGTGTCTGTGTTTTAAAAAAAATAAGCCATTCTTTACCAGTTTTCAGAGCGCCAATCGCCACTCATGTGACCCACCAGCTCTCTCCTCATCTCCTCCTCCTCCCCTCCCGACTGATGTCAGCAGGGAATCCTTAGCTCCTCCTGCTGCAGCTGTCAGATGGGGAGAGGAGAGAGCCAGCGGGTCATGCGATCAGCGCTCTGAAAAATGGTAAAGAATGGGTTATTTTTATGAAACACAGACACAGGGGCACACAGGATTATTAAACAGACAGGATGGGATAAAGTGGCTAAACAACCACTTTAAGGTGTCGGACATGTGGTGTGGAGAAATCACTAAGAACCTAATTGTTCTCTTCCTTCCTCCCAAGATCTCCTGCTCTCTAGTTCCCTTGTCACCTCCTGCCATGCTTGCCTCCAGGACTTTACCCAAGCTTCTCCTATCCTATGGAGCTCCCTACCCCAATCTTTCAGACTCCTACTCTTTTGCTTTTAGATGATCCCTGAAAACCCTTCTCTTCAGATAAGCCTTTTCTGCCCCCACCTAATGACTGTATATTTATTTTCTCCATCAGCTCATCCCCCACAGCTATTACCTTTTGTATCACTTGGCCATCCCTCCTAGATTGTAAGCTATAACGAGCAGGACCCTCTGATTCCTACAGTACTGTATTGAATTGTATTGTAGCTGTACTGTCTGCCCTCATGTTATAAAGCGCTGTGCAAACTGTTGGCACTAAATACAAAGTAAATCCTGTATAATATTATTAATATCACTATATTTATTGCATGGAGGCACATTACAACTTTGAGTTGGGACTTTTACATGGAAATATTTGATGGATTTTTAATGTACTTTGAACATAAAAGTCACTATTTTTGATAAACTTAGACACAGAATTTAGTTTTGTACTTATTTATTTTCATATTTATTTTCACATGATTTTTAATGTATTTTAAGCACATGAATTTCAGATATTAATACATTTATTGACTGTTCTCACTTGGTAACTGATCTTCAATTTTTGGGAATGTATTTATTTGCTCATATTGATGTATAATATGATACAAGATTGAGTTATTATAGCACAGTCACATTTTTTTATGATATTCTCTGGTTACCTTTGATAAATATGCATTCTGCGGTTACAGCTGTGGTTAAAAACCCAGTGGGAAAAAGTTACATTGTTTCCTGTGCAATTACTACAGGTCTGTGTCATCTCAGCATCCATTACTCCCTTGGGCACTGGGCCACTTAAAAAGAGCTGACAGCTAATAAGATTAGAATCATGTTAGTTGTCCTAACTCTGCTGGAAAGATGTTTGACAGGTGTGCACGGGTGGGAAAGCTGAGGGATAGCACTACTCAACACTTGTCATTCGGAGGGCCCCTTTAGCAGAGAGTCTCAGTGTACCTGTCAATAACTATGGCAAAAAAAGTTTAACACGTATTCTAGTAAAAATCATTCTAATTTACTTGAACCCCTAAGGTGAAATGCATAGACAGCACATCATCCACACTTTCTATACATTGTTTATGCCCACCCCAAGTAAAGACATTAAAATTGAATTCCAGGCTATTCCTAACTAAGCTTAAAAATGCTCCCAACCCCTTCTAAATCCTATTCTAACTACCCCGTGAAATTAAGGTGCCTATTCTGAAGGTGCTCTTGTCCGGTCACATAATCAGCTCCCAGTGGCGGCTTCAGGGGAGAGGAGGGAAAGCCAGCAATGGATGCCTAATAGCAAGAATATGGAAGACGTGACCGCACAGACATTGCCACTCTCTCCTCTCCCCTGAAGTCGACTCTTGGGAACATCATGTGACCGAAACAGAGTGCCCTGAGAATAGGAAAGTATAAGCATCTTCCTTTCACAGGGTAGTAAGAATGGGATTTAGAAGGGGGATGGTAGCAAGTGTAGCATAGTTCGTAATAGCCTGGAATTCCACTTTCAACATTTTTTTAAGTTAAAAATTTTGTCACACAGAAAATATAAACACTTTTTTATTGTTTTATGCTACAAATAAATAAAATGTGTTAATTTGTTGCTTGACAGTGTGCTTTCTGTCCATTCACATCCACCTCTCCCCTTCCTCCTGCAGTGCTGATAATCACTGCCCCCCCTCCTCGCTACAGCGTTTACTGCACTGTGGAAATGGTATACATGGTATACAATGATAGAACATTGTTTTAAAAAATTATTTAATTAGAGAAAAGAGCAATTCCAAGAGTACATGACATCAAGGTTATAGAACAGTAGTTAGTACAAAGCCTCCATATTATTCATATAACTATTTGGTAATGATAGTATGAATGGCTGTAAATAACAAAGATCTGGGTAAACAAAACATCAATAAAGTCCTGATGAAATGAGTCTAACTTTCTGAACAAATTTAATGTCTCTAAGTTTTGCTAAATTTTTTTAACATTTATGGAAAACTGCAGGAATTGGGAACTAGTTCCATGTAACATGGAGGGAGAAAGAAAAAGGCATAAATGACTGTAGTGGGGATACATAGGGTAAGTGGGGAGGGCAAAGTGGGCATCAGGGAAGGTGTGGGTCTGACCCTACCAAACCAGGGATGAATCAAATCAGAGCTTATGGGTTGTCTCCCAGATAAGTGTTTATGGCTTTTTCTTTTTTCTGTTGGTGAATGTAAGGTCCTCCATATGTTTGATGCCTGTATTTTTGAGAAACCATAGTGCCAATGTTGACACCAGAGAAGTAACATTATTGGTCTATAATATTTGAGTAAATACAAAAATTTAAAGGGTAATGGTAGGAGGCAGATAGGCAATCTATTGTCAAAATATACAAATGACCAGGAGTAGCCTTTTGCTCAGGCACTGCACCAGTGCTTCTAACAGAATTGACATCAGAAAAATGCAGAAATTTACGACCTCAACCTACATGTCTCCACCAAACCTTGATGCATTTCGCCCCTCCTACCTGGGCTTAGTCATAGGGTCACAGTGTGGATGAAATGCATCAGTGTGTATGGTTTGCTGGAGACGTGTAGACTGAGGCCGCTCTTTATCATTTATTCACCTTGGCAGGTTGGAGGTAGCAGCAAATCTTTTCGCTTTTCAAATGCAGAAATTTGTTGACATCGGAGGAGCCCATGAATAAGAGCAACTAGATGTGACAAGTGTGTTCCTAGGTGGTTTAAGCTACTTCTAGTGGATTAAGCTACTTCTAGTGGAGAAGGCAGCCACCATCAGAGCCATCCCCCATTTTAAAGGGCTGCTGGCCTGTATGTGATAAGTAGGAGCCAGGTGTTCTTTACGTAAGCAATAGCAAATGGAGAGAATGTCAATATTGTATATTGGTGGTGTATGATGCCGGGAGGCTACAATCTTTCAATTCAGTGCACAAAAATGTCCTAGATATCATATGCCTCTGCAAACAGCAAAATACAAATGGCAATTTCTAATATAACAATGTTCACAACATTAAAAAGACCCTGTTGTCAGCATTTGCCTGTAGCTTAATTATTAATGCTTGCTATTTGATCTTTGGCTTTGAAGGAAAATGTATTCCAGTATCCAGGCTATAATGGACACATGCCTGTGTCAAAGCTAAAACATTCCTTTTTAGTGTTGATGGAAGTTTGCTGTCTTCAAAGGTCAGAGTACCTGAAAACCTGAACATCTGAAGAACTACAATAAAGACTAGATGAAGGCATTTGAAATGTTCTTACAATTGCTACCTGACTGTTTAGTTGCACAGACCACAACATTCTCCTGCATGTAGTATCTGTTGCATTTGCAGTAACTCAAATTATTTATTTCATGAATACAGAAGAGTGCCCTTTTGTTAAGAGACCCTGTCACTGGACTATTTATTTTAACAAAAATGTTTTCAAAAGATTATATGAGTATTTATAATATTTTTTGATTGTTCTTTACCTGTAAAAGTATCCCTTGTGTAGACTTTCAAAAGTGCAGAGATAGCTGCTGGGCACCGTCATCTTGAATGTGCTGACAGCAGCCCCAGAAACCCAGGGCTTTAACTCAAATGGCCTTCTATAGTATTCCTCTTCACTCCTCCCTGGCAGCTACATGCTCATTTATGGAAAAGAAAAACAATGCAAGTAAGCATTTAAAAATGGACTGTTCCTTATTATTAAACCTAAAAATAGTCTTAAAGTTTAGATCAAACTCCCTTCAACCTTGTTGGGTAGGATAAGTATTTTTAAGGATGATTTCTCTAATCGTCTTCCAGGGCAGCATCTGAGAGATAGGCTCCTCCCACCTAAAACAGGAAACACAATAGTCCATCATTATAAAAATGTCAGCCACACTTGCGTGCCTCAGTTGACTGCGTTTCCTTCGGACCCACAGGAGCTGCAGCAGTTCTTTTTTTTTTAAGTCTCTGTGCTAACTGCCTGGGACTCTCTGGCCAGCTTCCTATCCAGCCCAGCGGGCTTTGGGCATTGCAGATCGGGGCAGCAAGTTGGCCCTGTTGGCCTCTGCCTAAGATTTCGCCCCTACTCAGGGCCATGCAACCATCCCCCCAGCTGTATTGGATGCCGTTGGCATCCCCCCTACAGAATCACCGCCATCTGCACCTGGCACCAGCCTTCTGCCTAGACCCCATGAAGTAGCCTCCCGCTGACAGCCCTGTCATCCTAGAAAACTGGAGCCCACGCTGCCTGGAGGAGCAAGATGGCGCGGGTGAGTCATTTCTGGCAACTCATGGGGCTTCCGGTGACGTATTTCAGGTCGGCAGCCAACTTGGTGTTGGCTGAAGGCCTGGGGCCAGACGATAGAGCAGGGCACTTATGTTGACGTCATTTCCGGGCGTGGCGTGATTTTCAAAAAAGCAAAAAGAGAAAAATGAAGAAGAAAAAGAAAAAAGGCAGATGAACTCCCTCCTCCCTTGAAACAACAGGTGGGAGGACAAGACCAGGAGAGCAGTGGCAGTGCAAGAATGTCCACCAACCTGCACGGGGTCAGCTGGGGGCAGGGCTGGAGCTGGAGCAGGAAGAAGTTGAAAAGCTTCTAAAGTGGAAAATTTGGGCAGTTTTGGGACTTTACATGAGACACCGGCGAGTACTGCACAGTGTCTCCATCCCTGTATATAACAGAACTGAAGAGAAAAAGGGGATTAAATGAGGTGTGTGTGTGTGTGGAAACCAGCCAGCCCTTAGTTTGCTATACTTACCCACCAGTCTGCTGACAAACCAAATAAACCTGTCTAACATAATAGGTTAAAAACAGGGGTTTAGTTAACACACATTTGCAAATGCATGTATAAGCTGCAGGCCACTCCAAGGCACCCTGTGTATTCTGCAGTCCTAAACATTACCTAACGCTACTCAAACTGAGTGTCTACTGAGTGTCTCCAAACATGGGAGTACATGAATGCTAATGGATGGATGGGAAACAGGTGAGCTGGAGGTGGCCCAATCCTCCCCCAACCTGCTCCCAGCCATGACTGGTATTGAAAAAGGAATGGCTATGTGGAAGCCATAGGGTGCAAACTAAAAAATGACCAGCTGGAAAAACGCACACCCCCATCCCAGTAATATAGATGGTAAAGGCAAATTGGGACTTTAGATGAAACACCAGCCTGTAAAGCAAGCGTCTCCATCCCTGACAGCATGGAAAATTTGGGCAGTTTTGGGACTTTACATGAGACACCGGCGAGTACTGCACAGCGTCTCCATCCCTGTATATAACAGAACTGAAGAGAAATAGGGGATTAAATGAGGTGTGTGTGTGTGAAAACCAGCCAGCCCTTAGTTTGCTATACTTACCCACCAGTCTGCTGACAAACCAAATAAACCTGTCTAACATAATAGGTTAAAAACAGGGGTTTAGTTAACACACATTTGCAAACGCATGTATAAGCTGCAGGCCACTCCAAGGCACCCTGTGTATTCTGCAGTCCTAAAACACTACCTAACACTACTCAAACTGAGTGTCTACTGAGTGTCTCCAAACATGGGATTTGAAAAGCTTCTAAGCAGGGGCTCTCAGGGGCTGATCATATCGGACGCTTCTCCACCCTGCCCTGCAGATCCTGCATCTCAGGACAGCTCCAATGTAAGCCAGAGCACTCTGGAGTTTCCTCTGTCTCTACCTCACTACAAACGTTTCTCCATGTTTGGGCATGGCAACCGTCTTATCCTTCTGGGTCCTTTGTGCTTATTTACAGACAAAGACTCCAGGAGAGGAAAGGGCAAAGACCAGCAGCAAGGCATGCGCCTCTTGCGGTCACCAGTTACCCCCAGAATGAAAGAAGCCATTATGTCAGAAATGCATCAACAAAATTGTGGCCAAGGAATCACAGGGTTTCCTTAAAGACACGCTCAACTCCTTCAAAAGGGAAATAAAGAAAGCGTACAATTGGGCCACTTCGCTCGGCTATAGAAAAGTTGGAAGTTCCAGCAGGTTCCAGCCAGACCAGTACCCCATCTACCAGCAGGCCATTGATCCTGCCATGTAGCGGGGAAGAGGTGGACCAAGCAGAGCAGGAAGCAGATTCAGGTGATTCAGAATCACAATCTGAAGACAGCCTATGCTCAGATTCAGATGATGAAGACCCAGCATTAGAAGGCACTCTTTTTCCTTCGGAAGACATGGATAGTCTGCTAAAAGCCACAGCAGACACGCTGGGCATCAAAGACGAGAAAATGGTGGAGCTTTCCTTACACGATAAGATGTATAAAGGCTTACAACCAAAAAAGCAAGCACATTCCTGGTACTTCAGACTCTGAAAAGCATAGTCAAGAAGAAATGGGAAGAGCCGGAAAAGAAGCTTGTTTCACCAGAAGTAGTTAAGCGCAGATACCCCTTTGCAGGGGAGGATACAAAATCTTGGGCAAAGTGCCCTAAAGTTGATGCCTCCCTCGCCAGAGTCGCAAATAAGTCCTACTTAGCCTTTGACGACTCCGGGACCCTTAGTGATCCCATGGACAAGAAGATAGAGGCGCTGCTAAAAAGAGCTTGGGAAGCAGGATTAGCGAATCTGAATCCAGATATACAGTCAGGTCTATAAATATTGTGACATTGACACAATTCTAATATTTTTGGCTCTATACACCACCACAATGGATTTAAAATGAAACAAACAAAATGTGCTTTAACTGCAGACTTTCAACTTTAATTTGAGGGTATTTACATCCAAATCAGGTGAACGGTGTAGGAATTACAACAGTTTGCATATGTGCCTCCCACTTTTTAAGGGACCAAAAGTAATGGGACAGATTAACAATCATAAATCAAACTTTCACTTTTTAATACTTGGTGCAAATCCTTTGCAGTCAATCACAGCCTGAAGTCTGGAAAGCATAGACATCACCAGACGTTGGGTTTCATCCCTGGTGATGCGCTGCCAGGCCTCTACTGCAACTGTCTTCAGTTCCTGCTTGTTCTTGGGGCATTTTCCCTTCAGTTTTGTCTTTAACAAGTGAAATGCATGCTCAATCGAATTCAGGTCAGGTGATTGACTTGGCCATTGCATAACATTGCACTTCTTTCCCTTAAAAAACACTTTGGTTGCGTTCGTAGTATGCTTCGGGTCCTTGTCCATCTGCACTGTGAAGTGCTGTCCAAGGAGTTCTGAAGCATTTGGCTCAATATGAGCAGATGATATTGCCCGAAACACTTCAGAATTCATCCTTCATCATTAATAAATACAAGAGAACCAGTTCCATTGGCAGCCATACATGCCCACGCCATACCACCATAATGCTTCACTGATGAGGTGGTATGCTTTGGATCATGAGCAGTTCCTTTCCTTCTCCATACTCTTCTCTTCCCATCACTCTGGTACAAGTTGATCTTGGTCTCATCTGTCCATAGGATGTTGTTCCAGAACTGTGAAGGCTTTTTTAGATGTTGTTTGGCAAACTCTAATCTGGCCTTCCTGTTTTTGAGGCTCACCAATGGTTTACATCTTGTGGTGAACCCTCTGTATTCACTCTGGTGAAGTCTTCTCTTGATTGTTGACTTTGACACACATACACCTACCTCCTGGAGAGTGTTCTTGATCTGGCCAACTGTTGTGAAGGGTTTTCTTCACCAGGAATATAATTCTTCGGTCATCCACCACAGTTGTTTTCTGTGGTCTTCCGTGTCTTTTGGTGTTTCTGAGTTCACCGGTGCGTTCTTTCTTTTTAAGGATGTTCCAAATAGTTGATTTGGCCACACCTAATGTTTTTGCTATCTCTCTGATGGGTTTGTTTTGTTTTTTCAGCCTAATGATGGCTTGCTTCACTGATATTGACAACTCTTTGGATCTCATATTGAGAGTTCACAGCAACAGATTTCAAATGCAAATAGCACACTTGAACTGAACCCTGGACCTTTTATCTGCTCCTTGTAAATGGGATAATGAGGGAATAGCACACACCTGACCATGGAACAGTTGAGCAGCCAATTGTCCCATTACTTTTGGTCCCTTAAAAAGTGGGAGGCACGTATACAAACTGTTGTAATTCCTACACCTTTCACCTGATTTGGATGTAAATACCCTCAAATTAAAGCTGAAATTCTGCAGTTAAAGCACGTCTTGTTTGTTTCATTTCAAATCCATTGTGGTGGTGTATAGAGCCAAAAATATTAGAATTGTGTCGATGTCCCAATATTTATGGACCTGACTGTAGCTTCCATCTGCACAGCTAGGACCTTATTAGTCTGGCTGATTCAGCTACAAGAGCTGCTAGAGGGAGACACCCCAAGAGAAGAATTAGTAAGTAAATTCCCATGCTCACCAGCGACAGCTTTCCTCGCAGATACTTCGGCTGAAACAGTGACGGTATCAGTGAGGACTCTGACCTAATCAATTCAGGCAGGAGGGCTCTGTGGCTGAAGTCATGGGAAGGGGACATTGCTTCCAAAAATAGATTATGCGTAATCCCCTTCACAGGCAATTTACTGTTCGGGCCAGACTTGGAAATGGTTTTGGACAGAACCGCAGCCAAAAACAAAGGGTTTCCTCAAACCACAAAGAAGCAGGGGAAATCGGCCTTATTGAAGATCGTAAATACTCACCTCTGACTGCTTCCTCCCTCGGAGCCACGACTCACCCCGTCACTTCCTGCGCTGTGATGATTCCTGGGAGCTAAACGTCATCGCTCCCAGGAATCAATGCGCCGCACCGGCCCCGCTCGTCACTTCCGGGCGACGCCGCATTCCCCTGCTAAACAGCTTCTGGGCATGCCCAGAAGCTGTTTAGGAATGCGGCGCCACGCCGGAAGTGACGAGAGGGGCCGGTGCGGCGCATTCTGGGAGAAGAAGACTCGGAAGAAGACGCAGAAGAGGACCGCGCCGGCTTCAGCTGCCCACAAGAGAGATGGAAACGCTGTGGAAGAAATTTTCTAAGTCAGTATTTCTTCTAAAAGGTAAGTGCGAACCGGGACAGATCAGAGGCTAGCCATTGTGGAATGTGCTAGCCCTGACTGTCCCGGGGGTATGTTCATCAAAAAATGACATCTATGCCCGGAACTCCGCTTTAAGTCAATCCAGGGGATTTATTAAAACGGGACCAAAGAAGTGCTGGATACAACAAAACAAAAAAGGCAAGGGAGATTTTATCCTCAAGCCTTACATCCCAAGAAACAAAAAGCAAAGACAGTCTCCAGGTAAGGGGCAGATTGGCAACCTTTGCTCATCAGTGGAGGAAGATCACAAAAATGGATTTGTCCTTCGCACGATAGCGGAAGGTTACTCGATAGTTCCTCTCGTTCCCCCAACCAAGTACCTGGTGACGACACTCCCAAAGGACACAGAATACGCAAAGGCCTTTCTATCTGTACTAGAAATCTTACTGAAACAAAAAGTGATTTGTCACGTCCCGCCAGAAGAGGAAAAAACAGTAGTTTACTCACACATATTAGCAAGGAAGAAGCCATCAAGCAAGCTAAGGCTCAAACTGAACCTCAAACCACTCAACAAAAGGATAAGGTACAAGTGATTCAGGATGGAGTCCATCTACTCGGTAAGGAAGATCCTTCCAGGGGAAGTATTCATGGCTACAGTAGATCTGCAAGACGCATATTTACACGTACAGATAAAGAAGAATCATCAAAGATACTTAAGATTCGCAGTCCAAGGCCTGGCAACCACTCTACGCTTGCAATACACAGCTCTACCTTTCGGCATCTCTTCTGCAACCAGGATATTCTCAAAAATAATGGCAGAAGCCTTATAAAACCAAGACGACCTGCCGTTCTTCGCCGAATCAGCAGAAATCATGGAAGCCAATCTGAGCATGAGCATCTCTTGCTTGCAAAGCTTAAGATGGATAGTGAGCACAGAAAAATCACAACTAACCCCAAGCCAGAGGGTTACACACTTGGGCTATGTACTAGATGCCAAAATAACCAAGATTGCCTCTGTGAAAAATCCCAGAGGCAATAGTATCTCTAATAGGGACTGAATTCATGACCATCAGACCAGGCATGTCGGTATTGGGACTAATGACATCCTCAATTCCGGCCATCACCTGGGCACAGGTCCATATGAGGCCTCTACAAAATTACATTCTAAATGACAACCCATCATCCCTAGAGACGACCACCCCGGTCCCTCGTTTGGTCAAAAGAACATTTCAGTGGTGGCTCAGCCTGCTTCTTTATCTCGGGGAATGCAGATGGATGCAGACCAACCTTGTGCGGATCATTACGGACATCAGCACTCTGCGATGGGGAGCAGATCACAAGGAGAATGGAACCCCCTTTGGTCCCAAGCCTCCTCAAACATGAGTGAATTAGAAGCCGTAGAAGAAGCATTCCAACCAGCTATTCAGGGCAGAGATGTCCGGATTCAATCAGACATTGCCACAAACGTGGCATACCTGAAAAGACAAGGGGGGACAAAGTCTACCCTTTTACTGGGCCTGGCAGAAACTACGCTGTTATGGGCCTAATGAAACATCAGATCCATCTCTGCCTTCTATCTAAAGGGAACAGACAACACGCTGGCAGACTTTTTGAGTCAAAAAATCATAAAGCAGACAGAATGGTTCTTAAATCAAGTTACCTTCTCGTGGATCACCCAAGCCTGGGAGGTACCCGAGGTGGATCTGTTTACGTCCAAGATTAATATGAAACTCCCAAAGATCTTCTCCCTGTACCCCACAGATGGCAACATCGGTGCAGACACATTCATTCAACCAAAGCTGGACATACCAGCTGTGTTATGCATTTCCGCCAACTGCCCTAAGGTAGTACAAAAGATCAAGGAAGAAAGGTCTATAGTGATACTTATTGCACCCCATTGGCCCCAGAGGCTGTGGTTCAGTCACTTGTTCAACCCCATCTAACACTACCAGACATACTGAACCTCCTATCACAGGGGCCAGTCAACCACCCGAACCACAAGGCAATGAAGCTCTCGGCCTGGTTCCTGAAAGGGTGAGGTTACAGAGGAGGGGTCTGTCGAACAGGGTAATAGACACCATTTTAGCCAGCAGGAAACCGGTGACCAGAGCCAACTACGAGAAAGTGAGAAAAAAGTTTGTTTTCTGGTACAAAAGCAAAGGAGACCCCAAAAAGGGGGCTATTCCAGCAATTTTAAATTTCTTACAGGAAGGAGTGAAAAAAAACATTTCCCATAATGTTTTGAAGGTCCAAGTGGTGGCTCTATCTTCCTGCCTAGACATCAGGTTGGCAGAAAATCCATTTATAAGAAGATTCCTTCCCTCGTCAAAAATTGCTAGACCCGCGAATCTCAGCAGAATTCCGACATGGGACCTCTCCACGGTGCTTAAAGGATTCCTCTCTCTACCTTTTGAAGCACTGTAGGAATGTTCAGATAAATACCTTATACTAAAAAAAATACTCCTAGTTTCCCTTGTGTTGGCCAGGAGAGTAGGCAAAATCCAGGCTCTATCTCTGATAGAACCCTACTGTCCGATTCAAACGGATAAGATAATCCTCACCCCAGACCTACCAAAAGTCACTTCAACTTTCCACAGAACACAGAATGTGGTTATCCCCTCTCTTCCAGGTTCAATGGATAGCAAGAAAAGAGGCACGTACAACAAGCTAGATGTAAGAAAAATTCTTATAGCTTTATCTTGAGAGAACTAAGGACTGGCGCAAAAGGACAACATTATTCGTCCTTTACGCAGGAGTCAACAAGGGAAAACAAGCCTTGAAAAGTACGATAGCCAGATGGATAAAGCTTGCTACACAGGCAGACTACCAACCACAAAACCTTGCCCCACAGAGTGGAGTCAAAGCCCACTCGACCAGAGCTTGGGCATCTTCAAGCGCAGAAAGGGCCGGGGCAACACCGGAACAGATCTCATGGTCGAGTTTCAATACCTTTGCAAGGCTTTACCACATTGAGCAGCTGTCCAGTAAGGACCAGACATTTGTTTGCAAGGTGCTCCAGATTTTATCCTCTCCCTAGTAAGTATTGCTTAATACATCCTCTCAGATGCTGCCCTGGAAGAAGATTAGAGAAAACAGAGGTAGGTACCTGATTCCTGGTAACTCTCTTTCTAAGAAGTCTTCCAGGGCAGCACTTGTTCCCGCCCTATACAGTACAAAGGATTTCTGCAGATTCATAAGCTTACTGAGGGTTCCTTCGGTGCTTTATTAATATTGAGGCACGCAGGTATGGCTGACATTTTTATAATGGTGGACTATTGCGTTTCCAGTTTTAGGTGTGAGGAGCCTATCTCTGATGCTGGGAGACTTCTTTGAAAGAGAGTTACCAGGTACCAAACTTTGTTTTTTCTGCCATGCATCCTCTATTTTTTAGGTAACTCTCCAATCTATATCCCCAAACACAGTTTTCAAGTAATAGAATCATTGGCGGTGTCTTTTCTTTGAGAAAGCAAGCCTGCCAGCATAGCAAAGAACACCCTAAAATTTACCCTAAGACTAATAATGCAGCCACTGTCTTAGAAACAACTATTCTTAAATCCTACGAATCTTTGGAAAATGTAATACACTACTGTGGGATGGTAATATGGGATGGTACAAAAATTTTAGCTATGACACTTTGCATATATACAGTACAGTATCTCAATTGATAAGGTTAACTGGGGATAATAATCATTTACTTAACACCCCTCTGTGGCATAACCCACAATTGTGTGAATTTTACTAGAGGACAGATTGCTTATTTTGGGCCAGACATGGAGTGAAATATGTTTCACATCTTTATGATAAGGGTACATTTAAATCCTTTTTTGAAATTCAACGGGACTTTAATCTCCCAAATACAACTTATTTTAGGTATCCACCACAGCTGCCCGATTCAGATTAACTATTGTGAAGCTTCAGGTCACTGAGCTGGAAAAATTATTATCTCTCCCAGAACACTGTAAACCTATTTCCACATACTATTCTACAATGCTCCAATCCAAAAATAAAAGACTTACGATAACCAAATCTCACTGGAGATGAGGTATTTCTAAATAAATGGATGATGCGTGGCAGGAAAATCTTCTCAGGTCCCCACTGTCATTTCTTCAAGGGACAAGGTCATTCAAGTGAGGTTTTCGCATCGCATATACTATACTCCCTATTTTCTTTTTAAAATAGGCAAACCCCCCCCCCCCCTCTAAATGTTCATCGCACAACGGTACATTCCAACATATGGTCTGGGACTATCCAATTACACGCACCTTCTGGTCTGGTTACTAACTTTATAAGTACAGCCCTCCACTTGTTTAATATACTGTATGTAATCCTTCTCAATGATTATTGAGGTATTCAAAAGAGCATGATCTTGCTAAGTGTACAAAACTCCTTTTATGCCTATTGTTTTTCAACGCTAAAAATCTGATAGTGATTCAATGGAAATCACAAGCCCCTCCCACCTTAACCCATCGACTTAGGTTCATTAATCAAATAATCTCTATGTATTAAATAATATATGAGGCTCTAGGATCCCCATAAACATTTTAAAAATGTTGGTCCCCCTGGCCGGGCTCGCAAGCTACAATAACATTAGACTAATGTTTTACTTATCTATATACATGATGATGTACCCCACAAAGCTGCTAGATCTGTTTCTGGCTATTGAACTTACATGATAATATGTTCCATATACTTGGCTAGCATTTGCTTGTATTGTACTGCTATTTTGTGTGGACAGAGGCTTAATTATTGTACATTTCTTATCTGTACATGCTGTACAATTGTTTGACTTTTGGGAGTTAAAACAATAAAAATGTACTTTTAAAAAAAATAAAAATAAACTTGCTTTTCCTATGTTTATATCTGGTGACAGGGTCTCTTTGGTTTGGTTATGGAGTTTTGTTCTCTGAATGCAGACCTGAGATTTAAAAGCTGGGCAGTCAACAAAAGTTAACATAAATTCTGCAATATTCTAAGGACTCATTCACAGCAGAAGCATTATCATGCATTTTTGTAGATTACAGCACAGGCTGAAGGGCTTTTACACATTGCATTGTATTATCTAATTTGGAAATGCTAGTTTGAAGAGCAGTAATTTAATTTCAAATGTTTACAACGAAGTTACTAAACATTAAAATTGTTGATGCTTTTTTTTTTTTTTTAAAACCATTCATATACGTGCAGTTTAAAAAATAGCTGCTCCTAGATACTCCCAGGGTGCAGATGCAATTTCTAGCCTCCTAAAATTATTAGTGACTCGGCTTCAGTACTTAAGTGTGCACTCATACTGGGGCTGGTGAAACTGACCAACGTTTGATTTTTCCGTCTCCCCAATCCCACACTGGTCTACAAGTGTTTCCAAGCAGACTGCTCTGCTAACCAGACCAGTGATACGTGCTTTAGTACATTTTGCTGTGCTTCGGCATAGTTTGCACTTACACTTAAGCAAACCATACCAGACCACAAGTGACCTTGCCCAGAACCACCTCTTCCAAGTGGTCCTGGATGCGGTATGCTTAACTGATCCCGGAAGCAGTTTGGAGCACTCAAACTACGAAAACAAACTAGTCCAAGGGGCTAAACTGTGCCTGGGATTGGCTCAAAGTGCCATTGTGATTGCACCCTAGGTCACAGACTCAGGGTAAGGATGCAGAAAATAAAAGCTACATAAAAGTAGGTATTTCTTATCTCTATGCTTGATCCAGGTCATTAACTTAGAATGACCTAATTCAGCGCATCAGTATGACAGGTAGAGAAAAAAACATCCGTAGAATAAAAAGTCTGCAGCCTACATTTTTTTTCTCAAAAGAGTGTGGGCATTGCCCAGGGCCCGAGTGCAAGGACCTCTGAGCGAGCCCTATTGCCCCCAGTAGAGGGCAGAGGCTGCTCTCACGTGAAATCAGCATTAAGGCTGCGCTCTAGGGTAGCCTAAGCCTTTTTCTGACAATTGTTGCTTACAAGTTGAAATCAGTATTTTTTGCTAGAAAATTACTTAGAACCCCCAAACAATATATATATATATATTTTTAGCAGAGACCCTAGAGAATAAAATGGCAATCGTTGCAATATTTTATGTCACACGGTATTTGCGCAGCGGCCTTTCAAACGCAATTTGTTTTGGAAGAAATACACTTTCATTCATTTAAAAAAAACAGTCAAGTTAGCCCATTTTTTTTGTATAATGTGAAAGATGATGTTATGCCGAGTAAATAGATACCTAACATGTCTTTAAAGTTGCGCACACTCGTGGAATGGCGACAAACTTCTGTACTTAAAAATCTCCATAGATGACGCTTTAAGATTTTATTGGGTACCTGTTAAGAGTTGCAGAGGAGGTCTTATGCTAGAATTATTGCTCTTGCTCTAATGATCCCGACGATACCTCACGTGTGGTTTGAACACCGTTTACATATGCGGGCGCAACGTATATATGCGTCTGCTTCTGCACGCGAGAACGGAAGGACTGGCGCTTTACATTTTTTTTTTTTTATTATTTTATTTTGTTTTTGTTTTTTTTACACTGTCCCTTTTTTTTAAATTACTTTTATTGCTGTCACAAGGAATGGAAACATCCCTTGTGACAGTAATAGGCAGTGACAGGTACTCTTTATGGAGGAATCTGGGGTCTAAAAGACCCTAAACCCCTCCTCTGCACTTAAAAGCATTGAAAATGCCAAGTTTGGGTGTTTTGAAATCTGGCGCCTTTAAGGCTTTAGTAAACAGTAGTGATGTCATGACATCGCTTCCGGGTTTCTACATCGAAGACCCCATCAAAGCCAAATCCGGCTTTGTTCGGGTCTTAGGCCAGCTGGCAGATGTGCCGGCTGGTCGCTCGGGCCTCCCAGTGGGACGGGAGACCTGTGCGAGCCGCGGAAGGAGGTGTGAGAGGGGAGGGAACGTCCCTTCCGGCGCCTTGTAATAACAACAGAGCGGCTGCCTAGCCACATCGGTTGTTATTACAAGAAAGCCAAAAGTCAGCTCTAAAAAACAGTACTGGGGCGATGTCTCTAGCTGCAGGCATCTCCCCGGTACAACCACTTTAATTTGAGGCCAGATATTTGGGTTACTTCGGTGGGAAGGGGTTAAAAGTGAGACTTTTAAGAAGACACACTTGTTGGCTCTTTGTAATCCATGGCAAACTTTCTACACTGTTGACACATATGCATTACAGACACACTACTGTTAGACTACTGTTAGCATTTCTGAGCCAATACTGCGGAGCTTGTACAGGTCCCCACCAACCCAGCAGTCCCATCACCTCACTCGCAGTGGCTGGAAGTGTAATCTGTATGCGTATGTTACTCATATACCCATGCATGTTCTCCTCCTGAGGCCTCGCTTTATCACTCATGACGCCCAAGCTACGTCCCTAGGAAGTCTGTGCTATAAGAACAGTGCCAATATATGGGGAACCAATCTCCAGTAAAAGGGCCAAGCATCAAACCTCTTCATTGCCAGAATCTCCTTCTCAATGCTATGTCACCTGTTTCCTCGCTGGTTGGCTGATTAAGCACTTGACATAAGTACAGTAGTCAATAGCAATGGCAATATAGCCTCCCTAGGACAGCTTCTCTGCATTTTAGACCTCTGTACTGTATATGTTCCAAATTCTCTTGTCCCCTTCATTAAGCCCTGTTATTTTTATACGCCATGCATATGAATTCATGCAAACTAAACAACAAAGTTCTTTTTAATAAAGTTCTCCAAGACATTTCCAACACACATTCCTGTGCCCTTTCTGTAGTGCCCCAAGAGGTAGTCATACCTTAATTTGGTAGTAAAGACCATCAAGGCAAATAATAAACTATTTTATAAGCATATTTTTCTCAAATTATATATGCAGTGTATGTGCTATGTGTTTATATAATGATTGAATGATATATTCGTTATTTCTCTATCGTCCATTGACAGACGCAGCTCCACATCTTCTTAGACCATTGGGTTATGCTCCTCCCATCAGAAATAGGACACTCGGCAGGTAAAACTTTGCCATGCCTATGGGGCTGTCCCTGCAGGCATAACCCCACACACTCAAAAGTCAGGCAAGTCTTTCCTTGTTCTGAGCTTTTTGACGATATTGACGATATTGTAAATGAACAATGGCGTTGCATCAAGCACATGCTAGTGGTGCCCAAGCACTTTAAATGCCGTTATCCCTTTGTAGAGGCGGTTTCCACTCGATGGACCATGCCACGAAAGGTGGATCACCCAGTTTCCAGATTGAATAAGTCTACTGTGGTTCCGGTGGAAGAATCCCCAGCTTTTACAGACCATGTGGATAGATGGGTGAAGTCTCTGTTCCACCATCTACATGTGTTGGCAGGTTTACATACTAAAACCAATCTTTGTGAACGTTCTGGTGTCCCAGACGGTCACTGAATGGGTGAAGTTACTTAAGCGGAACTTAAAATCTTAACAAATCCCCTCCGGCGCTGATTGAACTCCTGGACCAGATGCTCAAGCCCTTGTGTTTTTGTGTGATGCGTCTTTGGATGCAGCTTCTCCAGTGGCCAGGGTGTCTGCAGTGGGGATTGCTATTAGATGCATGGTGTGGTTAAAAAGCTGGTTGGCAGACCAGGCTTCAAAAAAGGCTTTGACTGACCTTCCCTTTACAGGAGAGAGGTTGTTTGGATCTTCTCTGGATGAACTGATCAAAGTTCTTACAGGTGGGAAGAGTACTCTTCTCCCTCAAACCTCTAAGGGCAAGGTGCTACGTTACAGGCGGGGACCTTCCTTCACTGCTCATAGGTGGCTTTTTCGTACCTCCGGATCGCAAGAAAAAGAAAAACCGTTCAGGTCTTCTGGGGGTTCCAAGAAGCCATGATCAGGTAAACCAAAGACCGGCCAGTCTGGTTCTGCAGACAAATTCTCATCTGCATGAAGGGGAGCCCTCACCCGCTTCTGGGGTGGGGGGACGTCTTCACTTCTTTCCGGAACCATGGACTTCCCTGATTCAGGACAAATGGGTTCACGAACTGATCCGATCAGGGTACAAGCTCGATTTCTGGTCTCGACTGTCGGACAGGTTTTTTCTGTCCAATCTGCATCTGTCTCCAGACCGGTTAAGGGATCTACGAGAGGCGGTACAAGATCTGCTTGCACAAAGGGTGATTGTGCCGGTTCCCTCTCAGAAACACTTTCATCCCAGGTGTTTCATCACTTCCTGTGACGTTATTTCCTTTGATAACGTCACAGGAAGTGATGAAATGCTTCAGGTATTGGAACGCACGTCGTGACGCACCGTGCTTTGGAACACAAGCTGGAACACTCCGCTCGCTACTCTGCATGCCCGCGGTTGTTCGTCTTTTTGGAGTTACTTTGATATGCTTTTACCCCTATGCGGGAAATATATTTTTATAAACTTTCTACACTATCTTGGAGCAATTTCTTTTTTACATAAACCTGGCCCCATATCCCGAGGAGTGGAGAATA
Source organism: Pelophylax lessonae (assembly GCF_965119305.1). Classification (NCBI taxonomy): domain Eukaryota; kingdom Metazoa; phylum Chordata; class Amphibia; order Anura; family Ranidae; genus Pelophylax; species Pelophylax lessonae. The sequence goes on from NC_138768.1 coordinate 716,146,400, forward strand.
GGTGAGGAGGAATCCAACCATCACCCCCACTAGGAGTACACAGAGAACCTAGTACCTTCGGCCTGGCAGGCCCACAAGCGAATGTGGTCTTAGTGCTATACAGCACATAAGACCCAATACCTCTGGTAAGTGATCCACCTTTACCACATTCACTGGAAAAGGAACCCTACGCCACGAAAAGTCACAAACTTTGGATGTTTTGAGCACAAAAGCACCTGCACTTTGATATAGTTTTAAAAATACTTGTTCTTGTCACCTGATGGACTTCATAAAATAATCCTACACTATTTGCCACTTATTTATTTAATTATTAATATTATTGTCACCATAAACTTTGATGTTTTACTGCACTAGAACTCAGTAACTATTTATATTTATCATGAGTATTAATTTATAATTTATATTTTATATTCATTTGTCACATTTACGCCACCAGCAAGCGCTGTAGATAGTCCCCTTCGACTATTTTTTTGTTCATTGGTTGATTTATGCCTTTCCTCCACTGAAACTCCTGCCAAGGCTTCTATGCAGGATAGAGGTGGAAGGGATTCTGGTGGCCCCAGAATAGCTTCGCCGGTTTTGGTATGCAGACCTGGTAAGGTTGGTCACCGATGATCCTTGGAGTCTTCCTCTCAGGGAGGATCTGCTGTCTCAAGGGCCAATCTGCAATTTTGCTTTACAGTCACTGGCTTTAACGGCATGGCTGTTTAAAGCCAGATGTTGAGAGATAGAGGTCTTTCTGACTCTGTGATTCCTACATTATTAAAGGCTAGGAAGTCGACTTCCAGGAAGATCTATCATCATACGTGGAAATCGTACATTTCATGGTGTGAATCACTGAAGGTGTACCCTCACTTGTTTTCAGTAGCTAGGGTTTTGGCCTTTCTGCAAAAAGGGGTTGAACAGCGGTTGGCTTTGGGCACTATCAAAGGCCAAGTGTCAGCTTTGGCTATATATTTCCATCCCAAGGAAATTGCCTTGCATTCTTTGGATGTGGTTCGAGCGATCAGGGTTTACCTGGCGGCTGCTGAGTCTTTCAGAAAATCAGATGCTCTTTTTGTCCTTACCGAGGGACCTCGTAAAGGATTGTCTGCGTCTGCTGCGACCACATCCCAATGGATCAGGCACAGTTGTTTAGGCTTATTGATTGAAGGGTCAGGTTCCTCCTTTCCCTGTGAAGGCAAATTCTACTAGGGCACTGAGTGCCTCTTGGGCTTTTGGCCATCAGGCGTCAGTGATGCAAGCTTGCAAGGCGGCAACTTGGTCGTCTGTGCAAACGTTTAGAAAATTCTACAAAGTAGATGTGTTGGCATCCTTGGATGCCTCTTTTGGCCCGCAAGGTTTTCAAGGCTGCTGTTTTTTTGTTTGTTCTCTTTGAGGGTGTATATTTTTTCTAGGTGAGCTCCAGTTGTTCCTGGTTGAGCTCCATGTTACCTGGTTTGCTAATTTTAGCCTTTGGGGAATTATGTTCTTCTTTGCGTTGTTTTTCCCACCCCTCATGCATATATTGCTTTGGGACGTCCCAATGGTCTAAGAAGATATGGAGCTGCGTCTGTCAATGGACGATAGAGAAAACAGCTTTTTTGTACTTACCATAAAATCCTTTTCTCTGAAGTCCATTGACAGACGCAGCACCCGTCCCTCTATTTATGAGTGAAATGGGGTTTTTGTCTTCTAAACACTGCTTGCAATGAAACTTGAGGCTGTAGCAGAGTGTGTGGGGTTATGCCTGCAGGGACAGCCCCATAGGCTTGGTAAAGCTTTTTTCTGCCTAGTGTCCTATTTCTGATGGGAGAAGCATAACTCATAACTTGGTCTAAGAAGATATGGAGCGTCGTCTGTCAATGGACTTCAGAGAAAAGGATTTTACGGTAAGTACAAAAATCCAGTTTTCTCACATTTCGTACATGAGATTAAAAAAAAGATACTTTGAATTTTTTGGGATATGACTACTAAATGTTAAGAAGATAAGATAGAGAAAAAAACTTTTCAATGCATATTTTGTATTTTATTCTTACCAAATCATTTTGGTTAAAAAATATCAATATTAATTAACAATTCAGAACCATAAAATATTGCATGGTAACACGTAGGATACTTTCGAACATAAGTAATCAGATAATAATACCTAACTGTTATAAGACTACAAATGTTAAAGGAACAGTTAGACACCGTAATAAGTTTATCGAAATTAAGTTTTAAAAGAAAAATCCCAATAAGTGTATATTGATTGGTTTGCATGAAAATAATGGCGTCTACAAACTATGGGATATATACTGGAATTTATTTTTACTTATGGCGATGGATCAGCAACTTATAATGGGACTGCAATAGTGTGGCAGGCAATCTGACTCTAGCTTACACTAAGTGGGAACTAACTGCCACTGATATCACCAGTGAAACAAATACAGTTATCACTGATAATACTATACACTGTCACTGTATTAATGACATCAGCTGGGAAGGGGTTATGCGAGCTCCCTAAACCCAGAAACAGGCATCGACGTACCAGTATGTCGCTGAGCCTGCATGGGCTGCCCATCCGCAGAACATTAAGGGCAGGCAGTCTAGAAGCAGCTTGATTTATTCAAGGTCAATTAATTTTTGATGGTGTCTGACCCACAAGTTGCACACGAAGTTAGTGGAAGTATAGCCAAACATATACAGTATATATATATATATATATATATATATATATATATACTGTGTATATATATATATATATATATTTTTTTTTTTAATAGAGTAGAGAAGGGTTGAATCCTTTATTGGATTTCAATAGCTTACTGGTCTCCACAGAGAGATTTCTATTGACTGTCCCAGTAATTGATGCCATCTGGGCTTTGGAACAGGAAACAAAGGGAAATTTGGAACAGGGACTACATTTCTAATTATTCCCAACTATATTTAACATTTTGACTATTATTTAGATTTAATGAAGACAACTTAAAATGGAAACAGAACAAAAGTTGCCTGTTTTTCAGTACACAAAAATGGTATGCTTAACAAGGTAACAGCTACTGCATTCCACTTCTGACAGTTTGCGTTAAAGGGACTCTGTGTAGTTGCAATGAGAGCAGAGTGGCAATATTATTTGGAGAATATATAGCCATGATGTTACAGCTGAAAGCAATCAGCTAAGCAAAATAATGGTGATTCATAGGAAGCAGTGCACCCATTACTAAATTGTTACGGGTCTTGATAGCTTGATATATAATATGTGACACAAATATTAGGCATAGCAGCTGCATTTCATAGGAGATTAAACTCAGTAACATCTGGTCTGTCAGATACTGTCTGTTCATGATCTATAGAGTTGACATGCTAAACCAGTCATCCACTTTAACAAGAGTAGTAAATTACGAGTGCTGTAACTCTCATGTTAATCCCTCCAGGCAGTACCTGGTGTGGTGAGTGGAACATTTTTGGACCTGTGAATGGCATCTTCCTTCTTCAAGACTATCAGCTGGGTGTGTTCCCCAAGGACTGACCTAGTCATTCTGGGAATATGTATAGGATAGGAGTGTCTTTTGATTTACCTCCAACAAGAGGAACAGTATTTACAGTGATTGTTAAGAGAAATTATAATGGTTTTGAATTTATTTCATGTTAATTTATTTTTTCAAAGTTTAAAGGGGAATTAGTCTTAAGGTGTAAAAGGTTTATTCTTTATTTAAAATAATATGGCTGTACATAAGATCATATAATGCCATGCCTAATATTAATCAGAGGTGCATCTGATCATACAAAATACTTTATGATATAATCTGGAAATTAGTTTTCATCTTTAAAAAATAGGTCCATCTATAGAGACCTATCATTGAGGAGTATATACTTAATCCTTGGCAAATGTCTAATTTAAATATTTAGGAGCAATTTCCGAAACCCTGCAAGCTGGCTGTTGTTTCTCTGCTTTCCAAATGCATTTTATTTCAATTTCCAGCAAACATATGTAACACCCGCCTACAAAGGGCGTGTTAGGTAAATATAGTGTGGGCTTCTGCTGTAGCTACAGGAGTTGGGATTGTTTAGTGTGGTCTTCTTGAGGTTTTACAATCTTGGAGTTTGATTGCCTCCCCCTGACTCTAAGAGAAACTTCTGGAGAAAAGGACGGGAGGATTCAAATACCCAATCTAATTATTTAGTAGGGCCTATCCAATCTCTGGGGAGGTGTGTCCAGATGATGGATGGGTTCTTGTTAAAATGATTCTAAATGTTGTCATTTTTTTTTTTTTTAGAAAAATAAAAAACATGTTATACTTACCTGCTCTGTGCAATGGTTTTGCACAGAGCAGCCCTGATCCTCTTCTTTTTAGGTCCCCCAACGGTGGTCCTGGTTCCACGCTTCTGTGAATGGACATTGTCCATTTACACACAGAGCATGCCTCGGCCCTGCCCCCCCTCTCTCTCTCCTAATTTGGCTTACTGGCTGTGACTGACAGCAGCAGGAGCCAATGACTCTCGCTGGTGTGGGAGCCAATGTGGAGAGTGAGAGACCCATAAAAGCCACTGCTCTCAAGCAAATCGCAGGATTGAGATGGAGCTTAGGTACGTATAAAGGTGGAACTGCAATCATAAGGTTTTTTACCTTAATGTATATAATGGATAAAGGTAAAACACCTTCTGCCTTTACAACCACTTTAAATAGGCTGGAAACCAGAGGAGTAGAGCTTCCACTGGGCAGGAATTAATCTGTGAGTACCGAGGTCTGTTTTGCCAAGGGGCACTCCTGGACTGCCTTCTTGGGGCTGCATCTATGAATTGTGGGGCTTCTTGGGGCTGCATCTATGAACTGTGGATGTTCTAACACTGTGGACTGAGGTTTCATGGTCCTCAGCCGTGAAATATGGACTACGTCAGCCTCGTATAACCTGTTCTACACTTTGCTGCTTGGTACCCAGCTGTGTGCAGATAGAATGTCCTGGTTTACTAAAACTACTTTTGTAACTACTACTGCTGTTAAGATAGAAGTGTCCTCTGTTAGGAACTTGTTTTGTTTGGAGTATTCTGCATCACTCCCTGAACCCTCTCCAAAGTCCTTCTAGCAATAAATTTACATTGAAAATGGCACCCCTAGAGTGTTTATTGAGCCTGAATGGATGAAATGCCTGACTGCTCTGCACTGATGTACATCTACAGTGGCCCCTACAGGAGTAGCTCTACACATGTTTTCTTTTGTGCATTTTCTTTTCCAACGTTGTACCACTGTTGTGATTTTTTTATACTTGCTGTCTTCTTACTATTGTGTGCCATATCCCTTTCTTCAGGGCAAGGAACTCCCATTCTTTTATGATTCTGTTTATTTTGTTATGTAGTTGAGTAATAATGCAACATTTATGGGAAGGTGAGCTACAAACTGAAAGATATATTGGGAATTAAAATACTCCACTATTACTACACCCATCATAAATTCACATACTAATTCTACAACTGTGTTCTTATAGGGTATGAGAATCATAAATTAACTATTCCCATCATTAGGAAAAATCACAACAAACATAATGCCTCTGTAGAAGTTGCATGGATCAGCATCTTGTAAAGAGTGCAAACAAAGGGAGAAAACAAGCATCTGGATAAGTATAAAAGAATACTCTACTTGTTCCTGTGTGTGGAATATTTTCAGTGCCTTACTGCACATATTATTACATTTCGAACGAGCTTCCAATACAATAGGCCTAATTATCAGATCTGTACACTAACACACACGGATTGCACACATCTACGGTATTTGTTGTAGTGCATATCCGTTGTGCATTGAGGTGTAATTCAAAATTAATGTGCACAAGACTACGACAGAAGTAGCTGAATCTGGAGTGTTTTGTGATGAAGTTTCTAAGGAATATTTTTTAATCCCACAACTGCAGTTTACAACATATTTGAGCTTGAAGGTGCCAGCTGAAATGCAGAATCCCTAACCCAAGGAGAGTTTCACTTTTGTCAAACTCCTCTATTGAGTTCAATGGGGCCTCATTGCAACTACAAGCCAAATGCATAGTTCACAGTTGCAGAACAGTCCTGCAAAAAAAAAAAAAAAAAAAATTGAGTTAACAATAAAAGTAAACAAAATTCAGATATCCAGGATATTGCAGTAGAGCCTTCTGAATGTCTGTCAGCAGCTGCTATATCACCCTCTGAAAAGTGATTCACCATGCTACACAGTACTGTAAGTCTGAAAGAAGCCCTAGGCCAGAGAAAAAGAAATTCTAACTGACCGTTACATTTTGTCTTATTAAATGAGTAGCCCAATGAGCAGTCTTATCAAATAAGGCAGCCAACAGACTTTGCAATTTTTTTTCCTTCAACCACAGGTTGCCTTCCCTACCGGAAGAAGACAGTGATTATCGCTAGCGGCTACAGCAGTCACTTGCGATAATCGGAAGCAAATCCGGCTGGTTGTACCCAAGCTGATTGATCAATCAACATGGTACATTCAGCCTGCCAAGATTCTGCCTGTGTATTGCCGGCCTTATTCACTGATGCCATGTGCACAGTTTCGATTGCACTATTGTTAATGGAAATTCCTGAATGTATGGCAGAGTGACAGCACTGGCAGTACATGGAAAGTTGCTATCTTCTAATAAGAGATTTTCTTCTGTGAGAGTCATTTTAAAACTATCAAACGTTCTCAGTATACAGGAAACTCAAGTTTTATGCAAATCACACATTTTCTTGGGAAAGACAAGGCTGCCTTAAAGTCACTGTGGTAATCTAAAACATTAGAGGATTAATGGGGTACGAATATTTCCAGATATACCAATTGTTCTAAATGTGTGTTAATGTAAATCTAAAGCCTTCCCTAAATGAATCCTCCTTACCCACATGAGCTCTCTATGCACATATCACAATGCTACCAAAAAAGGGGAAGGGTCATACTAAATGCCAACATTATAGACCAATTTACCTTATAAATCAGGACAACAAAATACTTACTAAAATTCTAGCCCATAGAGAGAAGAAAAGTATGGGACCCATACCTACTACTGTAGTCCATGCAGAGAAAACTGCCTACGCAGTCTTAAAATTATAAAATGAATGTACAAATGTTCACAATCATCCCCCCCCCCCCCCCCATCTGTTGCTTTCCACAGATACTAAAAGAGCTTTTGATAGGGTAGAGTTGTTGTCTTTGTAAAAAAAAAAAAAAAAAACCTAGGGCCTAGGCCCAAATATGTTGTTAGAGATTCTGGCCTTATGTACAACTCCCACTGCTGGAGTGAATGGTAATGGTACCCTGTCCTCCAGTTTCCCCATTTGACAGGGGTGTTCTCAATCATGCTTTTTATTTGCTTTGGTGGCAGAGGCTTTCCTCTGTAAAGTTAGAATAAACACAGTGATTGCTGCCATACATATTGTTTCTACAGAATTCAGGCTCTCTGCCTGTGTGGATGACATCTTACCCTCTTAGAATCTTACATGTGTTTCAAATGATAGCTATCACATAGCTCCTGACTGTCCCTCATTTGGAGGGACTGTCCCTCTTTTGGAACATGATTCATCTGTCCTTTGTTCCTCACCAGTTGTCCCTCTTTTTGGCCTGATGTATGAACCTCTATAAAAGAAAAGTATTATTTAATTACTAAAACTGCTATACTGCAGTATACTTTTCATTTGACCACTACAATTTTGCATTTGTATGTAAAAAAAAACAGTATAAAGGAAAAAAAGGTAAGTCATTTTTGGAGGGTTAGGACTACCAGATATTTCTTTGTATTTTAATGCTCCATGGGTCCCCTCACAACATACAGTACATGTATCATGCAGTAAAGATCTGGGACTGCCCTAATGGCTCTATTCTCTCTATCCCTCCCCACTTATACCCCTAGGGGGATTATCATTGTTTTATTCAGATGGAGCCCTATTTTTCTTCCGCTCTTGGGGCTCAGATAAACATATGCAGTGTTTTAAATTCATGACCCAAGAGAAACTTCAGATTCTGAATACCCCGAGAAATAACTTTGAACAGTTTCCAATGGATCACTTAAGATATATACAAACGCTTAATTGTGTTACCAAATATATCCCGTCAATGAGATCCACGAAATCCTTGTTTCTCTTTGAGACTCACACACTTCTGACCTCTGTTGGAGAGGTTGTAGTCAGATGGGCACATTTCTGCATATTTGGTGGGGCTGTCCTGTTCTAACTGCAGTTTTTATAACAGGGTCAAGGCACAAATATTCAAAAGTCCTCGATACCCACCTCCGAAACAATCCCTCGGTTTACTTACCGCATAATATAAAGTGATTCATAAAATCTTTAAAGTGTATTACCACATCTCCCTAATGCAGCCAAAAGCCTCATCCCAGCCATTTGAAAGAGACCCCGACCACCGACCATTGCTGAAAAGGTGAGAAGGGTCAATACCATTATAAGAACACTATTTTATGACAAATTTTAAGAGACCTAGGCATCCTGGATAGAACAACAAAGAGACAAAACATTAGTAGCCAACAGTCCTCAAATAAAGTGGAAGACAAGCCTAAGTCTATCTATTACTAAAAATATTCTTTCCCCCACCTCCTACCTATCCTGCCTAACCTGTATAAAAAGTCATTGCTCCCTCCTCTCCCTTGCAGCAGCTGCTCACTGACACAGGGGAGATGGAGCTGTGGGATCACGTGACCGGCCTGAAGTGGGATTAAAAGTAGGTAAGTACACAGATCTGTTTTATACAGGTTAGGCATATGTAGGAACGGGAAGGTGGGATGGAACATTTTTAAGAACAGTTAGATGTAGGCTTTTTTTCCAATTTATTGAACAAACTAGGGGCACATACCCTCCAGACCACATTACTGTACTGACCACCTCCCTCTTTGCTTCTACTTCTTCCTCCTCTATGGTTCTCATCCCTAATCCCTCCATAGCTCGCCCCACCCCCACCCCGTTAATCATGTTCTTTTTTTTAATGTTACACCCACATATGTAAAATACTCTTCATCAATGTCTATACTGCACAAGTCAATTATTAATGCCAACTGTCAATTGTACTATATTAAAACATAGCTGGTGCATTCTTTAATGGACAAAACATAACATTTATAGGTAATTAGCCAGATTTAAATGATCAAGGGAAAGTTTGACTGCCTCCTGGAGGATCTGGAAGGAATTTCTATCCTACACTGGAGCAAAGTGGATCATGTTTTATTGTTTTTTTTTTGGGGGGGGGGGGGGTTGCCTCCCTTTGAATCAACTATGGGTATAGGATTGTGTATACATAGTTTTTTTTTTTTTTTTTAAATACAGTTTGTAATTTATCCATTCTCAGATTACTGTCTTTTTAAGTGTAGCACTGTCCCTATAGGGTTTGCTATGTGATGACTTTTTGGGTCTCCTCTGATTACCTGCAGACAGTCACTAAGGGACAGTTCACACATCCATACTTACCCCCAGTTGCTCATTACTCAATAAACAGTCCAGGGGATTTGGTTTTTATTTATTGTGGAACTTGGATGGAAGAAGGGAATAGTGGGACACTCCAACATGAGCTATTTATAATGGATAAAGACAACTCTCGCTTGGCCTCCCCAGGTTATTTGTAGAAGCAGACACGCTGCTTTACCCATTCTGGCACTTGTATGGAAGAATTTAAGTCCTCTTGCTCTCTCTAGCCGCAGAGTTGATGCAACACATCATCTTCAGGACACTCACTAGCATCCCCTTGACTGACACCCGTCCACTGACTCTTGTAGCAGAAGGGGGTGGACCTCTCAGGACCGGCCCCACGACACAGATCTTTACTTACTGTAGGCAGAATCAGATCTTTTCCAGTGTCTCCCTTCCAGTCAGTTCTGCAGGACATCCGGGTTCAGCTCCTCTCTTGCTCTCAGGCCCTCAGGTCGACCACCCAAGGCCACATGGCAGCTTCTTCAGAAGGAGAACGCTGAGGAGCGGTACATCACCGTACCTAGTATAGGCACATACAGGCTCTTTCATGTTGTATGTTTGTGAGTATCCCATTGTATTTTAACTCAATAAATATACATTTTAAACGGTCCTCACTATGTCCAGCAATTCTTTATTTTTATGAGGACACCTGAGAACACCGTTTTATGAAGAAGGATCGCTTCCAATATAGTCCAAACAGCTTTGCAGGAGACAAATGAGAAACAACAGCTCACTCTACTTTAATCTGCTTCAAAATCACCACATAGTGGTAAGTAGATACCCTAAGGGGGATACCCCAAAGTCGCAAGATTAAGCATCCAGTTTCTGCTACCTCAAAGAACTGTTTTATGGACTGTTTGCACATAGTTTGCATTTTTGGAGTTTTACATTGTAATATCTGCACTTTATATGTATTGGTATTTTGCACAGTAATTGCACTGAATGGCACTTTATTGATGGTTTACATTGATGGTTTATTTACCACTTTCAGTTCAGGATAACTGTTTTTTATGAACACTCATTTATTTATTTACTATTTTATTTATCTTAAATAGCAGCGCTGCAATCACTGACCTTCACTCATTTAAAGCACTAGCACTTTCCTTGCAGCAGGCAGCTAATTTACAAGCACTTAATTGATTATTATTCCACACCCCATAAGCGCGAGGTCCACAGTTCTGATATCTTCAGAGGAGGGGCAGCCGCCCCCTCCCTCTGTGATCCCACTCTCCAGCTAAAAGACCCTGAGCACATGTGCCCTTGGCATTTATACAGTATACCAGAATGCACCAAGGCACTTTCCTCTGCCAATCACTAGGGCTGTAGTATATGCCTGTGCACTCATTTGTCAGGTTTCCTCCCACTATCCAATGTGCCTCTCTATTGGACCAGTGTGAAACACTTCAGACAAGCTAAGCTGCACCTGAGCACCATGAGCAGACCTCTCTAACAGACCCTGCTCTCTGGTAGACAGAGAGCAATATAAATTTACCTGGCAATCTCTATGGTAAGCAGAAAGACCCAAAACTATACTCTCACTTCTAGCACCTTCCTAGGAGGGTGCTGCATATGTCATGCTGGCTCTATTTTCAATGAACTAGAAATAAAGCTTATTTTTTAAAAAAATATTTGGGATGGAGAAAGAGAGAGGCAAAAATGACTGTCAAAATGTTGAATTTAGCCTCACTTTCATTCCTAGCTACATTGGTAATCAGGACAATTAGAGAGTGAACCTTGGGGACACAGACAACAATAAAATAATCACCTCTCTAAATAAAAAAATAAATAAAAACATTTCCCTTTAGTTACACTGCAATATGTTTGCATGTTTTCCTCATATGTTCTGTGTAAATCTCCAGGCCCCAAAATTTAAGAGTGTACTCTTGATGAAGATTTGTCAATTGGCAATTTGGCAATTGCAAACCTTCATTTTTTTCTGAAAAGGTGAATTTACACTTTAAAATCCTTCCTGTTCTGGGAAAAAAAAACAATCAGTAATGAGTTAGGGTAGACCACAGATGCTAAAAGGTATAAGGTGTGGAACGAAAGCATCTCCAGAACAAGTAAGGAGGAAAAGCAGTAGGTCTGGCAATGAAATGATTACATGCATTTTATCTTTATTCTAATCTTCATTTTCAAAAGCTGGAGAGGCCAGTGTCATAAACAAAAGCACCAGGAAATACACAAATGAATCATTGTAGCATGGCAGTTTTACATTTGAAAATGACAGACAACTCAGAATGGTACAAATGATAACAGCCCAAGGCCAGCAGCAGTCTTTCTGTAATGCACTTACTCAGGGAATTATCTCTAACTTTGACTTCATATTGACGGATGACAAAGCTGCTCCCTACATAGACCAGTTTAACACCTCCTTGGCAGTGCTTGCCCGAAATACTAGTAATCACACTTTGAAATGTGTGGTTAGCAGCAATAGATCTTGGCTTGGGTATTCACAGGAGACATTATACTTGTAGTACAAAAAATTGTATGTTTTTTAAGGGTTACTTACTTGAGCTTAGTCGCAAACCACAATTTTATTCAGTGCTTTGAGCAACATACTAAAGTTATTGTGGATGGCAATCTAGCAATCCTCTTAATGTTGCATAGTCTATTCATTAGGCAGGCAGGCTGGTATGAATTAAATTGAATTCTGGCCAAAATACAGTATGTAAACTTACCACCTAAGCCCAGGTTTCTTATGTCCTATAAGTCTTTAACTAACAAAACAAAGAGTAAAAAAAAAGATGCTTTTTATGGGTTACCTGAGCGTGATCTAAGCCATTTTCAACCAGGGTCCCTTGGAAAAAGGCCTAAAAAATGTATACAATCCAGCGGGTGTATCAAACCTGCCTTTTAATTACAGAAAACCCCAGATTGTGTACCATTACAACCTTCGAGCTGCTGGCGTCATAACACCCAATAATGTCATTGGTTGATAAGGAGGACTCTGGGTGCCTGCACAGTATCCTTGTTTGACCCCCTCCTTATTCAGCACAGGAGTCACGTTAACTGAATGAGGGAAAGAAACTGAGGGAGAAGAGTAACATTGGAATACTAGTCAGTACCTGTGCACTAACATGTGTTTGCTTGGAAGAATAAATCACCTCTAATGTTGGTTGTCCTACATGTGTGGATTTTTCTGTGACATGTAAAGCTATTTGTTTATTTTTTTTACATTTTAGAATGGGGTGCCTCAAGATTGTGCATAATTTTAAAGGGTGCCTTGACTGAACAAAGGTTGAGAAACACTGGTCTAAAATCACACCTAGTTACACAGGTGCATCTCAAAAATTTGAATATCATCAAAAAGTTAATTTATTTCGGTAATTCAATTCAAAAAGTGAAACTCATATATTTTTTTATATAGTTGCGTTACACACAGAGTGATATATTTCAAGCATTTACTTCTTTTAACTTTGATAATTATGGCTTACAGCTAATGAAAACCCAAATTCAGTATCTCAGAAAATTTGAATGTTACATAAGACCAAAAAAAAAAAAGTATTTTTATTACAGAATTGTTGGCTTACTGAAAAGTATGTCCATGTACAGTATAGTATGCACAAAATACTTGGCTGGGGCTCCTTTTGCATAAATTACTGCATCAATGTGGTGTGGCATGGAGGTGTTATGGAAGCCCAGGCTGCTTTGATAGCGGCCTTCAGCTTGCCTGCATTGTTGGGTCTGGTGTCTCTCCTCTTCCTCCTGACAATACCCCACAGATTCTCTATGGGGTTTAGGTCAGGCAAGTTTGCCGACCAATTAAGCACAGTAATACCATAAGCATCAAACCAGGTATTGGTACATTTGGCAGTGTGGGCAGGTGCCAAGTCCTGCTGGAAAATGAAATCAGCTTCTTCAAAAAGCTGGTCAGCAGAGGGAAGCACGAACTGCACTAAAATTTCCTAGGGAGGGCTGTGCTGACTTTGGACTTGATAAAACACAGTGGACCAACAGCAGCAGATGACATGGCTTCCCAAATCATCACGGACTGTAGAAAAGTTTGCATTTCATTTGGAAATCAAGGTCCCAGAGTCTAGAGGAAGAGTGGAGAGGCACAGAATCCATGTTGCATGAGGTTCAGTGTGAAGTTTTCACAGTCAGTGATGATTTGGGGATCGATGTCATCTGCTGGTGTTGGAAAAACTATGTTTTATAAAGTCCAAAGTCAGTGCAGCCCAGCCCAGAATATTCTTGAGCACTTCATGCTTCCCCTCTACTGACCAGCTTTACGGAGATGTTAATTTCATTTTCCAGCAGAACTTGGCACCTGCCCACACTGCCAAAAGTATCAATACCTGGTTTCATGATCATGGTATCACTGTGCTTGATTGGCCAGAAAACTTGCCTTACCTAAACCCCATAGAGAATCTATGGGGTATGGTCAAGAGGAAGATGAGAGACGCCAGACACAACAATGCGGATGAGCTAAAAGCCAATATCAAAGAAACCTGGGCTTCCATAACACTTAACACCTCAGCAGTGCCACAGGCTGATCGCCTCCATGCCACGCCGCATTGATGCAGTAGTTCATGCGAAAGGAGCCCCGACCAAGTATTGAATGCATACTATACTATATATGGACATACTTATCAGTAAGCCATTTCTGTATTAAAAACCCTTTTTTTTATTGGTCTTATATAATATTTTAATTTTCTGAGGTGCTGAATTTTGAGTTTTCACACGCTGTAAACCATAATCTTCAAAATTAAAAGAAAGAAATGCTTGAAACATATCACTCTGTGTGTAATGCATCTATATAAAATATAGGAGTTTTACTTTTTGGATTGAATTACTGAAATAAATCACCTTTTGATGATTTTCAAATTTTTCAGATGCGTCTGTACCTTTGATTGCTAACAGCTACATTCTAAAGTTTAAAAAATGGGCCTATACCTTGTATCAGAGCCAGTTTACATCACAAAACACACTCCAGATCCGTTCCTGGATTTGTTTCTGCATGCGTGTTTTTAATGTGTTTTTGATGCTTTCCAGTGTGTTTTTTTATAATGCATTTTCTATACATTTAAAGATGCTTTTTCCTGTTTTCTTCCAGATGCAGAACAAAATGCACTGGACTGCATGTGGTGTGAACTGGCTCTTAGGCAAGCAAGCTGGTATGCACTTTTTAAACTTACATTATGACTATAAAGGCTGTATTTTCTTACTGTATTTATGTGAAATTCCTCAGAGCACCCCAGTTTCTTTTGACAACTCAAATGCATAATGACAGATCCACCCCTACCTGCATGCAAACAAGCAAAAAAAAAAAAAAAGAAATTATCAGCAAAAATAAAATAATAAATAGGAGAAGAAAGAAAGGAGAAAGTTATAAAAAACAAATTATAGTTATTGAGAGTTATTAGGCCCCTTTCACACAATCGGACTGATCAGGTCCGCCTGTCCCTTTTTTAGGTGGACCTGATTGGGCCAGCCATTCTCCTCTATAGAAAGGCGGATGTCAGCGGAGATCAAGATCCGCTGAAAAAAGATGGATGGCGATACGTTCGCCATCCGTCCAGCGGGTCAGATCGGATGAGATCGGATGAAAAACAGACATGCTGTCCATTTTCTTTCAATTCATTTTTATTGAAGTTTTGTAAAGTACAAATATAAGTAGTCATTCACAAAGATCACGTGAGGTACATGCAGGTACCTGTTTACTGATATACAAAGAACTGCATAAAAAAAAAAAGACAAGAACAAAGGAAGAGACAAAAAGGAAAAAAAAATAAGAGATAAGGTATATAGAGGAACATTCCAGTCTACCAACAAGTTATTAGTTGATTGTACCGTTTACTACTATACCATAGGCTTTTCTAGTCTGCATAGTTTGTCTAATGTTCTGAGGAGTAGAGCCTAATTTCAAGTAAGTGCCTTATGCTTTAGTAAAGGAATAACATAGGTCATTTAATTAATGGCAAATTGATATTTAAACTGGAAGTAACTGAAACAAAGAACGATATAATAAGGTATCTGCGTTAGTCAGTAGTGGGTTCCTCAAAACTTAAATCTCAATGCTCTCAGGTTTAGAGGGGGACACCGCTTCTACACATCTGAGAGTTTGTATATTTCATCCCAAACTTTCCACTTGTTTTGAAAATATTTCATACCCTGGTTGTTAATTGCTAGAAACCTCTCGTAGTAGAAGTGGGTATTGACCCTGCTAATGACTCCTGATACATTTAGCGCATTGGAGGTTTTCCATACGAAAGTTATAGTCAATCTAGCTGCGATAAGAATGTGGGGTACTATTGTTCTCTAAGGGATAGGAAAGGAGTCTATCGTTAGGCCTAATAATGCTAGATGTGGTGTTGGATTTGTCAATACTCCAGTAACTCGTGAAATAAGGGAGAATACTGAATTCAAAAAGCTTCTAAAAGATTTGCATGTCCACAATATGTGACTTAAGTTGCCTACATTACCACATTGGCGCCAGCACAGGGGAGACGTATCAAGGTGTCATTCATTTCAATTTATACAGAGTGGGGTAGCTTCTATACGGTGTTTTAAGGCGTTATCCAAGTGACTCACACAATGCAAAACATTTGACATGCTGTCCATTTCTATCTGATCTCACCATAGAGGAGAGTGGGACTCTGACAGGTCCGTCTCTGCACAGTGAGTGGACATGGACCTGGCATCCACCTGCTCAGCAGGGATCAACGGAGCGATCCCCACTGAGCTAGCTGAGTCCATCGAGTAAATCCGCCCCGTGAGAAAGGGGCCTAAGTAAACAGACAAATATAAAAAAAATGTATAAAGAAAATCTTTTCATATACAGTATATTCACAACTTAAATTGTATATGTGTCACCGGCGAAAAAAAAAATAAAATAAAAACTAATTTTTTCGGGTTTGCTGCAGCTAAAATGACTCCATCTGGGAGTGTGTACTAATAAAAATTTGTGGGTAGCTGCGCTAATCTCTGGGTGAATAATTAAATTATCCTTCACATTTACTACACCACTAGTGATATACAACCAATAAGTAATAGCAAAAAACAACTATATTGTAAGCAATATGACAAATAAAGTTACAAAATGTAATATTATCGAATAAAATCATATATGTGAACTATGCAATTTCAAATACAAAATAAAGTGTCCATAAGTTTGTTCAATGCTAATAGGGATGTCTTGCTCATATAGTGGTTCACCCAACTTAAACGTGTCTAAATCCACCTCCTTCCAAAATGCACATTCACCAGAAGGTAGTGTAATATAAGCCTGATAAGTATATATGTCTTATAATTCCTTGTGCGTTTCCTATTATCCTGTATACAGATGACAATGGTCCACTTATTCCCAATTTATTCCACATAGATTCCCTCTCATGCTCTCATGGGGTTAAATGATAGCCATCATTGTGCAACATTCATGTAAAAAAAGGTTTATTTAAATATCATAAAACAATTCCACTCAAATGTGATGGTGCCTTTAGACCGGCACTAAGTCTATCCAGCAATCACTAAGGCCGTGCAGTTGCCGCTCAATGGAGCCAGCGTGTGTTCCAAGCCTCAATCCTGTTGGTGGGATAGGAACCGGAAGTTGCATCACCTTCGCTCCACTAGGCTCAACGTGTTTCGCAATTATACATGCGTCATCAGGATAAATATTTTATGATATTTAAATACACCTTTTTACACAAATGTTGCGCAATGATGGCTATCATTTAATCCCATGAACGCATGAGAGGGAATCTATTTGGATGTCTGAGACAGGATTGTATTGAGGCACAGATCTTGGGATGATCAGAAAATTTCTGCAAAAGGGGCAATGATCTGGTTCCCACCGAAACACTCCTCCATCCCAAAATATATACAAACAAAAAAAATTGGCCCACGGGACTTTGTATGAGGTACGTGTTTGGTGGCTAAAGAAATTTGAAATACACAATTGATAAAAGCAATACAATTTTATTGCATATATATGCACAGGTTGTAGAAATACAAATGATTGCATGTGCTCAATGGCGCATGCTTTAGCTCAAAGGCTGTAATATACATAGTATACAACACAGGCAACGATGGCTATCATTTAATCCCATGAACGCATGAGAGGGAATCTATTTGGATGTCTGAGACAGGATTGTATTGAGGCACAGATCTTGGGATGATCAGAAAATTTCTGCAGATCAGAAAATTTCTGCAGCATTGAAGGTTCCAATGAGCACAGTGGCCTCCATCATCCATAAATGGAAGAAGTTTGGAACCACCAGGACTCTTCCTAGAGCAGACCGCCCAGCCAAACTGAGCAATCGTGGGGAGAAGGGCCTTAGTCAGCGAGTTGACCAATTTAGTCAGCAAGTGCCCGATTTTCACTGTGACAGAGCTCCAGCATTTCACTGTGAAGAGAGGAGAACCTTCCAGAAGAACAACCATCTCGGCAGCACTCCACCTATCAGGCCTGTATGTTAGAGTGGCCAGACAGAAACCACTCCTCAGTAAAAAGGCACATGACAGCCCACCTGGAGTTTGCCAAAAGGCAACTGAAGGACTCTCAGACCATGAGAAACAAAATCCTCTCGTCTGATTGAACTCTTTGACCTGAATGGCAAGCGTCATGTCTGGAGGAAACCAGGCACTGATAATCACCTGGCCAGTACCATCCCTACAGTGAAGATGGTGGTGGCAGCATCATGCTGTGAGGATGTTTTTCAGCGGCAGGAACTGGGAGACTGGTCAGGATAGAGGGAAAGATGAATGCAGCAATGTACAGAGACATCCTTGATGAAAACCTGCTCCCGAGCTTTCTGGACTTCAGAGTAGGGTGAAGGTTCATTTTCCAACAGGACAACAACCCTAAGCACACAGCCAAGATAACAAAGGACTGGCTACAGGACATCTCTGGAAAGATCTGAAAATGGCTTTGCGCCGCTCTCCATCCAACCTGATGGAGCTTGAGAGGTCCTGCAAAGAGGCCTTTGCCCAAAAATAGGTGTGCCAATAGGTGTGCCAAGCTTGTAGCATCATACTCAAAAAGACTTGAGGCTGTAATTGGTGCCAAAGGTGCTTCAAGAAATTATTGAGCAAAGGCTGTGAATACTTATATACATATGATTTTTTTTTTGTTTTTTATTTTAATACATTTGCAAAGATTTTAAACAAACTTCTTTCACGTTGTCATTGTGGGGTATTCTTTGTAAAATTTTGAGGAAAAAAATGAATTTTATCCATTTTGGAATAAGGCTGTAACATAAAATGTGGAAAAAGTGAAGCGATGTGAATACTTTCTGGATACACTGTATCACTGGGGCGGCTTCATTGCAAAATGCACAGAAGTCTCCTGGTCCATTTCAGGTCCGAATTCAGCCAAAAATTTGGACTGAAATCTGACCTGAAATGGTGAACAGGGACCAGAGATGTATAGTAACGAAGTAGAACTACTTAAGTACTGTACTTAAGTACCGAAATGCGGTATCTGTACTTTCCTAGAGTAGAACTTTTTTCTCCTACTTCTACTTTTACTTCACTACATTTTTTCGATGATTTTGATACTTCTACTCAAGTATTTTTTTTTTGTGCTGCATAGTTACTCGTTACTTTTAAAAAAATTACCACTGCCAGAGCAGTAGATGGCAGGTTGCATAAAGCTCAAAAAAATGTGTATAATGTCATTTGTAAATCAGCGCATACGAAAATAAAGGCTGTGTATAATAAAAGCTGCTATACCAAATCTTTCCAATAAAAAGAAAATATGAAACAAACAAATAAATGGTGCTACAGCGCTTAAAGTGCATCAAGAAACTACTAACAAACACAGGTTAATCATTTGAATAAATCATTTGAAATAATAAAAACAATATGATGTTCAAACTTTTGACTTATTTCTTTAATAACTACATAACACAGTACTTGTACTTCTACTTTCAGTACTTGAGTAGAAATTTTTTTTCAAAACTACTGGTACTTTTTACTTTTAGTACTTAAGTAGCAAATTTTTTGAAAAAACTACTTGCAATACTTAAGTAAAAAAAATGTTGAATACTTTAGTACTTCTACTTAAGTAACTTTTTCTGCGAGCACTTCCACTTCTACTCAAGTAATTTTTTGATCGAGCACTTGTACTTTTACTCAAGTAGAAATTTCGAGTACTTTATACAAGTCTGACAGGGACACACTGGACCTCTGCTGTGAGCCACTCAGTGAACCCAGCCTAAAGGGGGGTACACACTAGTAGAAAATCTGCCGAAAATTCCCATCCGAGGTAAAATCATACGATTTTCAGCTAGTGTGTACACAACTTTCAACTTATCTGTTACAATGAACATTACTAAAAGGTTAAAAGAGTTGGATAGTACAGTTGTGGGCGCCCCTCCAAAGACGTGCAATGGTCCTCAAGTATCTAGGCATTAGCAGACTGTGGACTCCCATGGCTAATTGATCTCACAGGTAACTATGATAACTGGTGCTGAATTAATTTACCTGATCATTATTGCTCCCCCCCCCCCCCCAACATAAAAGCGGCATTAAACTCAAAAGCAAACATTTATTACATTGCAGCATACTAATTTTTAGATGTGATGGTTGCATTAGTTTTCTTTTTATGTTTTCTTTCCTTTATTTTCACCTGGTGAACTAGCCAGATAAGCTGCTATTTTTCAACCGAACAAGCTCTCTTGCAAATGTAGCAATTAAAGTGTTGAAACATATCATTTATTACTGACAGGAGGGCTTACAATCATCAACTTTTATTTTTTCATGTAAAAACGTAATTTCAAAAGGAAAAAACAAAACCTGTTGCTGTAACTGCTTGTGTAACTGCAGTGTGAGCTGGAGTTTGGATTCAGTTTGTTAGTGTATCTAAATCACCTAGTGCATCTAACATACCCCTCTACCAGACTGACAATGGCTGCTGTCCAGAGGTGTCTCAGTTGCTCCTTTATCCAGAGTGGGGGCACTCTAATGCCCCATACACACGCGTCGATAGTTGGCCGTGAATTTTCGGCCAAAGTCCGATCGGCCGATTTTCGGCTTGTTAGTATGATGCTTTCGACAACCAACTTCGACTTTTCGGCCAAATAAAATCTGGTGTGCAGGCTATAAAATTTTTGTTGGCCATCAACACAACGGCCGATTTTCCGTCAGTCAGTACAGATTTTAAGACAGGAGGTGTATTATTGGCCAGATCACCAGGTGAAAACAGAGGGAAAAAAAGAAAACGTATGCAGCCACCACGTCTAATGATTGGTGAGCTGCAATGTATTACATTTTTGGTTTTTGGTTTAATAACCCTTTAAGCCAGTGCCAGAGTAGTATTGGCTTACAACCCTCTCAGATGTTCATAGACATAAATATATGTCTTCAGTAAGCCAAGGTTGCATGTTGTAGTCTGTAAACAAAAATAAATGTCTTTGGTCAGTCAGACCATTCCAGCTCGTCCCATCATTTTCTACAGTCTGTCTAAAATGGTTTGAGTGATTTTGCCTTTGCTCACCTTCTCTATGAACATGTTTGCACAGGCTTACTTAAGCAGGTAATCCTTTAATTAGGGTAAGTAGCAGATTTTCATTGCACTTGAAAGAAATGTCATTTTGACAGATGAGATGATTGGGCTGTGCAAGCTATAGTTCAGTATATGAATATTATGCTGTCTTTATAGGGAATTACAAATCTAAAAATCTAAAGAATAGTGGGTTCATCTCATCACTCCCATATCTCTGTCGGCACCATCCCTATTGATTTCTGAAAACCACCTCTTCTTCCAACCCAACATCAATCCGGTGAAAGAAATATTTACGGGACTTTTAATGTGCCTTTCAGAGAAAATACAATACATATACAGTACTTTTTCCAAAAAATGATACCTTTATTACAACAAAAAAACAATAAAAGCATAAGGTTTACTTAAAGGCTACGTTCACATGTGGGCGCAGCGGATCACGGGCAGAATTGCTGCGATTCTGCCTCCGATCCGGAAATCATTGCAAATCGCGGGACGCCTGTGCGATGCCCTTGATTTGCAATGGCACCCCAAACGCTATGCGAGGTTGCCGCGATTTCCGCCTGGCGAATCGCGGTAACATCGCGCAAACAGAATAACGGGACACATGACGCACAAAAGAAGCTCTTGTACCTTTTTTGGGCGTCATGCGTCCCGCGATTCTGTTTGCGCGATATTACCGCGATTCGGCAGGCGGAAATCACTGCAACATCGCATAGCATTTGGGGTGCCATTGCAAATCACGGGCATCGCACAGGCGTCCCGCGATTTGCAATGATTTCCGGATCGCAGGCAGAATAGCAGTGATTCTGCCCGTGATCCGCTGCGCCCACATGTGAACGTAGCCAAAAGATTAGGTGGTTTTCAGGAATTACAAATCTCACTTATAGACTAAGACTAAAGCCTCGTACACACGATCAGATCATCGGACGAATAATCGTCTGTTTTTTGTTGCATGCTAATCTCATATCGAAAGTGAAGAGGTTACTTAACATACAAAAATTTTGGTACGACAGAATACAACTTCAGAAGTGATGTCATGTGTTGAATTGTTTTGTATGTGTTCTTTCATTTCTGAGCATGACTAGTCTTGCTCTTACAATTTTTTTCGGACGAAAACTGTACTAATTAAAGCAAAATCAGACGTTTTGTTCATGTACGATAAAAAATGTATAGCCTGAGCCTTCAGTTTTTTTTGTCCGAAAAGTAGGAATCAGCTGTCGAATGCACTATACTAATGGATCAGAAAATCGGCAGATCGTTCGATGTACAAAATTTTACTTCCGATTTTCTTATCATGTGTACGGGCCTTCAAACTAAAAAGCTTTTTCTTAATATTCCCAATGATGTTGGGAACATTTCAGACATAAAAGGATACTGAAATTAAAAAAAAGGTGTAAATTAAGTGTAGCAGGTAGGTGCTAGGTAAAATATATTGGGCTTTGTCTGCCTAACAGCAGAGCCATGATTTATTTTTGTCAGGTAGGTTGTCATGGCTTCCAGGTGTGTCTGCTGAGAGGGGAGTCTCCCCACTGGCTCTGTGAGAGGCTTCTCATAGGGCAGTGGAGGAAACCTAATCAGGGACACATTCAGGCTTGTAACTACCCCAGAAGGCAGATTCTGCCGCAGAGGATTCTGGGAGTGTGTATAAGTTTGAGGGGAGTGCATGACTCATGGTCTTTGGCGGGAATCAGAGTCCCAGGAGGGAGAGTATGGCTGTCTCCCCTCCTGTCAGAGGAAGTGGATGTCTCTGGGTGCTGCCTGAGAATCCAGAGGGTGCTGAGTTGAGCTGAAGGGGATCCGGTGTGCCGAGAACCAGCGGAGAGAGAGAGGGGTCCAGTCCCACACACACACGGGTCGTGAGTACTGCAGATTGCCCCTGGGGTTAGCCTAGTGTTAGAGGGGACCACTCCAGAGAAGGTTCTAGGATCCAAGTGTCAGCTAGCTGTAAAGGGGGTGCCTAGTCAGAGGACCCTGAAGTTCGAACGGGTACCTAGTCAGAGGACCCTGAAGGGCTGTAAAGGGGGCACCCGCAGTTTGGGCCCTGAAGAGTCATTGTACAGTGTGGAGTTTACCAGTTGAAAGTTGCAGCAGCACAGGAATTGACAAAAGAGCTACCTCAAGCCAGCGTAGTGCTGGAGGGAGCCAGTCAGTGACTTTTGAGCGAAGCAGTGTCAGGAGTCAAGTATTCTAAAGTCCTGGATCTTCTGAAAACGAGTCGAGGTTCCAGCACAGTTTTCAGTGTCACATTGTATTCAAGCGTCAGGAAGTGTTGGCTAGTGTCGGCTGGCGTCAAGACAGCGCTAATAGGCATTTCTTGCCAAAAGAGTCCCAAAAGTGTACCTAGTTGAGCCAGAGGAGTATCCAACTAATTCCCTTCTCCCATCCCCTAAATACAATAAAACAACCAAACCAAAGATGCCGGAATTGTCATTGTCTCAGTTCTCACACCTGGGGTCAAGCTCACATGGGCTGGAGAGGTAACCGGTAACAATCGCAGACCCACCTCAGGCTCAAAGCCTGGAAAACCTGCTACATAAGTAAAAAATAGAAATGGACTACATGTGTCAGAAATTAAATTGTTTGCTTCACCTCACAGTAACCAATTAGTGTCTTGATTAAACCAATTAAAAGGCACTGATTCAGAAGGTTTGAATATTCAAAGTGATCGTGTAACACAACCTTCTGTAAATAATTTTTAAATGGAATAAAGCAGTAGTCTCCAAACTGTGCCCAGCGAGTCGGATGGGGCTCTTTGCTTGCCTTTACCTGGGCCTTGTACCATTCCATCCACTGACACCAATGGTGGATCACCATTTCTCCCATTAACAACAAAAATGGGGCACTATTCTTCCCACTGACACCAATATGGGGCACTATTCCTCTCATGAATAACAACAATGGGGCACTAATACTGATACTAAGAAAGTGGCACTATCCCTCTCACTAAAACCAAAAAACCAAAGATGGGGCATGGTTTAGTCCCACTGACACCAGGGCATTTTCTATTCCCATTGGCCACAGTCCGGCCCCCCTAAAATCTGAGAGACATTAAACTGGCCCTTTGTTTAGAAAGTTTGGAGACCCCTGGAGTAAAGAAAGGCTAGCCATAAACGTATATTTTTCAATTCACACTAAACAGTGTGGATTAAGTGATCTCCCCTGCTGGCTTTTGAAGTCAGCAGCCAGCAGTACACGTGGCTGGTGAATACCCAAATAGTGACTACATTTGATTGGATGACTATACCACTGTCAGGGAAGAAGTCCAAGAAGTACTGGCAAATATGCCAATGCCCAATATGGTCGCCCTAAGTCACGCATGCGCATTAGCATTTGGCTTCTAACCTTGCTCCTGCTTACTCTTCTGTCAAGATCCACCAGCACCTCCAGAGTACCTTTCACTGTGACCACCTTCTCTACCCATGGGTGTCCTTGCATCTGGTTTCATCAGGCAGCTTCCCCGGCAGGCAACCCATGCATCTTTGGGCATAGCACCCTCTGTCACCACCTTCAGGGGTATTCTGCACTCAGTCGCAAGGGGAGCCTTCTCATCACCACCGTCTCCAGTCAGGTATGTGACGTAAGGGACGTGCAGCCAGGAGAGGCAGAGCCTAGAACATTAAAAAAAATACAAATAAAAAAAAGATCGAGCTTCAAGGGTCATAGTTTGGCGACCTGGGGTAAAAAAGATTTGGGGGGTATGTAGCTGAAGTCCTACACCACCACTGGTCAAAATGTGGGGCTCCTAGCACCTATGGTTCAGGCGATATGGGGCTCCTTGCGCAGCCTGTCAGAAGCGACATACTGCACGGCAAGTTTAAATACAAGCTGGCGCGCGCTGTTTGCAGCACACTGAGAGGATAAGCTCACTCACTGGACAGCTTGAAGCCTTAGACCAATGGTAAAGCACCATTGGTCCAAGGTGTCCAATACAAATGCTGCAGTGGAGGCTCTCCTCTCACTGCAGCGTCATAGAAGACAAATGCTCCCTTCCAGCCCAGCCCTCCTAACTACAAGGAAAAAACATAGGATTTATGGGTGTAAGGTTTACCCATAATCATATGTTTTTCTCATGCAGTTAAGAGGGAGAATCTGCTGTTGCTAAAACTTTTTTAATTAAGCAAAATAATATTTTATTATACTATATCGTATAACATACTAATTTATTGTTTATCTATTTACTGTGAAATTACTGGTTTGAAGTTATAACTTCAAACGTCAGTAATTTGTCCATTAGGCCACCTGCTTGAGTACTGTTTTTGAAAATATAGTAAATTACCTTAAAAACAATATATAATAATTATTTGTATATTAATTACTTATGGTAATTAACCGCTTGCCACCCAGGCCAATTCTGACATTTCTCTGTTACATGTAAAAAGCATAATTTTCTTGCTAGAAAATTACTCAGAACCCTCAAACATTATATATTTTTTTTAGCAGACATCCTAGTGAATAAAATGGTGGTGGTTGCATCTTTTTAAGTATTGGTATTTGCGCAGAAATTTTTCAAACGCTTTTTTGAAAAAAAAACTGTTTCATGAATAAAAAAAAAAACCAAAACACTTTTTTTGTATAATGTGAAATATGATGTTACGTTGTGTAAATAGATACCTAACATGTCACGCTTTAAAACTGCGCATCAAAATGTAATCTTTAGCCAATTGGCTTACACTTAAAAACTCGTGTGTTAGGACGCAGGCATTCAATTAGATCCCCCCAGACAAATAAGTGTCTGGTGAAAAGAATCTATTGGCCGCTCTGGCCAGCTCAAAAGTCCTGAACACTGCTCCCTCCAGTCCTTCCTGACTGAGGCACCCTCTTTACACTTCAGGGTCAACACTGGCATCCCTTTGCACTTGCTCCTGCACTGGCTAGCTAGCTCCTGGATCCCCTTGACCTTCCCCGGAGTGGTCCTCTCTCACTAGGCAGACCCCCAGGGGCAGTTTACAGTACTCACACACTGGGAATGCTTACCTTAAACTTGACCCCTCAGCTCCGCTGGTCCTCTGCACACCGGATCCTCTCTGCAGCTCAGCTCAGCCCTCGATCTCCACAGGCAAGCCAACTGGGACACCCGATTCTTCTGACAGGAGGAGAGACAGCCGTACTCTCCCTCCTGGGACTCTGCTTCCCACCAAAGACGCTGCATCATGTGCTCCCCTCAAACTTATATCCACTCTCAGAATGCTGTGTGGCAGAATCTGCCTTTCTGGGGTAGATACAGGCCTGAGTGTGCCATTGGCTGGGTTTCCTCCACTGCCCAATGAGAACCCTCTCATGGAGCACAGTGGGGAGACTCCCCAGTCACAACAGCCACACCGGGGAGACATGACAGCCCAGCTGAAAATCATGGCCCTGCTGATAAGCAGACAATGCTCACTATACTTTACCTAGCACCTACCTTGTAGGGTGCTACATTTTTTTTCTGCATTCTGTAACAGCCCTGTGAATGCTGAGATTTCACTGGTTAAGTACAGGGCTGTTACAGAATGTAGAAATAAAAAATAAAAACGACATTGTGCTGAGCATAGCTCTATATACAGTATCTCACAAAAGTGAGCACACCTCTCACATATTTGTAAATGTTTTATTATATCTTTTTATGTGACAACACTGAAGAAATAACACTTTGCTACAATGTAAAGTAGTGAGTGTAAAGCTTATACAACAGTGTAAATTTGCTGTCCCCTCAAAATAACTCAACACACAGCCAATAATGTCTAAACCGCTGGCAACAAAATTGAGTATACCCCTAAGCGAAAATGTCCAAATTGGGCCCAACTAGCCATTTTCCCTCCCCGATGTCATGTGACTTGTTAGTGTTACAAGGACTCAGGTGTGAATCGGGAGCAGGTGTGTTAAATTTAGTGTTATAACTCTCACACTCTCATACTGGTCACTGGAAGTTAAATATGGCACCTCTCATGGCAAAGAACTCTCTGAGGATCTGAAAAAAAGAATTGTTGCTCTACATAAAGATAGCCTAGGCTGTAAGAAGATTGCCAAGACCCTGAAAATGAGCTGCAGCACAGTGGCCAAGACCATATAGTGGTTTAACAGGACAGGTTCCACTCAGAACAGGCCTCGCCATGGTCGACCAAAGAAGATGAGTGCACGTGCCCAGCGTCAAATCCAGAGGTTGCCTTTGGGAAATAAATGTATGAGTGCTGCCAGCATTGCTGCAGAGGTTGAAGGGGTGGGGGGGGTCAGCCTGTCAGTGCTCAGACCATACGCCGCAAACTGCATCAAATTGGTCTGCATGGCTGTCGTCACAGAAGGAAGCACAAGAAAGCCTGTTTGCTGAAGACAAGCAGACTAAGGACATGGATTACTGGAGCCTGTGGTCTGATGAGACCAAGATAAACTTATTTATTTGGTTCAGATGGTGTCAAGCGTGTGTGGTGGCAACCAGGTGAGGATTACAAAGACAAGTGTGTCTTAGCTACGGTCAGGCATGGTGGTGGAAGTGTCATAGTCTGGGGCTGCATGAGTGCTGCCGGCACTGGGGAGGTACAGTTCATTAAGGGAACCATGAATGCCAACATGTACTGTGACATACTGAAGCAGAGCACGAGCCCCTCCCTTTAGGGACTGGGCCGCAGGGCAGTAATCCAACATAACGAACCCCAAACACACCTTCAAGATGACCACTGCCTTGCTAAAGAAGCTGAGGGTAAAGGTGATGGACTGGCCAAGCATGTCTCCAGACAGAAAACCTATTGAGTATCTGTGGGGCATCCTCAAACCGAAGGTGGAGGAACGTAAGGTCTCTAATATCCACCAGCTCCATGATGTCGTCATGGAGGAGTGGAAGAGGTGGCAACCTGTGAAGCTCTGGTGAACTTCATAACCAAGAGGGTTGTCACGTACCTGAAAGGAGACTGAATTGACGAGGTCGGCCTCTCTTATATCTCCCGCCCAAGCCCCACTGAGGAGGGACACGAGTGCCTGTGGGTGTTGATTGCAGAACCTGCAGCATGGAATGTGATTCCGAGGAGGCTGTGGAACCAGAGAAGCAGGAACAGCAGGTATGTTCGGAGGACTGGTCCTGGCTAAAGGGGCACTCCACTTATGCTGATGGTTCTGGATAGGCAGCTTGTCAGGATTCCGGAGGCTGGAACACACAGCAGTGTATGGGGATGGTACAGCAGACAGCCAGGCAAGCACTTGAGTAGCACCGAGAGCCAGGATCAAAGGCAGGAACAGAGTCTCAGGAATAGCCGGGGTCATTAACAGGCGGGCAGCAAGGTACCAAGTTATGTGCAGAGCCAAAGTCAGGAACGGAGCCGGGTCAAAAGTTAACAGAAAGGCAGAAGCGGAATCCAAGGTCAGGTCAAGAACACACCAGGTCAGCAACGGGAAAGCATGCAGGAACAATCAGGACACAGGGCACAGCTGAACATCAGTCATCAAAGGAAATGGGAATGAGCTCCCTTTAAATAGCCCGTCTTGCACCAAGAGTAATTGTGCCTGTGCGAGTGCCCATTTGCTTTCCTGAATTCTCGCGCGCATGCGTGTGCCTGTTAGCCATTCTTCTGGAAATACCCTGCGCATGCGGATATTTATCCGCCAGACGTCTCTCAGGGATTCCCTGACAAGGGTTAAAGCAGTGCTGGAAAATAATGGTGGCCACACAAAATATTGACACTTTGGGCCCAATTTGGACATTTTCTTTTAGGGGTGTATTCACTTTTGTTGCCAGCAGTTTAGACATTAATGGCTGTGTGTTGAGTTATTTTAAGGGGGCAGCAAATTTACACTGTTATACAAGCTGTACACTCACTACTTTACATTGTAGCAAAGTGTAATTTCTTTAGTGTTGTCACATGAAAATATATAATAAAACATTCACAAAAATGTAAGGGGTGTACTCACTTTTGTGAGACACTGTATATATATATTTATAAAGCTATGCTAAGCACAGTGTTTATTTTTTATTTCTTCATTCTGTAACAGCCCTGCAGTTGACCAGTGAAATCTCAGCATTTACAGGGCTGTTACAGAATGAAGAAATAAAAATTAAAAATCTGCTGTCCAATAGATTCTTTTCACCAGACCCTTTTTTGTCTGGGGGAAATCTGATTGAATGCCGTCGTGCTAACGGTGGGTTTTTAAGCATAAGCCAATTGGCTAAAGATTCAATTTTTCATCTCACAGCGCATGGTTACACTGTAGGGGTTTATTCACTAAATGGTGATGTGGGGGTTTATTCACTAAATGTTTATGTGGGGTTTATTCACTAAATAATGTGGGGGTTGTGTCTGGCTCTGATACTAGCCAGTGCCTCACCAGCCACTGACCTCACCGCACGTCCCTGGACTATACATAAACGGTCAAATGCTCTCAATACACCCCTGAATCGCCATATCCACAAAGGACACCTGATGTCTGTAGTCTTCACAACATAAGAAATTCCACCATGAGGGGGCCTCAGAGCATGTAGGGTTTAGGAATACACAAAAGACACTTCGTTTTGCTGTATTAATGGTACCAACGTTTATTAAAATCCACCAAAACACTCACCAAACGTTGTATAAAAACTTACATGTCACTCTGTGTTACAAGGGAATGTTTCCAACCATCAAGATGGCCAACCTCCGACGCATTTCGTCATGAAGATGTCATCAGGACGACGTCATCAGCTCAGAAATTGGCTGAATCAGATTAAATTTGAGCCCTGTATGTGTGGCTTAAGGGATGAAGGACCTTCAGAAGCCTCCAGCATATAGTATGGGCCCTTTATTATAATATACTTTTTAGCATTACTGTGGTCTTCACTCTCTATTTACAGACATTGTTATCTCACAGAGATTGAGAAAAGGAAGTCTTTACCTCTAACCATATTTTGTAGAATACCCCTCTTGCACTTTTTTAGTCATTTTGCTATCTACTTCAAAGCACTGAAAACAGATTTCCAAATGAATTTTTTTTACAGGCATTAGGGGACATGTGGCATCAAGCAAGTAGCAACTTGGATCCAGGAAGACGTCACTCCAACGAAACGTACGTAGAGCGTCATCACGCCACATCCGCCCTCGTGGAACGCATATCCGGCCCGTGGAACGCACGGCGTCCCGGAAGTGCGCTTCTATTGCCGTTTACATGCTGTTTTTTCTTTCTTGTTTGTGAGTACCCCTTTTTTTGATTGAAATAAAGCAATTTTAAAGCGGTACTACTCTATGTGAGCCTTCTTCCCCCACATATACCTTATACCCGTGGACCCTAACCCCAAAGGACCTTGGTACGCAGGACTCGGGGAGAATATTGGACCACCCTAGTAACCAGAGAAGGGGACCCCAGGAATATTTACCTAAGGCCTGATACCCCTGTAGGGGTGTTCAACTCTGGTGAGTGCGGTCCAAGGGGTGCGGGGAGCACTAAATTGTCACCGACATCCGAGCACCTCTAAAAATTCTCCAATAGAGCACCTGCACTCAAGTCACGTTTTGCTCTCTCTCTTTAAGAAGGGTATCCCATTGTGGGACCACCCTCCCTCCTTTTTGACTTTTCTAGTCATTACGGACTTATCATTACTTGGACTATTTGTGTCAGATTTTAGAGTGGTTTTATAAGATTTTTCATTTTGTGTCTATTTATGATACTATTTATTGTATAGTACCTTGTTTTACACTTCACAGTATTGTATTTCATATTTCTTATATATTTTTCTAACACTTCACAATATTGCAATTTTTAGTGGATCCAACTCAATTGATTTTCCTACCAATTTTTTAGCGATTGCCCTATTTATCAGGCTGACACTTCTTCTACACTACTATATCAATTTTACCTTTATTCACATTTTTTCACATTGGACTTTCCATCTTTTCTTTTTTCTTTCTTCAATTGTTTTAGCACCATCATATACCCCTCACAGGGTTGGATCACTTATTATAATTAAATTTACCTTCACCAGTCACCTTTAATGCGATTGACACTTTATTAACATTTACAGTGGAGAGACACATTTTATATATATATTTATGTAGTATCATTGTAAGACACACGGAATATTTAATTTAATATATTTTGGCAGCGCCATACACCTCTCCTGTTATTTTATCATTCTACTATATTTCTAGGAATATAGTGTATAGGTGGGCTGCAGCCAGTATTTATTATATCAGAGGCTTAAAATTATCCTAAGCGCGGATTTCCCATTTTTCAACCTTGGAGATTGTATATGCTATGTTGATGTGTGTTGTATCACACCAGCTTTGTGAGTACTTTGTACATCTTTTAATATTTTAAATAAATGGTTTTATGGTAATGCACTAGGTCGGTGCGCCCCTCTTTTTTCTTTTTTGTCTTATCTCATAAATAAGCATGAGCCATGCAAGCAAGGGCAGTCAGGTGGAAGATGGAGATGCAGGTTTTGATTGCTGCCCTCTTTTCATTACATGCTCCTGATGGCTGCATCCTGTCTGCTCGGCTTACAATCTCCACACCCTGCACTCTGTGAGTTACAAACTCCGGCACTCTGTGAGTTACATATTCCTGACCCTTGACCTCTGCGACCCCTGCACACTATATGTTACATATTCATGACCCCTGCACTTTGTACGCTAACTACACTTGATCCATACATGCTGTGCACTGCATTCTTCTATATCCCACTGACAACAACATTAAGGCATTCTTACTCGTGTTTACCACCAACATCTTAGCATTCCTCCTTCCCATTGACCACCAAGCATTGATGGTGGTCAAATTTTTTTTTCCCTCTAACCACCAACAGGGGCATTTTTTCCTCCAACTCACCACCAATTTTGGCAACCACTGACCACACACACACTAGGCCATTTCCCCCCACTGACTACCAGCTCCAGACATGTGTTTTTTCCTCCCACTGATGCCAGGACATTTTTTTCTTGTCTGCTGCCCTCTGTACTCTATTTTATACTTTGCATGGTCATACCCACTACATTCTTTATGCAACGTAGTACATTACACTGACCTAACATATCTCTATATAATATTTTGTTTGTTGCCTAATTCTTATCACAATGTCCATTTTCTCAACAGTTGCTGTGTAGTTTTCAACAAATTTCAATTCTTCTTTAAGGTAGAGAAGATGGTAGTTCTCTGTCTATATTATTATTTTTTTTTCTTTTTTGAATGATCTCTTCATTTTGTGTGCCTGTGAGACTCTGGCTCATTGCAGAGTTTATTGTAATGTGCAATGAGCAGTTCTTGTATAAATATTTTGTGTGTATAAAGTCTGTACCGTATATGGTTTAAGTAGGCTTATGGCACTTTTCCACTGCAAGTACCGGCTCGGCTCTACTCGGCCCTGCTTGGCCCGGTTTGCTTTTCCACTGCTGGTACCGCATGGTACGGTGTTGGAACGGTTCGGTACGGTACGGTATGGTTTGCTTTTCCACTAAAGTAGTACTAAAGTTAAGTGGGTGGGATAACAATGGGGTGGGTGGGATTCTCTGACCAATCAGTGGCTAGAAGTGACTGCATGCAAAGGATTGTGGGATATGGTACCAGTTATGGTACCTGTTGGAACCACAATCGAGTAGGTACTGTTTTTTCAGAGCCGTACCGTACCGTACCGTTCGGTTCCATGCAGTGGAAAAGCGCCGCCATACCGTACCGTACCGAACCGTTCCGACACTATACCATGCGGTACCAGCAGTGGAAAAGCACAAAAGCGTGCCGAACCGTTCGGTTCCATGCAGTGGAAAAGCACCATTAGACCCTATTTAATCATGTCCTTTATGCCAATACTCAGTGCAATGTAGTCACGCCCAATCTTCACCACAACATGTAAAGCATGCTGCATTTCTCTTCTCTTTTCCAAATGTCCCTGTTTCTGATGTTAGGAGATATAGTTACATATTGTATGCCACACTATCCCTAGCTTCCCCTCCCCACACAAAACCAGCATCAAACAAGGTCACTGCAGTCACTTCTCTGGCTGCTTTGCAACCAAAAATGTACTGTGCTTATACCGAATATGCAGACAGTTATTTATTAGGTAGAGTGAGAAAAGAAAGATGCTGCAGGGTTATTTCAGATTAACTAACCATTTCAAATTATCCCAAGTTGTTGGGGAGTGATTAGTTAGTGTTGAAGCATATATTTTTTTAATATTGGATATATGCGCTTTACATTTTGCTAAGTGTAAAGGATTATTTTCTAGCAACTTGAAATTGAGGAACCTTTCTCTATAAAGTTGTTCAGTCTAGTTTAAAATTGATATTTTGCTCTGCACACCAGCAAGACCTTTTTATGGAAATGACTATAGATAAATATTTAAACAATGCTTCTTTAGCTGACCCTTATCTTAAGTAGACAGTTGAGGGAAGAAGTTTTCAATCTCTTCATCAAGAATGTCAAACTTCAAAGATCATTTTTTTGGTTAGTTAAGTGTTCACTTACCCTGAGTACTCGCACTATACAATTGTTTCTTTTTGCACAGCATGTGAAAAACCAAATACCCAAAAGAGACACAAATCTATAAAGTTGTATGTTTGTTAAAATCAATATAACGTATTCCCCTGTACAGCAGCACTTGGACTGGGAAACAGAGGTGCTGCACTAGGGTCCAACTAGTTGTGCTGTAGTGCTCAAAATGCTGACAGGGAACGTTCGACTGGAGGAGAGATCAGAGTGAATATAAGGATGACTCTTTAGGCTCCATTCACACCTGGGCGTTTTCAGCTCCAAAAACGCTCAAAAGAAATGTTTCCAAAACGCCCAACAAGTAAAACCCCATTCATTTAAATAGCCCCTGTTCACATCTGAGCGTTTTAACGCCTGAAGCAAAACGCCCAACGCTCAAAAAAGTACATGAGCTTCTTTTTGGGCAGATTACAGGCGTTTTCCATTGGTCTCTAGTCAATCTAAAAACGCCTGTAAAACGCCTGCAAAAACGCCCATAAAAACTCCTGAAAAAAACGCCTGAAAAAACGCCTGAAACAAAAACGCCCAGGTGTGAATGGAGCCTAATTATCCTGTTGCTGTGCTTTTACCATCCAGTCAGAAAATGAGGGTAGGTATATGACCAGGGTGTATTCTAAACTGCAGTAGAGAAAAATATTGTCACCAACCTGACTCTTGTCTTCTAGGGCTGTATATATCACAGGGATGATGGACAGACATACAAAGTCTTTTTCCATTTAAAACAGCTCCCATATACTGCATATATTTTACAGGAGTATCAAGCTGTTTGCCTGTTGTTCAGCTTTACAACAGTAAGCCAAACCTGTAATTAGATGCAAGATGAGTTGTTCTGTTTTCATAACTATTATTATTTTAGCAATATAATTAAAATAAAATACCTAATATATACATTTTTTAAGTTTAAAAATTTTTCAAAGTCTTTAAGACATACATTTATCCAGCATCCACCTATGCTGTGCCCATATGCCATATGATAAACATATGACTGTCATTGGCAGAAGCAATTACTTTGACACTCCCATAATATGACAAACATAGTAAATTCTTATATGCTTGAAATACATGGTTATTACATAGGACCAATAATAACCATTAAGACCCATGGTGGAAGGAATGAAAGAAGAACCATCTTTGTGTATGGGTTATAAATGACGATGACTAGCATCCCACCATTGTTTTGGGAGAGAGAAAAAAAGTACAATCTGCAGCACCTTATAGATTTATTAAGAGAGTTACAGACTCATCAGATTACAACAGTTTCGGATCTGTAAGGATCCTTCATTATTTATAACAAGCATCAACGAAGGATCCTTACAGATCCGAAACTGTTGTAATCTGATGAGTCTGTAACTCTCTTAACTCTCTTAAAAAATCAATAAGGTGCTGCAGATTGGACTTTTTTTTTTCTATACATTGGAGTTTGGTTGATCTCCGTTGTCTGCTTTGCCCCTGAAGGACCTGGTGTTTGCTGGGTGTGTGCTGCCCTGACCAGCTTATATATATATATATATATATATATATATATATATATATATATATATATATATATACACTGTGCATATGTATATATACATATACTGTACATACACACAATCACACTATATACACAAACAGTATATAGATAGATAGATAGATAGATAGATAGATAGATAGATAGATAGATAGATAGATAGATAGATAGATCTCTATCTATATCTATATCTATATATATATATATATATATATATATATATATATATATATATATAAAATAAACACACCAATGCTGGGTTTCCCTTATTCTGTTAAACTGTGTCCATGTTATGCATATGACAGCAACAAGGCCCTCATTGAGAATATAAAGCCCTAGCAATGATTTATGACATAAAGTGATCAGGTCATATAAGGTTATCCTGCATCTAAAGAATTTGGAATGTTGTTCCCATAGCATTCTCAGAGGAAGCGAGATAAGATTTGCTTTAAAAGCAAATAGGACATGAAAAACAAGCCTGTATTCTTTATAGGTGACCACAGGGTTTAGATGAGTAGTGCCTCGGGCAAACTACCTATGAAAAGAATAGAAGGTGCTGCACAGCTCAGTCTGCATGTGAAAAGGACAAATATTGAGCAATGCAGAAAGATGTTATTCATGGACATGTCCATCAGTGTTTCCATACACAAACTATTTTAGTTGACATTTCTTGAGGCAGCAAACAAGGACACCCCTTGCTGGTGCTCACTGAACCAGACCTGAGAACCACAGCCAAACAAATATTATAATAAGCCAGTTACCACTGATAAAACATGCAATCTGTTATTTGTGCCAATATTTATACTAATGAGAATGATTATTGAGGCTGCACAGAGGTGGTGATGTGCTTCTATACGGAGGTAGGAATGGTGGACTGTATACTATGTACTGCACTATGGAGAAGTAAAGAACATTTTCATTTTCTTTTTACTAGTAATGCATGGTTGCTTCATGTTTTGGTTATGTCTGTTTTAGGTGTGCTTACAGTGGTATTAAACTCAATACATTACAGTTTAACAATTCTTAGAGGTTGTGGCTGTATTTATTTTCATTTTTTAGTTTTTTTTCCCTTTATTTTCACCTGGTGACCCAACTAGTAAATCTGTTATTTTTCAACTTCCCTACTGCTGAAGGACAGGAAAATGCCAATCTGTAAAATGTGCTGGCATACTAAGTCAAACAATTTGCATGCCACCCAGGGCCGCTGTTTAAATCAGGGGGGCTCCCTCAACCGCGCCCCACCACTGACCATACCCCCTGTCTCCACCCACTGAGTCATTTGCATCCAGAGACCTGGGCACACCCAGTGACTGTGTCCCAATAGAAAACAAATGGAAACTGGCACGGGGATGCATGCAACAGTTAGTGCATTTCCGTGCTGGTAAAATAGGGCCCTGTACAGGAGATGCAAATCTGCAAAGCTTCCGGCTTCTATTGGATGAGCAGGCTGAAAAGGGTCATGACCAAAAAAGGTCTGCTGACCGACTCCTGATCAGTGCTCTCAGCCAATGGATGAGAGCACTGACCAGAGTGTTATGGCGGTCCCCCTTTCAGCACAACAGGGGCGATTGCTGTACTAACATTGGGTTGTTAGTACAGCGGCTCCGGCCTGAGCTGTCAGTTTTTTTCATTCAACCGGCTGGGTTGAAAAAACAAAACTAGTAGTGTGTATGGGGCTTAAAACAGGAGGTATGTTTCTGGTCAGATCAGCAGGTGAAAATAAAGGGAAAAAAAGGAAACAAATGCAACCAACACATTTAGGCCTCTTTCACACAGCTGCTCCAATTTTTTCTTCCGCTCCGGCACTTTCTTTTTTTTCACGGACACGGATGATACTTGTGTCATCCGCTCCGTATGTCTGCATATCATCCCATCCGTTTGCGGATGATATACGGACATAATGTATGTCTATGGGGATTGCGGATGTCAGCGGATGACACCGCTGACATCCGATTTTGCATCCGTTCCGTTTTTTAAACGGAAGAAAAGTAGGGTTCTAGTCCGTTCCAAAAAACGAACAGAACTGAAAAGACACAAATCGGATGTCAGCGGATGGTCATCCCATGCCATTCGCAATCCCATTGACATGCATTATGTCCGTATATCACCCGCAAGCGGATGGGGTGATATACGGACATACGGAGCGGCCGTGTGAAAGAGGCCTTAAGGATTGGTAAGCTGAAATATTTCACACTTCTGTTTTTGGCTTCAATACCGCTTTAAATTTTCCCCAAAATAAATCACCTCCTAGCCCTCAGTCAAACCAGTACGACTTCAGGCACGACATACGATTTGCAAAGTAGAATCGAATGTGTTTCTATGGCAATATATTTATAGATACAATTTCAAGTAGTACGATTTGGAAAGTAGTTCATGTATTACTTTTTTAGGACTTCAGCATGATTTTACTGCCATATACTATAATGTAAATCATGCTGCAAATCATATATGTGTCTATATCTGCACTACTTGAGCCCTGAAAGAAGTTAAATATTAACCCTTTGCTAGTTAAACTTTTGTTAATAACATCAATGTTCCGCAATGTGACATGGACAGCCCCTCTCAGTGAAGTAGAAGTCTTATCAAATCGTTACAAATCTCACAGAAGTAGTGCTGAAGTCGGACTTTAAACTGTACTACTTTAAATCGTACCCGGTGGGACCGCAGGCTTAGACAGCTGTCATGGAAACAAATGTATCCATACAGAGTGTGAACCTCCCGACTGGGGACACAGACAGCAAAAAAAAAAAGACGACAGGGTTTTGCCTTAAATACACTTATTTTGACCATGTGTTATAAAGATTTTTTTTTCTTTTGTTTGTCTGGTTTATTTATTGTTCAACAGGCATGTCTTTTTCCACCTAAGAAACATTTCTCAACCTTTTTACTCAGGAGAAAATAAAATCTCAGTTCTTAAGGAACCCACCTAAAAATAATTCACCTGAAACTCATGGTGCATTATGGTGATAAGAGATAGAGATGTCTACTTACTTTGTACTTCGTCAAGAAGGTCCTCTTACACTGGTGGTCAGTGGGAGAAGGGTCCCCTTACATTGGTGGTCAGAGGTAGAAGAATCAGTTACAATGGTAGTCAGTGGGAGAAGGATGCATGGAGATCTTCAGGTCATAATATGCAGGCCTTGGTAAATAGGACTTTAGTCTGGACAGGATGGCAAGCTTTCTGGATTCTAGTTCAGGATTGGCAAATGGTACATTGCCTTTGATAGATCTAACAGAACCAATTTCAGCAGATGAGGTAGTTTGTCATATAGAGAACCTGGCTATCAAAAAATCGCCTTGGTCAGTTGGATTGACATCTGAATTTTGCAACTGTTACAAGTCCATTTTGGCTTTATTTTTAGTGGAGGTTTTTAAAAGCTGTCTAGAAGAGGGTTCACTCCCTCCCTATATGAGGCAACTTGCTGTGATTCTACAGTCAAAAGGTAAAGATCCCTCAATGATTGAGAACTGGTACCCTATCAGTCTTCTTAATGTTGATAGAAAGAACCTGGCGAAGATTCTTTTTTGGCACTAGCAGGAGATTTGTTGTCCTATCATCAGCAAACTTTGGTCCAAGGTAGAAGTACTTTTTCAGCAGTTTTGGCTGTCCGGGGGGCTTTGGTGCAATGCAGGGCTGCTGGTCAGAGAAAGTACTTTCTGGCATTGAATTTTGATCGAATAAATCATGAGTATCTATGGTTGTTACTTGGTATATATGGCCTCCAGGGAAGGTTTAAAGATTGGCTGAAAACATTATATAGAGGGGCTGAGAGCTTCCCACTTGGTGATGGTTGGATTTGGTGACCTTCTGAGGTTTCCTCTGGTGTGCGCCAGGGGTGTCCTTTGGGCCCCCTGTAATATGCATTGGCAATCGACCCCTTTATTAGAAGGCTAGAGGGTGGATCATTGTGTGGGCTGCCTTTGGGCATTGCTAGTGTACCTCCTTTGAGGTTTGTTGCAAATGCCGATGATGTGTCTGTTATTATCTCTGAGACAGAGGAGGTGCTGGAGGTGGTCTTTTTTACCATGATAAGAATTACGTTTTCTAAATGGGTGTGAAGGGTGAAAGCTTCGAACTTCTGCATGCCTTCCCAGAGCCCCAACAAGGAATTAAAGTGTTGGGCAACAAATCTGGTCCTGATGACTATGGTCATCAAAATTGGGAAAGCAGTTTGGTGGATGCTAATGCCAAAGTAGCAAGCTGGAAGAAATATAAGCTTTCCTTGAGGGAGAGGGTTGACTTGATCAAAACTTACCTGATCCCATTCTCTCTGTGAAAAGGTCTATAGCTGTTTTTTTCAAATGTTATGGGGAAATAGGCTGAACCTGACCAAACAGGATTGCCCTACAGCGGAGTATGTTGGTGAGGTGGAGACTATGGACCACTTTTTCCTTCAGTGTCCCTTTAACCACTTTACCACCGGAGTATTTTCCTGCTTTACGTCCAGGCCACTTTTTGCAACTTGGTACTGCGTGACTTTAACTGACAATTGCTCGGTCATGCAATGCCGTACCCAAACCAAATTTACGTCCTTTTTTTCTCACAAACAGAGCTTTCTTTTGGTGGTATTTGATCACCTCTGCGTTTTTCATTTTTTGCGATATTAATAAAAAAAGAGCGAAAATTTTGCAAAAAAATTTACATTTTCTATTTTGACAGTTAAAAAATGTCCAATATATTACATTTTTGTCATATATTTAGGCCAAAAAGTATTTAGCTAGATGTCTTTGACAAAAAAATTCTCAATGAGCGTATTTTTAACCGCTTTAAGACCGGAAGATTTTACCCCATTCCTGACCAGGCCATATTTTGCGATTTGGCACTGCGTTACTTTAACGGACAATTGCGTGGTCATGCGACTCTGTACCCAAATCAAATTTATGTCCTTTTTTCCCCATAAACAGAGCTTTCTTTTGGTGGTATTTGATCACCTGTACAATTTTTACTTTTTGCGCTTTAAACAAAAAAATAGCGACAATTTTTAAAAAATAACAATATTTTTCACATTTTTTTATATAAAATTCCCCCAAAAAAATGTAAAAATCAAAATACAAAATAAAAAATAAAAAAAAGCCACAGTACCAGCTCAGTGAGCGGTCAGCAAGTGGTTAACATAGAGGTCTATATAAAGGTGGGGAGTTTTCAAGTTTATATTTGAACCCAATGGCACAAATTAGGGCTAATGGACTTCTGTCAGAACCCCTTCCTATCCCTAAAGGCACCCGTCAGGGGTGTCCTCTCTTACCTCTCCTCTTTGCTCTTTCATTAAAGCCATTTCTTTGTAGGGTCACACAAAACTCAGTCATCTCTGGCATACGAGTCGGAGATTCCCATCACAAGTTACATACATATTCGCCAGCACACCAAGGATCATGCACAGCAGTTCGAAGAAACTTTTTATTTCAAAAGGATCACATCAGGATAGGTGCAACGTTTCGGAATCACGCAGGAAACCCTTCATCAGGCATGTGATGTGATGTGATGATCACATAAGAGTGAATCCCATATAATATATTTCATAAAAAAACATATTTGATAGTGATTATGCTACTGTTGCAGTAAATTAGACTATATCTGCAAAAGAAAATAGCAGCAGTATTTCAATCATGCAGATCAAGCATAATAGAAAGCTACCAGCCATTATTCCAACAAAAGAGCAGATACCTATCAAAACGATAATAATTCCACATCACAAACATGTATTTGCCAGTAAATACCGGGGCCCTGGCTGATATACATTTGCGAGGCGTAGTTCGCATCGCACTGCCATAGATCCAGACCGGCATTTGCTTGTTCACTCAGAGCTCCCGCCGTTTAATCTTGATCTTCTTCTTCCAGATAAACAGAACAGCTCTTCTCATATATAAAAACAATACATTTCAAAAAGGTAAAAAGAAAGATAACGGGTCAAAAGGAAGCGAATGTTGACACATAGGTTCCGTTCTTCGGGAGGTGACTTTAGATGGAGGGCATGAGATGATGGGATGCCCTGATCATCGGTTGGGCTAGGAACATTTGCATCTGATGCAGGGGTAGGGTTTCGGGGCCTCTTGTCCCAGTGATCAGGATGTGGTCATCTGCTCGGGCTTGGGTGACTCGGTCAACCAGACAACAGGATAATTTCACCATGGCATATAGGAGGAACAGAAACAAACAACATAAGCATATATGCTCCCATTTCCTTCAACCAAGATGCAATGGAGAACAAGAAATCCCCAAAACCTACCAAAGCCTTAAAAGGATTCCAACCCTCGCTAGCTATTGCTCTGGCCCTGCCTTGCAGTAAAGTTACCATATCCATATGGGCCTGGACCTTATCACTGGTGTCTGTTATCCAGGTACAACAGGTCTTCTATGAATTCACAAAAACCCCCCTTGGAAGCTAAAAGATAATCTAGTGTCATTTTCTCCTGCAGTACTAAAGTTTTCATTTGTCTCTGCTCTTGAGTAATTTCCCTTACAGCTTCAACGGTTTTATTGAACATCTCATTCACAATGGACGAGAAATTATACAACCGTTTCATCAGCTCAATCCCCCACCCAGTCCAAGATGGGAACCATGCGAGAGGAAAACAGTCCTCTGTGAGTCCTGTCTTGCACCCTTGCCCTCCTTAATAACAGATCGCCATGATCAGTGGCAATGTATGATGCGGGAACAAGCTTCACTAAAGCACACCAACCTTTTGCATTAGGGGGCATTACCTTATAAGCCGGAGAAGCACATAAAAAGTAATAGGGACCTGTCAACACTGTACATGAAGAATTTTCCTGATGGTCACAGGCACTAAGCAGTAACATAATAGACTGAGGGCTTGCTCCCTTAGTCTGTACATCACAACAGTCCTTCCAGCAGATATAATCTGGTCTGTTGGTGTCATTAAAAAGACCCGGAGTTTCATTGGTGAGATACACTGGTATACCTGTCCCACAGGTTGTAGATCCTATAAATCTATTTCTGGTGACAAAACTAAGGTTAAAGCACATCTATGGACTACCTAGTTGTCCCGATACCCAAATTGGATTGGCCAGCAAAGAACAAGAGTCAGGACTAACATTAGAACTATAACTGATGTTACCCTCTAGGAATGTGCCATTAAATTCTATAGACAACTGTCTAATGGTTGTTTTCCAAGTGTCCCATATTTCTTCATGCCAATACGAACGTCTTATATAGCATGCACTGCTGCCATTGCCGGGGTGTAATGGTTAGGTGGGGGCTTGGAGCACACCCAGCAATTAGTCCTGTTTGCCGCCTTAGCCAGCTGAAGGTGCATTTTAATCAATAGGTTGGGATGCTGTTCATCATTACCTTTGCTAAAATGCACTAAGCTACATAAATAAATAAAAATGATACTCCTCATTATCATTCAGGGACGTAGTTGAGCAGCTTTTTTTTGCAGTGGCTGGCGTGGATCCAGTTATCACATCCCTCAAGCTTCAAAGAAGTTGGCGTTGTCAGCTGGACCTGGAATGGCCCGGTGTATCTCGGTTCTAGTCCTGTTCTTTGAGGTTTCCTCACAACAACCCAATCACTTGGTTGAATAGAATGGACACCGGTTATTTTGTCAGGGTCCGGGGGAGACTCTCGAACCCTGTGATGGACTTTCTGGAGCACCCTTTGCAGGGACTGCACATACCCCGTCAGCTAGGAATGCAAGGATGACAGCTGCTGAGAAAAGTACAGTCCAGATTTTGGTTGGCCCCCAGATAACACCTCATAAGGCAATAATCCATGGGGTCGACTAGGGGCATT
This sequence comes from Pelophylax lessonae, assembly GCF_965119305.1. NCBI lineage: Eukaryota > Metazoa > Chordata > Amphibia > Anura > Ranidae > Pelophylax > Pelophylax lessonae. Next base: position 716,188,911 of record NC_138768.1, read on the forward strand.
TCTGATGGAATATACAGCGATCGGGAAGACATTTGTGCCATGGCTTTTTAGTATCAGCCATGATTTTTGAGATCTTATTTTTAAGAGTTCCATTCGACCGTTCAACCTTACCGCTTCTTTGAGGATGATGAGGAGTATGTAATCCCTGGTTGGTGTGAAGTGCCTTACATACCTCTGCAAGGATCTGACTGGTGAAGTGTGATCCAAGATCCGACTCGATCATTACAGGCAGCCCCCAGCGACTAACTACCTCAGACAGGATCTTTTTGGTGGTGGTAGTGGCATTGGCACTTTGAACAGGCCAAGGCTCTGGCCACCCAGAAAACACATCCACACAGACCAAGACATGCTCATGTGTTCTGCTTTTTGGCAAAGTGATATAGTTTTTTTTTATGTGATGAAAGGGTTTGGGCATATGCCTTCTCGGTACCGTTTTACCTACATTGGACCATGTGCAAACTAAACAGGTAGCGGTGAAGTTAGCGGCTGCGGTAGTAAAGCTAGGGGCAATCCAACGCTCCTCCAGCTGTGCACACATAGCCATCTTTGATTGATGTCCAGGGTAATGAGCTAAGTGGGCCATCATTGGAAAAAGTGATCTGGGTAAACACCATTTACCATCCAGACCCCAGATGTCGTCTGAACCCTGTGTAGCCCCCAAAGCCGTCCATCTCCCCCTTCTCTTCCTCCTTGACAGGAAGAAGAGACGCAGGGTTCAAAATGGTGCATAGTTTAAGAGTGAAGTTAGTAGGTGTTAGGAGGGCCTTCGTACCTAGTCAATCTAGCAGCAGAGAGGTGTTTGGACCTGATTTAAAATCTCCAGCACCGAATGGGGAGTATGGAGTTTCAACAGGGAGTCCAAAACGATGTCACTTACTGTCTGTAACAATAAAGCGCAGGCAACCACAGCTCATACACATCCCAGTGAGCCTCGGATGACTGGATCTTAAGCAGTTGATAGGTACATGATGGGTCCGTACCTGGATTGGGTCAATACTCTGGTTGCATGGCCCTTGCTTTCATGACAAAAAAAGGAAAAAGGGGAGGTCATGGTTGGGCAGACCTAAAGCAGGTGCTTTAGAGAGTTCCTGGGTCAAATCCTGTAGGATTGACCAGTTGTCATCAGACAATTGAAAAGGTGTTTGTGATGTTAATTCGTAAAGGGGTCCTAGTTTGGATGATATGTTAAGGGCCCAGTCTCTGCAGTAATTGACAAGTCTGAGAATGGCTCCCAGTTGTCGGGTGTTACAAGGTCTCTGGAGGTCCTTCAATGTCTGTATTCTCTAAATGGTTAGATATCGGGTACCCAGTGAAATGCAATGACCTAAAAACAACCTTCTCCTTGCAGAACTGGCCTAACCTGCAATGGAGAGGTTTAGTCATTCCCCAAGACACTGTCTGGCCCGTGAGACCTACGGTGGGAGTTGTCTTCCCTGGAAGGGAAACCTTGCCTCTAAGGTCTTGAGATCTTACAGTTTTGGCTGCACCGGTGTCAATGAGGCAAGGGAGGTGATATTTTATTTTCCTAATTAAATAGATTGATGTGGGCTGACACCGGTTTACCAATGCCCTATGATGAGTTATAGTCATTTCTGACCATACCTACCTTTGCAGTTTCCGGATCCTCCAGAATAAATTGGACCAGCCGGGTTGGTCGGACAATTATGCCTGATGTGCCCTGACTTTCCACATCCATAGCAGACCTGTTAAAAGAACTCATAGTTTGCCACAGATTTAGAAGAAGAGACTTCAGGTGTTATGACAGGCTGTTGAGAGATAGAGACAGTTTGAGGTGGGAGGGTGTTGACAGTATCGAGGTCTGTACTGTGAGCTGAAGAAAATGGAGATGAAGATGCAGAGATAGTAGAGTCAATAACAGGCTGTGAATCAGGAGAGACAGTGACAGGCTCAGTGTCAGCGGATCTGGCTCGTCTCAGTAAAGTTAGCCCAGAAACAGCTTCCTCCACTTCCCTCCCTGGATCGCTGAATTCGGCTATCTCATCAGGCCCAGTATACATAATGCGGTTCTTCTGGGCTGAAACCGCCCCATGCAAGACTTGCTGATTAACCAAAATAGATCTCTAAAGCAACAATTGTGCTACATCTAGCATCTTTGATGCCTGGAGCCTAGTCCTAAAATTCAATAATGAACTCCTCCCATCTCCAGACATCAAAGGTACCTTCCAAAGGGATGCACCAACTTGTACCCCTGGACCACTTATGCCACTTCCAGAGGGGTCTCATGGCCCGAGTCCCAAATGCAGACTTCATGTACCGTGAAGCTATTTGGCCTCATAGGGGGCCTTGGTCCCCCCCCCCCTTGCATGGTTGGCCCATGACGATTCAAATCGCTCTTTCACATCTAGCTTAGGAGCAACACTGCCAGATGCCTCCTTTGACATTGTTGGCTTGCTTCCAGACTCAGATTAGTTTACCATGCTTCCCTACCGGCCCACTAGAAACCTTAACCTGGTGGCTTTGTACGGCTATACAGCTCAGCAACCCCCACACACTCCCCAATTCCGATTATTTTACACGGCCAAATGTGGGTTGGGTTTCAGTACTACTCCTCCCATGTTGAAGGCTGAAACAAGCGTGTCACTTTCACCCGTTTCACGTAGACGACCCAAAGTACACACGTTCAGTTCGACCTAGCCCGTGCAGTCAAACAACCCCGAAAGCACAATGAAAGTCCTCACTATACAAACCTTGGCTTCAGTCTATTCCTTGATGTTACACTTAAAAATTAAATTGAGATGCCGGTTACTGGTTGCACATTGGAAGGTATAAACTCTCTACCTGTAGCACCCCCCTAGTCAGGTGCTAGGTAAAAGCATTGGGTTACTTTCCTGCTTATCAGGGAGCAGGATTTCTAGTTTGGCCTGTTACATGTGTCCAGGTGTGGTTCACTTGGTCTGAGGGAATGTCCCCACTGTGTCCAATGGCAGAGCCTGTTGGACAGTGGAGGAAACCTAGTCAGTGACACACAGGCTTTTGTTGCAGTCCCAGTGGGAGGGCACAACAGTGGTGCATACAGCGATTGACCATAAAGGCCAAGGGCATATGTTACAGGGGGTCTTTGGGCAGGAAGCCAAGTCCCAGAAGGAGGGCACGGCTGTGTCTCCTTCTGCTGGGAAAGGTGGTCACAGGCAGTCGGCTTGGTGAACCTGAAGGTGTTGCTGAATACAGGAGTCCAGTGGAGTCCAGTGGAAGCCTGACAAGAGGAGTTTGGAGGCAACGGTGACTCTGGAAAAACAGTGTCCGTGAGTACAGAGGAACTTGCCCAGGGGTCTGCCAGGAAGGGGACCACTTCCGGAAGCTAGGGTCCCAGTTTCAGAACCCTGAAGAGAGTAACTAAAACAGGAGCTTTTCTAAACATCTTCACCTTAGTGGCAGGATGAAGCAGCGGCCTTGCCGCACACACTACAGCTAGTTGTCCCAAAGATTGTGCATAGTTCATAGATGGAGTATCCCACTCATCCCTTCTTCTATTTCAGTTCCAAATAAAATACACAAAAACCAAATTCCCTGGACTGTTTACTGACTGAGCCAAGGACTTAAAGTGTTAAGAATTTGCCAGTTGTTGCTAAAGGTAACCCAGGGGAATCCGCTTCAAGCAGCTCCCAAGGGAGTAGTGCTACATACTTAAAAACCAACATGCACTACCGAAAACACTACCTCTGTGAGAAATAACCGCTACTCAGCACAAAATTGACCCGATTCTATCCGAAAACTGAATCCAATATAAGAATGGATCAGTTACCCTCCACACTGTAGTCTATCGTTAGAAAATGTATGGTTACACAACAAAAATGGGACAAAATACACTAAAAAACAGCTTAAACACAAATGCTTACAAAAAAAAACTGAAAACAGTTATAAAACAAAATAGTTATCCTGAAAACATAAATAAAACACAAAAGACAGAAGGGTTGGATATAAATGCTAAATTTGAACAAAAAGACGAATGAGGTTAGCAAGAAAACAACTGCAATAATCCTGTAAAAACCTCCCTAAATGCTGAATTTCAATTAAAATGAAGAAACGCCACATAAAACTGAAATACACTACAAAAATCACGTAATAGCTCTATAAAAAAGTTGGCTCTTTAACCACTTGACCACTGCAGATTTACTGCGGCAGGCGGCCGCTCCTGGGCAGCGCTAACAGGCCTTTTTGCTAGAAGAGTCCTGAAATTGTACCTAGTTGAGCCAGAGGAGTTCCCCACTCACTCCCTTCTCCCATCCCCAAAATACAATAAAACACACAAACCAAAGATGCCGGAATTGTCATTGTCTCAGTTCTCACACCTGGAGTTACAGCTCAAATGTGCTGGGAGTGTTACCGGTAACAATGGCAGACCCACCTCAGGCCCATCGTCTGGAAAACCTGCTACAGATGCTAAAAAGGGAAAAAGTTTAAGGCCCCTTTCACACGAACGATCCGATCAGATCCGCCTGTCAGTTTTTTAGGCGGATCTGATCGGATCCTCCATGCATCCCTATGGGGCAGCCGATGTCAGCAGAGACATGTCCGCTGACACCCGCTGCCATCCGCATCCGATCCTGTCCGTGAAATCCGGATGGATGGAAACCCTATTTTCCATCCGTCCAGGGGATCAGATCGGATGGGATCGGATCATCCGATTCCCCCGTAGAGAGCAGCGGGGCTCTGACACCTCCCTCTCCACACACACTGCGGAGACAGAGCTGTCATCCGCCTGCTCAGTGGGGATCGGCGGATCGATCCCCGCTGAGCAGAGAACGGACCGCAGCAGGCAGCACAGCAAGTGAAAGGAGCCTAACACATATATCACAACCCTATATAAAACCCCTTTAGGTTATATTAACTGGAAACCTCATAGAGGACTGCGGTATAGGTTTCTCCCCCAATTAATAGACCTATCCCCAGCCACAAATATTAATACAAAATACCTCTTCATTATACAAAAGAGCGAAAGCTGCAAAATACAAGGTCCTTTTGCTAAGCTGTGTTTCTAACTTCCACAGCGGACAAAAAAAGTAAGCTTTCAAAAGCTTTTACAAAATTTTAAAAACTGAAATGAAGCCTTTGTTGCACTAGACTCGACTCACTCCCTTCTCTTTTTCCGCTGTGACGTTAGAAACCTTTGGTTAGAACTACCTGGCCCGCCATTACTGTGGTGGAAATGAATGGGGTCTGGTGCATAGAAATTTGCTTGGTGTGCAGAGAACTTCCCTGTGCTGAAAAGCTCACTTGCGAATGTTAATACGCGCCAAGCGGCATTAATCGCTTGTACTGAAAAGTACAATGTACACCTCTTTTGTATAAAGAAATCCTAGAGCTCTGCGACAAAGAGAAAACAGGCAAAAAGCTGTGTCACAGTCAATGTCAATAGAAGAAGCCATTCTCTAACACAGGACGCTTGTTTATTTATGCTCAGGCAAAAAGGGGTTTACAGGGGGAGGTGGCATCAACGCGACCAATCACAGACATGTGAAAAGTACAATAGAAATGGACCAACTGAGCTGTGTGCAAGAGTCTCCAGCCGTTGGGTGCAAGGAAGAACTATGCACTATTGCTAACAATGGGACCCATGTACAGGAAAATGGCTGCCAAACACTATACAATGGAACTAGCGTGGATTCTCATGAATGCAGCCACGTCAGTACATACGCATGCACTCCTGTCATAACCTGTTAGAGTGAATCCTATATAATATAGTTCATAAAAACCATATTTGATAGTGAGTATGCTACTGTTCCAGTAAATGAGACAATATCTGCAAAAGAAAATAGCAGCAGTATTTCAATCATACGGATCAAGCATAATATAAATCTACCAGCCATTATGCCAGCAAAAGGGCATATACTTATCAAAACAATAATTCCACATCACAAACATGTCTTCGCCAGTGAATACCAGGACCCCGGCTGGCTGAGATACTGCCATAGATCCAGACCGGCGTTCACTCGTTTGCTAGCGGCTCAGAGCGCCCGCTGTTTGGGAGATCAGGTGAGTGGTATGCAGTCTCCATTTAATAGATGGTTTCCACAATTACAGATCTTTCCTCAATGCTAGTTAAAGCCATATTTGCTGTTCATAGCAATTACCAATAAACTGACACTGGGAGACATACTGGCAATTTAAATAAAACACTTCCTGGAAAATGTCCACACAAATATTTATAAAATTTCCACAACAATCTGAACAGGTCCCCCTTGCACCTCATGTTATCTATTATCGATGCAGTGTTTCTTAATGTTTCAGGCGCTTTCCTGGGGCCACTTAACGTATATATCCTTCAAAAGTTTTTTTATTGCTCTGTAGATTCTGAATACTTTATATAAAGAATTAGCAAAATAAAAAGGTGGGCATCCCTTTCCTTTATCGCATGAGTTATGCAGAGTGGATGTAAGGGGCATTACTGACTCGCTGGGATTTTAATTTGGATACACTTTTTCTAGTTAGCAGAGTTGTCCATTACTTCACTTGGAACTCATTGTGCCAGATTGCCCTGTGGCAGAACGTCCTCCCTGTTGAGTTGGTGGTGCGTAATATCCTGGGTGAGACTGAGAAGATTTGGGGGTCTCTGAGAGGGGAGGGTGTCTCAGGCAGTCTGGATAAGGGCCTGGAGGAATATCAGACCCACCCTTGGGGAACTGTCCATCTTTTGATAAGGAACTATTTTCCTATGTTGATCTTTTCACTCTTAGTTTTTGCTGGTTAGTATTTTCTTTTTGAAGGAGGTTTATATGCATGACCTGTGTGAATTTGTTTCTTGATCATGCAGGTTTGATGTCTGGTGTAGTGGTGTGATCTTTTTTTGTTTAAATATTTATTTATGTATATTCCTATGGATTTTATGTTTATTTTTGCAAGAAATTTAATAAAGAAAAAATTGGATAAGGGTGTTCCTTGCATTGGTGGTCCGTGGAATAAGGATGTACTTTTCATTGGTAGTCAATGGGAAGAATGCTCCTTACAGAACGATATAAAGCCATTGCTATCAGTGGGTATTCACTTGCAAGATAAGATATGCTACACTGGTCCCAAGTGGTTCATTCTGCTAAATAATGCCAGTGCAGGAATTATGAAGGAAACATCAGCTAGGAATTTAATCTGTCACTGCTTACTCAAGGAACCCCTTAGCAACCTCTGAAAGAACTCCACAGAACCTTGGTTGAGAAAGGATAACCCAAGGGCTCACATAGTGTTGGTCAGCCTTATATGCTAAGCACAGACAATATAGAAATGCATATGTAAAAGGTTTTTACCTTTGTGCATTCTATGCATGAATGAAGGTAAAAAAAAACTTGTGTGCAGAAGCTCCAGCCTCCCTAATACTTACCTAAGCCCCATCTTAATCCAGTGATGTGCATGAGGGCAGCGACTCTCTCAGGTCTTTTCCTCCACATTGGCTCAGACAGCAGTATGAGCCAATGGCTTCCGCTACTGTCATTCACAGCCAGAGAGCCAATGAGGGGAAAGCGGGGGGTGGAGCCAAGCTACACTCCATGTGTGAATGGACACACACAGCAGCTCGGGAGTAAGCCTGCCCAGATGCCCCCATAGCAAGCTGCTTGCTATGGGGCACTCGGCAGGAGAGAGGGGCCAACAGTTTCGGCAGGGGAGAAAAGGAGGATCGGAGTTGCTCTGTACAAAACTACTGCACAGAGCAGGTAAGTATGGCATGTTTTGTTATTTTAGAAAAATGTGCCTTTAATATAATTTTAACTATTTAAAACACACTGAGAACAATGTAGTTCTGACTGTGAACAATTAAACACCTTCTGGTTTACTCACTCATGTAAAGTGTAAGGTGTAAAAACCCAGAGCAAGCAATGGAAAGTCATCTGTCGCAAATTTGGCTATAGTAAACTTAGCTTAAACTTGTGCATCACAAATGCAGAACAAAGCAAGTAAACATAAATGAATATACCTTTTCAATTATTCCCTTCCTAGGACTGCATCATGGGAGGAACATTAGACAGTCACATGATTCCCATAACCAAGAGTACCAGATATTTCACTACACTGCAGCCAACTGAGCAGAGTAGTGATGGAGCAATGGAAAGGTAAGAACAAGGCTTATAAGCAAACCTGTTGCTTTGCCCTGCGTGGGCAAAGCATAGGTTAATTTTATATATGTTTTTTGCAACTGCGTTTCCCACACCATGGTTGTACTTTGCAATACTAATAATAAGCCCATTTGCTCTAAATTAAAATATATATTTTTCAGAAGCAGCATATTAAGATGCTCCTTCCTAAAAATAACAGATAGGAAATACCAAAGGAACATTGTTATTGATTAAGATCTGGACCTAACAAGTAGAAGAAGGAACTTTATAGCATTAGGGACTTTCACAGCCCTATAGTCTTTTCTGCTGCTTTGGTTATGATAACAAGTCTCTCAAAGAACTTCTTCCTGGTGTCTGATCAGTCTTGTTGCCACCCTTCTCTACAATGTCATCACATTTAATGCAAGAAGTATATTGCACGTGGTGACTAAAGGCCCGTACACACGTGCAGATTGTCGGCCGAAAAGATTCGGCCGACGACCGATCGGCCGATTTTCGGCTTGTTAGTATGATGCTTCCAACAGCCGACAGCGCACTTTCGGCCGAAAAGAATCTGTCGTGCAAGCATTAAAATTTTTGTTGTCCAACACCAGAACGGCCGATTGTTCGCCAGTCAGTACAGAATTCGGCCGACAGACAGCAGATTTGCAAGACTGGGCATGCTCAGAAAAAAAAAAAAAAAACAGGAAAGTTAACCATCACATGACATCACTTCTGCAGTCGGCTGTTGTTGGCCGACAAAATTCGTGTGCAGTCTTTAGCACTTTTCAACAGACAAGACAGCCCTCAGACAAAAGACGGCCGATCGTTCTTAAGGCCCTGTTCACACCTGAGCATATTTCAGATCTTAAAACACTCATCTCTTAAGTCTCAAAATGCCCAACAAGCAAAACCCCATTAATTTCAATGGCCCCTGTTCACATATGAGCGTTTTGTCTCCAGAAGAAAAACGACTGAAGCTCAAAAAAGTACATGAGCTTCTTTTTTGGCTGATTACAAGCGTTTTTGTTTTGTCAACGCCTGCTTCCAAAAACCTGCAAAAAACGCCTGAAAAAAGCCAGAAAAAACTCCTGAAAAAAGCCTGAAATAACGCCTGTAAAAAGCCCAGAAAAATGCATGTAAAAAGCCCCAAAAAAAACGCCTGAAAATGATATGCTCAGGTGTGAATGGAGCCTTAGGGTGCTGGAAAACACAAAAACAGACTATTAGCTCCAACAGAACCATGGATTAGAGTTCATTCACATTAGCTACATTGAGCTTTGTTGATCAAAGCAGGCTCAATGCAAGGACAATAAAGGCCCGTACACACGTACTGATCGTCGGCATACAAATGTTCCTCTTTTCTCCCCGGGATGTCGGTGTCTGCTGAAAAGTGCAAAGACAGCACAAGGACAGCACAAGAATTTTGTCCGCCGACTGCAGAAGTGATGTCATGTAATGGTTAACTTTCCCTGTGTTTTCTATTTTCTGAGCATGCCCAGTCTTGCAAATCTGCGGTCTGTCGGCCGAATTGTGTACTGACAGGCGAACAATCGTCCGTTCTGGTGTCGGCATACAAAAATTTTCATGTTTGCAAGAAAGACTTTTGTCCGCGGATTGTGCGCAGACATCTGTCGGAGGCACCATACTAACACGCGTACAATCGGCAGATCCTTCGTCCACCGACGTTTGTATGCCGACGATCGGTACGTGTGTACGGGCCTTGAGAAAACAATTGTTCTCTATGTGTCCTTTTCACACCGAACAAGTGTATAGTGTGCATTACATAAAATTGCAAAGAGTAGGGGGTATGTAAGGAAGGGAGATGGGAGATCTAGTATGGCAGAACAGGGAAAAGCATGGATATCAGTGATGGGTGCAGGAGATCTTGTGGGAGATAGGAGTTGTTTAGACTCTGGGCAAACAAATGCACAAAGTATGGTGGGCTTAACCCATCTGAAGTTGTTTGATGTTGTCAAAGAAAATTCTATCCAGTAGAACCAAGTATTACAGAATCTGGTTCCAGTGCAATAATTGTGCTTCAATGTGAATAATAGAAAAAAGGTGGTTAAGTCAATATTTTTATTCCAGAGTATAGTGGGGGGGGGGGGGGCCATGGAGCCGTCCCTATTGGGAGAACACAATGGTTATTGCTAGCAGTTATAGCCACTGGCAATAATCGCATGCTGAAAATCCAATATGCTGATTGTACCCAAGTCAATGCAGTCGGGTGCAATCAGCCCGCTCATACATGGATCGAATATCGGCCCACCCCTGCTCAACCAGCCGAGATTCAATCCATCTTTGGCTGGCTTAAATGTAATGTAATTTATTTGAAGATGCACTTATCAATTAATTACACAATGAGCACATGAGTACTAAACCCAAAGCCTTTTTAATAGAAAATAATATTGCGTGGATTAACCTTCATAGCCCAATGATGTCCCTGGAAATAACGGTTAGTAGGCAATATGCAAGCAGATAAAGTCAGATTACATAGCTGCTCTGCTTTAAATGACCTCATTGTACATAACTTTTTAAAGTGAAACTTTCCAGAGTGAAGCTGTTTTTGCTGGCTTCTAATTCTGCAATTGTTGCCTGTATGTCATGCTTGAGGCGATTTAGTACTGCTGGGACCTTGAAGAAGGGGACAGAAAAATTGTATGTTAGTGCAATAAAAAAAGTATCACGGACAGTACTGAATTAGTTCTGTACGTCATGCTAAGCCTCTGGCGTCAATACCTAAGTCACTTAAGCCCCGTACACACGTAGCGATCGTTGGCCAAACGATCGGCCGTCTTTTGTCCAGGGCTGTCGTGTCTGTTGAAAACTGCCAAAGACTGCACACAAATTTTGTCGGCCAACAACAGCCGACTGCAGAAGTGATGTCATGTGATGGTTAACTTTCCTTGTCTTTTTTCTTTTCTGAGCATGCCCAGTCTTGCTAATCTGCTGTCTGTCGGCCAAAATCTGTACTGACTGACGAACAATCGGCTGTTCTGGTGACGGCCAACAAATATTTTAAAGTCTGCATGACAGATTCTGTTCGGCCGAAAATGCGCTGTCGGCTGTCGGAAGCATCATACTAACAAGCCTACAATCGGCCGATCGGTCGGCGGCCGAATATTTACGGCCGACAATCGGTACGTGTGTACAGGCTTTACTTGAAGCAAGTAAGCAGATCAGGACTGCTGACTTCCCTGACTTACATATGTTTCCCAAGTAAAAAGACAATATGTATTAAAACCTGTGGTTCATTGTAATATACAGGAAACTAACATCTTCAATAAAGGTCAACGATGGCAGCCTGTTATTCTCACGGTTTACTTTAAGCAAAGTATGAGCAATGTCAGAATGAAATATTTTACCCGAGACTAAAAGTCAAAAGTGAATGTTACCTGCAGGGAGCAATAAATTTTACTAAAAAGACCTACCCAGAAAAATTCTTTCTCCAAATTCTGCAGCGTAGTATTTGTCCTGAACAAACATGTATTTTTTTAATTGTGAAAACATGCAGATTTCTATTTATTTTTTTTAAATAAATTTTTATTGCCAGACATCAAAGAGGTAATCACAGCAGTACAATAATATGTGCAGGCAAAAATATACTGTATGTAAGTACATCTAAATATACAGCTTGAGAAATGCCATAGCAGACAACAGGGCATAGTAGTCCGTCAAACCAGATCTTAAGTCTGCATACAAAGCAGATTTTTGTAGATTTTTAATATCAAGACATTTAACTAAACAACAACTGCACAAAACATAATGGGTATTGCTGCACATGGAGTAAAAGCAGTAATTCCAGGTCCCTAATTTACAGTTAACTCTGGAGTGATGAGCTGTAAAGGCATTCATATGTACTTTTTAAATATTAATGATGTGCAAATATAACTAAAATATTTAAATAAAAAACAACTCAAATAATTCAATATTGCCAAATGCATGTAACAGAAAATCATATCACATTGATACAATGTGCAAAAATCCCAAGCAACAATATTTGCACATTACTGATATTTAACAAGTTGATTTGGTGGATATTAGAGCGCTGTTGTTTGTCTTATACGTTGCCCTGCTGGATATTTGGATAGCAGCTATAAGGTTTATGTATTAGTACAGAATTGTTGGTGTTTATTATATTGTGTTTGTCTGCTCTAAAATTCATTTTAATGCGCTTTTCCAAAAACTTTAGATTTGATACACAAAAAAAATGTCAGCTACCTTCTATTTCTACAGGGTCTCTATGTTTAGAAAATATATACCATTCTGGAGGTTTTAAATAGTTCTCTAGCCCAAAAAAATTTAGATTTTAACATGTGTGTGAAAAAATGAAAATAATTCAGAGGGGAATAGGTTAAGGCCCCTTTCACGTGGCTAAGTTCCATCCAGTGGCGTAACTAGAACCTTCAGGGCCCCGATGCAAGAAACCATAAAGGGCCCCCCCGACGGGGCCCTTCCCTCCCAGCCTGGTGGCGGAACGCCAGGGCCGGTCGCAAGTGCAATGTTTGTGTGGTAGTTCTGCCATTGGTGTCAGTAGTTTTTTATTTTAATTAAATTTTTCTAGAATTTGCTTAAGGGCTCTTTCACACGGTCTGTAGGCGGATCCGTGCTGCTCAGCAGGGATCGATCAGCCGATCCCCGCTGAGCCGGCGGATGACAGCTCCGTCTCCGCTTGCAGTGCGGAGAGGGAGGTGTCACAGCTCCCGCCGATCTCTATGGGGGATCGGATGAGAGCGGACTGCCTGTCCGCTCTCATCCGATCCGATCCCTGAACGTATGGAAAAATAGGGTTTCCATCCGTCCTGATTTCACAGACAGGATCGGATACGGATGGCAGCGGGTGTCAATGGACATTTCTCCGCTGACACCCGCTGCCCCATAGAGCTGCATGGAGGATATAAATCAGATCCGCCTAAAAAACTGACAGGCGGATCTGATCGGATCGCCCGTGTGAAAGAGCCCTTATTCATTTTTTTTTTACAATATGGATGGTAGGAAGATGACAGTGGGGATGAAGATGACAGGGGTGGGATGGTGGGAAGATGACAGGGGGATGAAGATGACAGTGGGTGGGATGGTGGGAAGATGACAGGGGGATGAAGATGACGGGTGGGATGGTGGGAAGATGACAGGGGGATGAAGATAACGGGTGGGATGGTAGGAAGATGACAGTGGGGATGAAGATGACGGGTGGGATGGTAGGAAGATGACAGTGGGGATGAAGATGACGGGTGGGATGGTAGGAAGATGACAGGGGGATGAAGATGACAGTGGATGGGATGGTGGGAAGATGACAGGGGGATGAAGATGACGGGTGGGATGGTAGGAAGATGACAGGGGGATGAAGATGATGGGTGGGATGGTGGGAAGATGACAGTGGGGATGAAGATGACGGGTGGGATGGTAGGAAGATGACAGGGGGATGAAGATGATGGGTGGGATGGTGGGAAGATGACAGGGGGATGAAGATGACGGGTGGGATGGTAGGAAGATGACAGGGGGATGAAGATGATGGGTGGGATGGTGGGAAGATGACAGTGGGGATGAAGATGACAGGGGTGGGATGGTGGGAAGATGACAGGGGGATGAAGATGACAGTGGGTGGGATGGTGGGAAGATGACAGGGGGATGAAGATGACGGGTGGGATGGTGGGAAGATGACAGGGGGATAAAGATGACAGTGGGTGGGATGGTGGGATGATGACAGGGGGATGAAGATGACGGGTGGGATGGTGGGAAGATGACAGGGGGATGAAGATGACGGGTGGGATGGTGGGAAGATGACAGTGGGGATGAAGATGACGGGTGGGATGGTAGGAAGATGACAGTGGGGATGAAGATGACGGGTGGGATGGTAGGAAGATGACAGTGGGGATGAAGATGATGGGTGGGATGGTAGGAAGATGACAGGGGGATGAAGATGACAGTGGGTGGGATGGTGGGAAGATGACAGGGGGATGAAGATGACGGGTGGGATGGTAGGAAGATGACAGGGGGATGAAGATGATGGGTCAGATGGTAGGAAGATGACAGGGGGATGAAGATGATGGGTGGGATGGTGGGAAGATGACAGTGGGGATGAAGATGACGGGTGGGATGGTAGGAAGATGACAGGGGGATAAGGATGATGGGTGGGATGGTGGGAAGATGACAGGGGGATGAAGATGACGGGTGGGATGGTAGGAAGATGACAGGGGGATGAAGATGATGGGTGGGATGGTGGGAAGATGACAGTGGGGATGAAGATGATGGGTGGGATGGTGGGAAGATGACAGTGGGGATGAAGATGACGGGTGGGATGGTAGGAAGATGACAGGGGGATGAAGATGACGGGTGGGGTGGTGGGAAGATGACAGGGGGATGAAGATGACAGGTGGGATGGTAGGAAGATGACAGGGGGTGGGGTGGTAGGAATTTTACATATACCCCCCCCCTCCCAGCTTTACACACCCCTCCATCTCCATACACACCCCCCCCACCCACACACACACACACACACACACACACCCCTCCATCTCCATACCCCCCCAGCTTTACACACCCCTCCATCTCCATACACACACCCCCCACCCCACACACACACACCCCTCCATCTACATACCCCCCCCCCCCAGCTTTACACACCCCTCCATCTCCATACACCCCCCCACCCCACACACACACACACCCCTCCATCTCCATACCCCCCCCCCACAGCTTTACACACCCCTCCATCTCCATACACCCCCCCCACCCCACACACACACACACACCTCCATCTCCATACCCCCCCAGCTTTACACACCCCTCCATCTCCATACACACCCCCCCCCACCCCACACACACACACACACACCCCTCCATCTCCATACCCCCCCCAGCTTTACACACCCCTCCATCTCCATACACACCCCCCCACCCCACACACACACACACACACCCCTCCATCTCCATACCCCCCCCAGCTTTACACACCCCTCCATCTCCATACACACCCCCCCACCCCACACACACACACACACCCCTCCATCTCCATACCCCCCCCAGCTTTACACACCCCTCCATCTCCATACACCCCCCCCCACCCACACACACACACACCCCTCCATCTCCATACCCCCCCCCCCCCACAGCTTTACACACCCCTCCATCTCCATACACACCCCCCACCCCACACACACACACACACACCCCTCCATCTCCATACCCCCCCAGCTTTACACACCCCTCCATCTCCATACACACCCCCCACCCCACACACACACACACACACACCCCTCCATCTCCATACCCCCCCAGCTTTACACACCCCTCCATCTCCATACACCCCCCCCCCACCCCACACACACACACACACACCCCTCCATCTCCATACCCCCCCCAGCTTTACACACCCCTCCATCTCCATACACACCCCCCCACCCCACACACACACCCCTCCATCTCCATACCCCCCCCAGCTTTACACACCCCTCCATCTCCATACACACCCTCCCCCCCCACCCCACACACACACACCCCTCCATCTCCATACACACCCCCCCCACCCCACACACACACCCCTCCATCTCCATACCCCCCCCAGCTTTACACACCCCTCCATCTCCATACACACCCGCCCCCCCCCACCCCACACACACACACACACACACCCCTCCATCTCCATACCCCCCCCAGCTTTACACACCGCTCCATCTCCATACACCCCCCCCCACACACACACACACACCCCTCCATCTCCATACCCCCCCAGCTTCACACATCCCCCTAGCACCATACACCCCCCCCCCCATTGCAAGATAGTACAGTATTATATTAGTTATAATCATCACAGACCTCAGATCAGAGCGATGTTGCAGAGTGGAGAGAGCTGTTCCCGCCTCCTCTCCTCCGTGTACTGTACAGGAAACACACAGGAAGGGGGAGGGGCGGGTTCAGTGCTCGTCTCTGCTCTCTGCACTCACACACAGGCAGCTGGGGAGAGAGATCAGCTGCCTGTGTGTTTGTGTAACTCACTGAGGATCGGGGGAGCTCCGGTCTCAGCTGCGCTTGCCGCTCTCCTCTCTATACATACAGGCAGAGGCGGCTCTAGGCTTTGTGAGGCCTTAGGCTAAACTTAGACATGAGGCCCCACTCATGCCCATAGTGGAAAAAATAATTCAAGCAATAACATTTTATAATACTTTGCACTGCACAGTGTACAACAAACTGATGGCAATTCACCTATGGCCAGTCCAGCATGTCATTTGATCATATCACATCAGGATATGCACTGCAACACAAGCTCCCTCTGTATGAGTGATTGTCACTTCCACGTGTTATACCTACATTTCCCATTACCTTGGCCATAGATCCATCATCTATTTTCCCAAACCTACAGTGGGGGAAATAAGTATTTGATCCCCTGCAAATTTTTCCCCACAGTTTGCCCACTTGCAAAGAAATTAAGGGTCTATAATTTTTCTCATAGGTGTATTTAAAATGATAGAGACAGAATAGCAATCAAAAATCCAGAAAACACCCATAAAACAAATGTTATAAATTAAGTTGC